>NC_052061.1:4210929-4510929 GCF_903992535.2 Arvicola amphibius | reverse complement strand
TGCTCAATCACATAAATAGGCATTTGTACAATTATGAAAGCATGTGTATATACACAAATATACACACATCTAAAATATATACAAGTACATGTGGCATCTAAAATATGTTTGTATACAGGGATATGCAAATGTAAGAACAGACATATGCCAGGTGGTGGTGGTGCACGCCTTTAATTCCAGCACTCAGGAGGCAGAGACAAGTGGATCTCTGTGAGTTCAAGTCCAGCCTGGTCTAGAGAGGAAGTTCCAGGTCAGGCTTCAAAGCTACAGAGAAACTCTATCTCAAAAAAAAAAAAGAAAGAAAAAACAAAAACGAAGAACAGACACAGACACGTATATGCACAAACACATAAGCTCATACTCAGAAATATGCACATACAGATGGAATCATGTGCACACAATAAACATGTATGAATATTCATACAAATATACATTATATACACATTAGGCATGCAGACCCAAATCTGAAATACCCAAGTGTGCTCACAGTATACCATCAATAACATAGCATAAGCACACACACACACACGTATACACATACACATTCTATAGCCGGCTCCTAAACACACTCCGCACTCGCCCACGGGCAATCCTTCTTCTTCCAGAAATACCTTGCCTCAGCATCTCCCCAGTTAAAACTCCCCCACCAGTCTCTGTGCCTAAACACGCCCCACCAGCCTCCAATTTTGGAGGTTAAATGACCGTTGTCTATGAGTTCCCGTAACCTCTAAGAGCACTGCTGGAGCTTGCTCCTTACTAGTCCTTCCTCCCGGTAGAAGGAGCTGATGGGCACTTGTCTTCAGACTCCCAGGGACAGTGCTTGATTGATTCTTTATGCCTTTTGCTCTAAGCACAGGATCTCACATCAATTAGAAGCTAAATGAAATCTGCTTAATTAAGTTGCTGAATTAATTGTCATCAGGCCCCTGAAGGGATGAGAAGCTGAACTGGCAAGTTTTTGATATGCTTGAAGGAACATGCTAGAAAAATGTTCCTCAATATGTGGTATATGGACCAGTGCCGGTGCAAACTACTAACTGGTCCATGGTGGTTGAACAGTTGGAATTAAAAATTAAGGGCTGGTTGAGATGCTTTTATGGGTAAGGGTGCTTGCTGTCTGCCCTGAGGACATGTCCACACAAGACTTGTCCTCTGACTCTGCACATAAATGGAATAAATTTTTAAAAATCGGCCGGGCAGTAGTGGCACACACCTTTAATCCCAGCATTCAGGAGGCAGAGGCAGGTGGATCTCTGTGAACTTGAGGCCAGCCTGGTCTACAAGAGCTAGTTCCAGGATAGCCTGGGCTACACAGAGAAACCCTGTCTTGAAAAAAAAAATTTTTTTTGAAAATCTGTGTCAAGTCCCAAAGTGTATGTACTCAATGGAACACTAATCTTGTTTAAAATTAGTTAGTTAGTTAGTGAGTTGGTTGGTTTGTTCATTAGTTATTGGTTTTTCAAGACAAGGTTTCTCTGTGTAGACCAGGCTGGCCTAGAACTCAGAGAACTGCCTCACTCTGCCTCCCAAGTGCTGGGATTAATGGCATGTGCCACCACTGCTCAGCTATTTTTTTAATCATTTATTTTTAAAGATAATATTATTACTACACTTCTCCCTTCTTTTTCCTCCCTTTAAATTCTCCCATAAACCCCTCCTTTCTCTTTTTCAAATCCATGGCCTCTTTATTCGTTAATTGTTGTTATATACATATTATGTATACATACATATTTCTAAATACATAAATGCAACCTGCTCAGTCTGTAAATATTACTTGTATGTATGTTTTCAGGGCTGGCCATTTGGTATTGGATATCCAATTGATGTTCTTCCCTGGGGGAGACTATTTCTCCTGCTTTCGTTACCTGTAGTTCTTGTGTTGGATTAAAGCCTCCCCACCCCTGCCTACTTTAGCCTATCCATTGCTGTTATCCTTGGAACACTAATGTTAAAAGATACTTGGAAAATAAAATACTGTTTAAGAGGCCAGAGAGACAGCTCAGTGGTTAAGAATACTTGCTGCTTGCAGAGGACTCATGTTCCCAGAACCTTGTTAGGCAGTCACTACTATCCTCAAGGAATCTGATGCCCTCTTCTGGCCTCTGTGGTCACTGCACTCATGAGAGCAGACACACACATACACACAGACACACACACACACTCATACACAGATATATATATATATATATATATGTGTGTGTGTATGTATATATATAATATTTAAAACAAATCTTTAAAATGCTGTTTTTAAAAACCTATATTAATTTCCTACTTCCTAAACTGAGAAAGTCTTCCTACAAAATAAATACCAGCTGTAGGAAGTGATGTGATTCTATTCTGGAGCTATTTCTGGATCTCCTTAGGAACTGGTAATAAAAAGATCAGAGTCTAGAGTGTCTCTCTCTGCTCTAAACTCCAGAGACTGACAAACACATCCACAGGACATTTATAGCTATTGCTTGTTTTTGTAAATAGAGAGTGTATGTGTATATGATGCATGTACTATGTACATCTTTGGAGGACAACTTTGGGTATCAGTCCTTGCCTTCCGCCTTGTTTGAGACAGGGTCTCTTCATGGCCTTTTTGATGTGTTAGCCAGGTTAGCTGGGACACGGGCCTCCAGGGATTCTCCTCTCTGCTCCTAGCTCTCTGGGGAAGCGCTGGGACAACATATGTTCATTCAGCTGCACCCAGTTTTCACCTAGGTTCTGGGGATTTGAACTCAGGTCCTCATGCTGGCATGGTAAATGCTTTTACCCTCTGAGCTATTTCTCCAGTCTCACAAGTAAAGTGTGTCAGCATACAGCCATGCGCGTGTCAATAAAGTGAGTTCCAGGATAACCAGGGCTACACAGAGAATCCTTGTCTCAAAAACCAAAAACTAACTTACTGACTAACTAAGAGCACTGACTGCTCTTCTAGAGGACCCGGGTTCAATTCCCAGCACCCACATTGGCAGCTCACAACTCGTTACCCGTTCTGCACAGCTGTGCTCATACTGTAGCTGGCAGGGCTGAGCAACTAAGACACAGCATGGCCCACACAGCCTGTTTCACCTTTCACAGAAACAGCCGTAAGCAAACTTATCCACTCTCTGGGCCTGAGTAGCCTCATTGAGATGTGCACTGAGCCAGTGACCACATGTCCTGCTGGCTCCTGCTTTCTTTCTTGAGCAGCCCACGGGGATCAGGTGGCCCAAGCTGTGAGTCCCTGAGCAGCAAGACCAGCCTGCCCTTCCCCTCTCTCCCCTCACCAGGGTCAGGGTCTCTGGCACATCCTCTTCCAGGGCTGTTTCAGGTTCTGGCTCTGGTTCTGGCTCCAGCTGAGGCTCTGGTTCCGGTTCTGGTTTTGCCTCAGGCTCCAGCTCTGGTTCTGGCTCTGGTTCTGCTTCCTCCTCAGTCTTCTGAGGGGTCTCTGGAGGCTGAGGCAGCACCTTCTGGATCCAGCCCAACATCCTGATGCCTGTAATGGACAAAAAACTGCTTAGGTAAAAGCAAGCCAAGCGGGCAAGGTGGGGAGACTGTCTGGGCCTTGGCGTCCACCCAGTAGGTATAAAGTATGAATCCTTGTTCGGCGCCAAATGTGAAAGGACTCTTAAAAGAAATCCCACACTAGCTCAGAATTGAGAAATAGATGGGCTATTTATTTAGGAGTAAACTCACAAATCAGAATCCTCTGCTTGAACGGAGAACAGAAATTGAATCCAGCAACCGGAAACAGAGCGGATGAATGCTCTACATCAGTTTATATAGTATAAGAGACCACGCCCCAGTGGATGAGTAACCACTGGCTTTAAGACTTCCTACAGCAGAGTCTTTAACTGCACCGAATGCTCCTCATCCATGGTCACTTTGTGGGTTGCATATGCCCTTTACCACACCTTATTTTTAAAAATATTTCTGCAGTAGGGCTGAAGAGATGATGTCATGGTTAAGAGCACTTTCTGCTCTTCCAGAGGACCCACATTTAGTTCCCAGCATCCATAGCAGGCAGCTCACAGATACCTGTAACCCCAGTTACAGGAGATCCAATATTTAATTCTGGCCTCTGTGAGCATCCACGCATACATGAAATATGTGCACATACACATTAAAAATAAATCTTCAAAAGAGTTTCTGCATTTATGAGCAGCCCCCTTTCCACCCCAGCCCCAGAAATGCTTATCTGCTTCTTGCCCCTGGTGTCTGAATTCCAGAATATAGAATTCCAGATATAGAAATCCCAAAATTTCTATATTGTATGTGGCCTTTGAGCATGATTTCTTTCATTTAACATCCACATCTGATATTCTTCTGTGTAAGTATTACTGTCACTAATTTATTTATTTCTATTATGGAGTAGTATTCTATGGTATGGATTTTGCACACTTTGCTTATCCTTTTCCAAGCTGCGGGAATAATGGTTCAAATAAAACATTCAAAAATTAAAAATATTTCTGCAATGTTATCAGAGGCTAGCTATTAGAAAGAATCTGACCGCTCATCATGGGTGAGGCCTGCATTAAGTAGTAATGCCACCGATAATGGGGATGTGGAAACGTTGGAAAGGAAGAAGCACATTCGTTTGAACAGAAGATGTACGTGCTCTAACACTGTCATGAACAGATCAGTTCGACTCCCTTCGCCTCTGTGTGCCTGTGTGTAGTGGGGGCACTGCAGCCAGGCATGGTGGTATCCACTTCAAGGTCAGCCTGAACAAAAAGCAAGTGACCTTGATAGTTCCTACTTTGTGAGCAGAAAAATCCATTAAACCAGGCACGGTGGTGCATGTCTTTAATCCCAGCACTCAGAAGGCAAATCTGTGAGTTCAAGGCCAGCCTGGTCTAAGAGTGAGTTCCAGGACAGCCAAGACTACATAAAGAAACCCTATCTTGAAACACTAACAAATTGATGTGAAAAATTATTTTAAGCTGTGTTACTTTTGTTTATGCTGTGGGACATTTGTTTTAATGATGCAAAGATGTGTTGCATTCTTTCATGTTGCTTTTGTTTAACTCTGTGACGTTGTGATTCTTTGCTTGTCTAAAACACCTGATGAGCTAATCAAGAGCTGAACAGCCAATAGCAAGGCAGGAGAAAGGATAGGCAAGGCTGGCAGGCAGAGAGAATAAATAGGAGAACTATGGAAGGAGCAAGGTAGAACAATGAGAGGACATCAGGGGCCAGCCACCCAACTACACAGCAAGCTGCAAAGAAAGAAGTGACGTATACAGAAATAGAGAAAGATAAAAGCCCAGAGGCAAAAGATGGGATAATTTAATACAAGAAAAGCTGGCAAGAAACAAGCCAAGCTAAGGCTTGGCTTTATAAGTAATACTAAGTCTCTGTGTCACTTATTTGGGATCTGGGTGGCTGCCCCCCCCCCAAAAAAAAGCCAAAGAACTAGAAAAGTAAAGAGTAATAAAGCAAATTGATAAAAGCAACATTCTCAGACCAGTGACTGAGCCCCCTTAATTATGAGTTATTTACTCAGATGTCAGCTGCTAGCCAGTGCCTGGCCCACGCCAAGGCCTCACAAAGGTTGGTCACACAGATGCTGAGCACAAGCACAGACTGGAATAGCATGTGCTGCAGAAGCCCATGACTGAAAAGAAGCACTGGGAGCTTAGGCACACAAAGTCTGTGCTGTCGAAGATAACATTAGCCACGTGCTTTAATCCCAGCACTCAAGAGGCCGAGGCAGACGGACTCCTGTGAATTTAAAGCCAGTTTGAGCTACATAGCAAGTTACAGGCCAGCCAGAGCTACACAGTGAGACCCTGGCTCAAAAATAAATAAACAAGGGACTGGGGAGATGGCTCAGTGGTTAACTGTTCTTCCAGAGGACTGGGGTTCAATTCCCAGCACCCCACATTGACAGCTCACAACTGTCTGTAACTCTAGTTTCAGGCAATCTGGTTTCTTCACACCAATGCACATAAAATGAAGTTAGATAAGTTATAAAAATAACAATACTTGTCACCGTAGTGGTGCATGCCTTTAATCCCAGCACTCAGGAGGCAGAGGCAGACAGATCTCTGTGAGTTCAAGGCCAGCCTGGTCTACAGAGTGAGTGCCAGGACAGCCAAGGCTACACAGAAAAACCCTGTCTTGAAAAACGAAAACAAACAAAAAAATTGAAAATTGTCAGACGGTAGTGGCATACGCCTTTAATCCTAGCACTCGGGAGGCAGAGGCAGGCGGATCTCTGTGGATTCAAGACTAGCCTGATCTATACAGAGCTAGTTCCAGGACAGGCTCCAAAGCTACAGAGAAACCCTGCCTCGAAAAACCAAAACAACAACAACAACAACAAAAACCCAACACTTATCACTTTTTTAACTTTGAAGATAAAATGCCAGTTGGACCTCTTGTCACGGTTAATAAATGACATTCCAACCAGTTTCAATCTCATTAATATTAAGCAAATGGAGAGCCAAGTTCTGTGACACCGAATTCTCACAGGACGGCTCAGTGGCACCATCCAGGCTGATGTGTAGACAGACAGGCCCGTGAAAGGCCACCCAGGACACAGGCCTACCCAAGGTTTTACCTCCCTTGAAAAAAGTAGCCCCGTGGCCAGGGATCCCTGCCCCAGTACCAGCTTCCCAGAGTTCATTGCCAGGCTCCTTGCCCTCTGTCCCAGCTCTGGCTCAGCTTCTCCTAGGGCAGCCTCTATGGGACAGAGCTTAAACTGCAGAATCAGCTCAGCCTATGGTAAACTGATAGGGGTCCAGATACAACCCCTGGGTTCTAGATCTCTGCTGGCTCGAGGGTATGGACACAGCGACTTCCTCCCATGTTTGGGATGGCAGAATGCACAGACCCCAGTCAACTACCAGCAGCCCGGGGAACCAGACCTGAGGAAAGCCCTCCTTAAAGCCTGGCTCCCACGCCTCTCTGACAACACTCATTCTTCCGACCATCTTGCCCCCCCCCCCACTCCCTGTAAGGGGCATAGCCATCCTCAGACCAATAAAATTGTCTAAGGTTGACTCTGGTCAAGACACGTTTACTCTCAAATCTGCTTGGACCCTGACTGCCTTCTTTTGTCCTCTGCTGGAGGACCAGAGGGCAACAATCCTGGCTTGCATTTCTGAACTGTCTGGAAATTACTCGGGAAGAGGCCTCCTAGGCCAGTTTTCTGGATGGAGATTTGGAGGCCCGTCTTGCTGCTTTAAAGAGAGAGGCTGAGGCAGGAAGGTGACCTAGGGCTAGCCACCCAGGAAACTGTCCTGTCGAACCGCCAGCATTCTGAGAATCTTCTGAGGAGCTCGAGAAAACACAGATTCCCTAGGTTCCCCCAAACCCTAGTGGGGCATTAAGTCTACATTTCTCAGGCTGCCCTGAAGCTACCAAAGTCTAAGTCACGGGAGGTGGCACTACAGCTCAGCCGTCAGGTCTACTTCATCTCCTCAATGCCCTGCTAGAAGCTGAGCATGGGGACCCCCCCACACACACCAAGGAGTCCTACTGAGCCCCCACTTCATTCTGAGTTACCTGTTCAGACGTCAGCTGCTGGCAGGTATTGCAGTCTCAGTGCTCTTGAAGCTGGCCCCTCAGACACAGCCAGGATTAATTGGCGCTAGATGGGCCGAGTGCAAAGGATTAGCATGTGCAGAAAGGGGGGCAGGGCTCATGCCAGGGGAGCCAGTAACAACCCCCAAGTGTGTCCAACAGGGTTTAGGGCTCTATAAATTGCTAGGGCACCTGCCCCTAGTGCCGGGGCCAGACTTCCCACACACTGACATAGCCAGAGAGAGGCTGTGAAACCAGGAATGGTCTGGATGTCTGTGTGGTTCTGGGGGACCCCTCAAGGTGACAGGAGCCCATCGGCTCAGCCAGGGGGACAGGAGTGTGTCCTCACTCTCCAGCACCAACGTTGGAACTGAGCAGGCTCTCTGCGGCAGAGTCTTTAATAGCTCGAGCTTTACTACAAGAACCAGGACAAGACCTTTAGCCAAAATCTGTACTTAGCAGCATTTCCAGAGAAACAGAACCAAGGCAGTATGAAGTCTCGGGACCAGAAGGCCTAGGATATGTCCCAGTTAGACATCTCTAGCCTCAGAGTCCCTGAAGAGTAGAGAGTTCAAGACACAGCATCCAAGGTGACCAAAGGACCCAGAGTCTTGAGTTCCAAGGCCAGTAGCAGCAGGAAGAACCATACCCAACTAAGGAAGAAGAATCAGAGACAGTTTCTCCTCTTTCCTCTCCTGTATCCTGCTCCCTCCCAGACACTAAACAAACAGATTAATTCCAAACACATAAGGGGGTGACCTCAGTTTTCTGACCTGCATGCCAGGCTTGCCTGGAAGCACCATCCCAGGCACACCCAGAAGTCATGCTTTACCAATCTCTGGGCATTCCTAATCAGCCAAGTTAAAACCCAAAAGTAACAGTCTTGATCATCGCAGGTTCCAAGGCCTGACTGATAACTGACCAAATTGGGAAACTGAGGCTGGACTCTCAGAAGAAATACAGATCCAGGAGGAGGGGGTGCAAAGGGCAGTGGTCCAGGGGAGAGGGGCTCTGTGAGGTGGTAGCACCGAGCTGATTCTAGGGTCACTTAACCTGAGGATGCTGTGTGCCTGTGAGTCAGCCATAAGCCTGCTGAATGAGACTGGTTTAGGATTTCCTCTGAAGTCCATTGCCCTGTCACCTCTGTTACTGTAACACAACACTTTAAACCAAGTCATTTACAAGGAACAAGGGTACTGTTCACTGCAGCCACAGAAGATCAAAGCAATAGAAGAGGTGGAATCTAGGAAGCGCACGTGATGTTTGTTTCTGACTCCGACCATGGGCACCAAGCTCTGTCCGCAAGTCTTCAACAGCACTGGTTCCCTTCTCTCAGACCGTTTCTAGGGTGGGCTCTTCCAGACGAAGCAATCATACTGTAAACTTGTTGTTTGGGTGTTTCAGAGACAGGATGTTGCTAAAATTCCTTCCCTGGAGGAAACACAAGCAATTTCTACATCTTCTCTCCCACGGTCCCAATGACGAACCCAGCACAGTTCCGCCAGAGTTCACTATGGGGAGCCAAAGCATTTATCAGACTTCCTTAGAGAGTGTGGGCCACAGGTTACTTCTGGAGTGTGGGTGCTCCTCCCCCCAAGAGTCCACACCAGAAAGTCTTTTCCCAGCAGGGTTGAAGACTTTTGTTTGTTTGTTTGTTTCTTTTTCTTTTTCTTTTTTTTTCGAGGCAGGGTTTCCCTGTAGTTTCTAGAGCCTGTCCTGGAACTAGCTCTTGTAGACCAGGCTGGCCTCGAACTCAGAGATCCTCCTGCCTCTGCCTCCCGAGTGCTGGGATTAAAGGCGTGCGCCACCACCGCCCGGTTGTTTGTTTGTTTTGAGACAGGGTTTCTCTCTGCAGCTGGAACTCACTCTGTAGACCATGCTGACCTCGAACTCACAGAGCTCCACCTGCCCTCAGCCTTCGGAGCGCTGGGATTAAAGGCGTCTGCCACCAATGTCCAGCCTGAAGACTTTCTTACAGCTGCATAGATGAGCGCCTTTGCTGCTCTGCCCTGGGAGGGTCTTCCCTCACCTAAATACTCTAGCCCCTCTGAGGCCAGGAGCAGTTAGGCCAGAGTCTCCGGTGACAGGTGGTCGGGAGCAGCATGGTACACACAGGTGAGAACTGTGATTCTCTGCCCTACCCCCTGGGGATGTCAATTGTCAGCAAGCCCAGCGGAGATAATCTCTTGCAAATTGGCACAGCAGAACTCCCTGAGATGGCAGCTGTTTAGCTGGGAGGGTAGTCCTGTACAACACAGGGCCACACACCCTGTGGCCATGGTTCGGTTTGAACGCAACCTCTGGGGTGCTGCGATTATAGCTGTATGCCAGCATGCTTAGTTCATATTCCACTTTTTAATTTACCATTAAACTCTTTTGTAAAGTTAGTACCCTGTGTCTGGACCTGAGTAGCAGTTACTGGTGTCAGGGGTGGAGGATATGTCTCAATTTATAAAATTTATAAATTGTATATTTATATGCTTTCTGTATTTTTTTTTTTAATTTGGTCTTTTTGAAACAGGATAACTCTATGTAGCCCTGGTTGGCCTGGAACTCACTATGTAGATCAGGCTGCTCCTGAACTCACAGAGATAGGTTTGCCTCTGCCTCCTGAGTAATGGGATTAAAGGTGGGTGCCACTATGCCCAGTTATTTTCTAACATTAAAAGAGTTGGACCTTTCAGGGCATTAGTGGTGCATGCCTTTAATCCCAGAGGCAGAGAAGTAGGCGAATCTCTGAGTTTGAGGCCAGCCTGGTCTACAGAGCGAGTTCCAGGACAGCCAGGGCCACACAGAGAAATCCCATCTTGAAATAAAACAAAACGACAAAGAGTCGTGCTTTAGGTTGGGGGTGCTAATCAGAGTCAGCGCTGGGCAAGTTTCTGTACGAGAAGGCCTTGCTTAGGTTCTGGGTCCCTACAGAGGAGCAGCCCCCAATCCTACGGCAGTGAAACAGCAGGAAATACTGAACGGCAGGTTTAGCGCTCCTGTAAGTGTATGCAGATCAAATGCTAATATATGCAAAAGAATAGGCAGCCCCAGGATTGCAAACCTTGGGATGGCTTGTTCTCAACCCAGAGCGTCAAGCTGTGGGCTAGGATACCCACAGCCTGGCTTTCCTGGGGGGAAAGGAGGCTGCAGCTCCCCAGGTAGTGAGGTGGAGTGGGAGGGGGGTGGGGTGAAGTATCATCTGCTAATCCCTAGCCTGCTGAGGCCACCACTCTTCCTGATCCCTGCCCTGACCCTGGAGGCTAGCTAATCTCCACCCCCCAAAGACCAAAGACAGCTTCCCTGAGATTCATGGGGACAGGGGGCCCTCCAGGCTCCCAAGCAGCCCCGTTGCTCTAGGGTCCTTGCCTAAAACAAATAGTGCTCATGGGGCCAGAGAGAGGCAGTAGTAACTAGACTAGTGTCCCTGTCCTGGTTAGGGCTACTATTACTGTGATAAAACACCGAGACCACAGCAACTTGTAAAGTGTTTACTTGGCTTATATTTCCAAATCCCCGTTCATCATTGAAGGAAGCCAGGATAGGAATGCAAACAGGGCAGGAACCTGGAGGCAGGAGCTGATGCAGAGGCCACGGAGGTGTTCTGCTTACTGGCTTGCTCTTCATGGCTTGCTCAGCCTCCTTCCTTATCGAACCCAGGACCACCAACCCAGGGACAGCACCACCCACCATGGGCTGGGCCCTCCCCCATCAATCACTAATTGAGAAAATGTTCTACAGCCCAATCTTATAAAGGCATTTTCTCAGTTAGGGTTCCCTCCTCTCAGATGACAATAGCTGTGACAAGTTCAAAGAGCAAGCACAGTGGCTCAGCATTGAGTGGGCCCAGCAGCTATGCTTGCCCTTGTGTGGCCAGGTCACCTTCATAGAGCCCCAGTTCTGGCATCCCAAGGTGCTTGGCTTGTGTAGCAACCATGGAGACCCCCCCCCAAAGCTTTCAGGGAAAGGGATCTCTGGCAGCCTGTGTTGCCAGGGTTACCTGGGAGCTGCGCCCTCACAATCAGGCTGCGGTAGGCTTTGTCTCTGAAGCTGTCCACAAGGCCCACCCGCCTCCCTTCCTCTGCTCCCTGAGCAGCAGAAGAGAAGGTTCTTCTGCCTGTGCATCTGGCCCGTGCCCTGCAGACGAGGTAGTGGGTGTGGGTCGACGGCAGCAGGGAGCTCTCTTCCTTTCTCTCTGTTCTACCATCCTGTCGGTCCTCGTGTGCTGGCGTCTCTGAGACAGCTTCCCATACTTTCTCGCCATGCCCCTTCCTGGTCCTCCATGGTCAAGTTCCTCTCCCCTCCTTCCTACCTAACCCTATCTCCATTTTTTCACCTCTAACTTGGGGGTCAGGAAGTAGAGTCAACAAAATCTCACTAAGGTACAAAAGACTAAAAAGGGGGCCTCCAGGGCATGTCTGCTTTTTAAAAGAGAGGCACTAGGTAACCATCCATCTTTTTCTAATTCAGATCTGTCATATTTCTCCCCTTTTAAAAACAGTCTCAGCTGGGCTGTGGTGGCGCACGCCTTTAATCCCGGCACTTGGGAAGCAGAGGCAGGTAGATCTCTGTGAGTTCGAGGCCAGCCTGATCTACAGAGCTAGTTCCAGGACAGTTTTCAAAGCCACAGAGAAACTCTGTCTCAAAAAATAAAAAAAATAAAAAACAAAGCAAAACAAAACAAAACCAAAAAAACCAGTCTTGTCATCTATCTCTACCATTTGGGGCAAATGCTAGATATAACCAAGGCAAATCCAGAATTGGCTACGTAGTGTCACAAGACATACCACAGTCTAAACTACATTCTAAGTGGCTTTACTGTGGCCTTTTCCTGTTCAATATTTAAATCTCAGACAGTTCCTGGAGTGCCCCAACTTCAGGCCTCTTAGACCCCCCCACACACACACACACACACATCTGTTTTTTTGTATATCCCTGCTACCCAAGTGGAGTTCCTGAAAAATCACTGGGCCTACAGAAGATACACAATAAATGCTTGACAGAAAGTTAAATCAACCTGTAGACCAAGAACGTGTGCCTATATGTAAGGACGTCTAACTCAACCCCTCTGCTCCCCAGCAATGGCCCGAATCATCGACGTGGTGCCCTGGGAAGATGGCTCCGCCCATGTGTATGCTTCCCCAGCCATCCTCCTCCCGCTGGAGCGCGTGCGCAACCCACTCGCCGGTGTGAAGCACCAGCTCTACCACCCAGCCCTGCCCACGTTGCGGCGCATGGACATGGACAGTGTCAAGGGCTGCCTATCGGATGAGCATTCCCAATCTTCCACCTATTGCTCCAAAGGTCAGGCCACATCGCCACCAGCAGCTCAAGGGTCTCCTGTTTGCCTTTGGAGCAAGGGTGGCTCGCAAGCCGGAGATATTGGAGGAAAAGGCTGGGGGCAAGAGGCAGATGAAGAAATGATGGAGGCCAGCCCAGCTCTTTACTCCCTTCCAGAAGGTTCCTCCAAGATCTGCCCACTGCTTCCTGAGCAGAAAAATGGGGACCAGTACAGAGCCTGCCTCCCCACTCCCAGGGCTATGTGAGGCAGCGTGAACTAAGGGTGAAGGGCAGGTTACCCTGCTACTGCGCGACTGATGGGCAGAGAACCCTGCTGCTGCTGCTGCTGCTGTAGTGGGGGGGCAGAGTTCTTTTACTTCCTTTAGGTTTTAACAAAATAAGGTTTCTTCGGCTTGGAATTCTGAAAACAACGTACCCACTGCATCGCAACACGTAGCCCAGGCTGGCCTTAAACTCTGCTCCTCCTGTCTCAGATATGTAGCCTCATTCCTGATTGGCCTGTCATGTGGAGGAGGAGGGCTTAAGCTGCGCGCACGTACAGTTCAGGGGAAAAAACTCAGGTGTCGTTCTTTGGTTGCTGTTCACCGTGGGTTTGAGACGGGTTCATCAGCTAGGCTGGACTGGCTGCCCAGCAAATGCTGGGATCCTCCTGTCCTCTCTGCACACTAGGATGACAAGTGTCTCCCACCACACTCAGCTTTTCATGAGTGTGCCGGGACCAGACCTTATGTCCTCATGTTTGTATAGCAAGCACCTTACTAACTGAACTATCACCCCTGCGCCACCAGTCTTTGAGACTGTGACTTGCTATGCTGTCCTGGCTGACCTTGAACTCCTGAACTCAAGCTGTCCTTTTGTTCAACCTCCGTTTCAGCAGGGATTGGCGGTCCACACCACTACACTTGATACAGAAACACAGTCTTTTGTTCCCTGACTTTCTAAGATTTTTCAAACAGAAAAATGTTGAAACGGCAGTGTTCTGAGCTCCTTTCCTTCTGCCCGCCGGAGGTCGGTTGTAGTTTGTATTATTCACATGCTATCTCTTGCTTTCTTTCTTTTCTCCATTTCTCTCTCTCCCTCTCTCTGCTCTCTCTCCTGTATCCTCCTTTTTTCTCCTGCCTCCTCTTTTCCTTTCTCTCTCTTTTCTCCCTGTTTCTCTCACATTCACACACACACACACACACACATGTGCATGCCAGGGAGTTAGTTTCCAGCCCCCTTTGTGACATGATACCATTATCATACCTAGGAAAGTTAACAATAATTCCACAATAACTCTAAACCAGCACCCTTAAAATCTCCCCTGGAGTCTACAAATATGTATTTTATAGTTTAAAATGGGAATGGGGTTGAATTGAGGGTTATGCATCAGGTATATTAGCCTAAAATGATTTTCCATCGTTTCTATTTTTTCCTTGGACTATTGGCTTTTTATTATAATTTTTTGTATTTAAGATTAAGATTACATCATGTCCCCCCTTCACTTTCCGCTCTCCAAAACCTCCTATATACTTCCCCGGGCTCTCCCTCAAAATCATGCCTTTTTTTCTTTACTTGCCGTCACATACATACATACTCCCAAATATAATCAAATATAATATGCTCAGTCTGTATAATGTATGTGTGTTTTCGGGCCTGACTACTTGGTATCAGAGAGCCACTCTTCCCTGGGAAAGACTATTTCTCCCACTCTCTGCCTTCCTTAGATACTGTAGTTCTTTGTCTATGCTTGAGACTTTGTGACCTTCCCTGCTTCCATGTTAGATGTCGATTGGTGCCATCCTTGATCAGGTCATATATGTGCAGCTATGTTAGTGAGATTTCACAGGTCTAGCTTCACTGACAATTCCTAGGAGACACAATCTCACAGCAAAATTTCTGCTCCTCTGGCTCGTTCTGCTCCCTCTTCCACGATGATTCCTGAGCCTTGCAAGAGTTGCATTAAAGATGTATCACTTGGAATAAGACACTGCAAGTCCCCATTTTGATCAACTGTGGTTTTCTGTAATGGCCTCCTGGTGTGGGAAGTCCTTCTGTATATGTGATGCTTTTATTGGTTAATGAATAAAGAAGCTACTCTGGCCTGTGATAGGACAGAATAGAGATGGGCAGGGAAAACTAAATTGAATGCTGGGAGAAAGTAGGTGGAGTCAAGGGGACGTCGTGTAGCCACCACAGGAGACAGACACACTGGAACCTTGCTGGTAAACCACGAACCTTGTGGTAAAATATAAAATGATGGAAATGGGTTGATTTAAGATATAAGAACTAGCTAGGAATATGCTTAAGTGATTGGCCAAACCATGATTTAATTAATATAGTTTCTGAGTGATTATTTCTGGCCTGGGCGTCCAGGAATGAAATGAGCAGCCTCTAGCAAGAATCTCCATCTACTACAAAGAGAAGTTTCCTTGATGAGAGGAGGAAAATTGCATTTACCTTACATATAAGGATAAATATTTAGAAAGTAGTAAGGGGTAATGCTGGTTTAGCAAAGTGGCAGTTGTGGGTTCTCCAAGATCAATGACTTCTCTAACCCCAAATAGTTGGTTAGCTTTCCACCCAGGCATGGCTTCCCTCCTGTTGAGTAGGTATTAAGCCTAATTAGAGAGCTGTTGGTCACTGCCAAGTTATGCTTGCTACTATTGCTACTCTTGCACCCTCAGGGTTATCATGGCATGGTGGCCATTGTTGTGGTTCATAGTATCATAGCTGGGTAGGACTGTTAGTTGCTTTCCTCCTTTGGAAAGTTTACAAGAAGGGCCCATGAAAGCTAGTCCTCAGATAAGAGGCTTTTGGGGCAGATCCAACTTGGGTGCTCTGGATCCTGGTCAAAGTGCATAGAGTCCTTTAGCCATAGCCACCGCTGGGAGGCAACCAAGTGGAACACCAATAATCTATAATGTTTTGGGAGTCTCTTGGACAACCTTGACCAGGAATTCAGAAGAGAGCTTCTCATGCCCGGTGTTAGTTTTGTTTGCTTATTTGTTTTGCTTTTTAAGGTTGGTCTATGGCACTTGGAGGGGGCATTGTCAGCCCAGATGGAAATATGTGTGTGTTGTATTATAGGTATTTTTTGTAGTTAAATAATAGTATGATATCCTTATTGTTATTTTATTCCTTCCCTTCTCTTTCCCTATTTGTCTCTCTTCCCTAACTAATGTCCCTCCATTTTCCCCACTTCCTCCTTCATATCATTTGTACTCTGATATTTTCTTCTCTGTTGCCTCCCACCTGTGTTCTCTTTTCATTTTCCTGGTACTGCAGTAACTCCAGGTTGTGCACTCACATCCAAAGGCTTCGGACTAGAAATCTCAGATGAGAGAGAATTATGACCTTTATCTTTCTGGGTCTTGGTTACTTTATTCAACATGATCTTTTCTAGTTCTTAACTGTCTCTCCAACCAGGCCCTGGAGAAGGATGTCCTATTTTGTTTTGTTTCATTTTGTTCTTCAAGACATGGTTTCTCTGTGCAGCCCTGGCTGTCCTGAAACTCACTCTGCAGACCAGGCTGGCCTTGAACTCACAAAGATCCGCCTGCTTCTGCTTCTGCTTCTGATGTGCTGAGATTAAAGATGTGCGCCACCACTGCCGGACTATTATTGACTTTTTAAGGGAGTCAAAACAGCAGCATTGTAGACAATCCTCTATGGTGAGTTTCAGCAATTGTTTCCAGGGTATTCTTTAATTCGTTACATGAAAGCTGGATCTAAAGGATTGATTATCCACCTTGAGCATTTCATAGGTGACCTGACAATGTAAGACGGCCACTAAATTCTTCATTGTTTATGGTGCTACCTTTGGCGATTTGGTTAAAGTGGTGACCTGAGTGTCAACTCTTCTTGGTCTCCAATAGCCTCTGTAATGGTAAAAGTAAAATGTTGCAGGTCCCCGAGCGGCTGCAGTGGGCAATAGGGAGCCCCAGAGTGGCAGGTGAGGGACAGAGACTGATAGGTACACCATGCAAAGTGAGGTTGGATATTTATTTAGTAGCCTATGGAGGGGAAAGGGGGAAGGGGAGAAAAAGAGGTGGGGGGAGGAGAGGAGCCACAGCAGCAGCTACCTCTTTGGGAGAGAGATGGAAAAGAAGAGAGCTTGGGCTGTAGGAAAGAAGGAAGATCTGCCTGCCTCAGTGGTGGAAGGGGGAGTGGGTGGAGCTTGTCTCTTAAAGGGACAGGACAGACCATTACAGTCTCAAGACTTAAAGATCCTAGACCTATGTCAACTCAAATGAATACTTTTTGTTGTTCTTCTGGGGATTGAAGACAGGGTCTACACAAACTAGGCAATTTCTTTACCATTGAGGTATACCCTAGCCCTTAGATTTTTGAAACCAAGTCTCATGAGATAGCCCACACCGCTCTCAGACTCACAATCCTTCTTCAAGTGCTACTCTCCACAGTTCCCTAGCGCAGGTATGATTGGGTTTATTTGGTTTAATGACCAATGCTTACGTTCTTTTGCTGTTACAAACATGAAAATGGGTCCCCTTCTTTTGACATCATTTGTGGAGTCAAAGGACGTGTGCATATTTGCAATTCTTTTTATTTTAATGTTTCCTGGACTGCTGTCTGTAGGCTCTAATCAATTCACACAGCCTCCAGTAATGTATGCTGAGGGGCCTATTTCTTTTCTTTTTTTAAAATTATTTTATTGGTGTTTTAGCCTGTATATATCTGTGTGAGGGTGCTGGATCCTGGCATTACAGACAGTTGTAAGCTGCCATATGGGTGCTGGGAATTGAACCCTGGTCCTCTAGAAGAGCAGTCAGTGCTCTTAACCACTGAGCCATCTTTCCAGCCCCTGAGGGGCCTATTTCTTAAAGCTATACTAATGTTTGCATTGTTCCCAGTCTGGTCTAATAAGTGGAGGAAATTGAAATATTAATGTAACTTAAATGTACATTCATCTTGTAAATGAAACAGGGTGTCTTTTTATGTGTTTAGGGACCATGAAGTCAAATGTATTTCTAGTATTTGTGTATGAACTACTTAACTAAGCCATTTATCCATGTTTCCTTCCTGGTTTTTGTTTTGTTTTGTATTGTCCTGATTCCTAGGAGCCCCTCTAACATTAAGGAAATTATCTCTTCTGTAAAATCGGTATATTTTTCCTTTGTTTTTTTGTTGTTGTTGTTTTGTTTTTTTGAGACAAGGTTTCTCTGTAGCTTTGGTGCCTGTCCTGGAACTAGCTTTTGTAGACAAGGCTGGCCTTGAACTCACAGAGATCCACTGCCTCTGCCTCCCAAGTGCTGGGATTAAAGGCATGTGCCACCACCGCCTGGCTCCTTTGTCTTTTGACTCCTCTTGTGCTTATTTTTGATCTTATTATTAACACACATACACGTGCTGATAGGCCACGGTTCATTCTTGGAGGTCAGAGGATAACTCTTAGGGGCCAGTTCTCTTCTTCCCTCCTGTGGGTAGAAGGCCATGAGGCCATCAGTCAAGTGCCTTTTACCCTCTGATCTTTTTGCTAGGTTTGTGTTTATTTTTGTGTGCTCAAAGTTATTGGTCTTTTATTTCAACTTCTGGCTTTTTAAGGGAATTAAGTCCTTCTGTCCCAGGTTTATAGAGGAGTTTGTCCACATTTTCTTCTAGTACTTTTAAGTCTTCATATTGGTCTCTATTGCATTTTATTTTTTTTTCTATTGCATTTTATTTGTAAGAGATATTGATGTTGTTTTATCTTAAATATTTAAAAACTAACTGGGCGGTGGTGGCGCACACCTTTAATCCCAGCACTTGGGAGGCAGAGGCAGGCGGATCTTTCTAAGTTCGAGACCACTACAAGAGCTAGTTCCAGACAGGCTCCAAAGCTACAGAGAAACCCTGTCTCGAACCCACCCCCCCCCCCAAAAAAAAGAAACCCTAACTTTTTTTTCTTTGAGACAGAATCTCACTGTGTAATCTTAGTTGGCCTGGAACTTGAGATGTAGATCAGGTTGACCTTGAACACCCAGAGATCTGTCTGTCTTTGCCTCCTGATAGCTGGGAGTAAAGTCACAAGCCACCACACCCGGCAAAACATTTTTTTCCTCTTGTAAGGTGCACAGTGTGGGTCAAGCCTCTAGGGTGGGCCTGTAAGAGCTCCTGAAAGGGACACCTTTATCATCTTTCAACAGATGACTTTAACAAGGCCCACTTCACGCTCCTGGGAGTCCCCAACAAACCCCTGCAATGCCTGGTGAGTGTACTTTGTCCTCAGCCGTGGATGGGCTCAGGGGCACCAGTCTGTACTGATGCCTAGGCACTTCTGGTCCAGGGCTCTACTTCCTGAGCATATGCCTAGCCGCCTACCAGGGACTTCACCTCCCCATGCAATCCAGGCCCTGGTTTACTGTATCTCCCCTCCCCCAGTCCAATGGGCCTAGTGTCAGCTCAGGAAGCCCCCAGGATCTTGCATCTACCATTATGATCCATCGTTCCATAGGACTTCACAGGAACCGGCCAGAAGCTCTGTCATAAGTACCGCGAAGGAAAAATGGTACCCATCGCACCAGGCATCAACCGGGTCGACTGGCCCTGCTACACGCGTGCCATCGAAGACTGGTCTAAATTCGTGTCCAGGTCCGGAGAGTTCAAGTTACCTTGCGTCAACAAGAGGGGTCAGTCAGTCTACTAATCACAAAGGGTGCCCTAGAGAGGGGGGGAGATCTCCCGCAGGTTGATGACATTCTAAAGCAAGGAATGAAGGAATAAGGGACATGGGCCCAAGGACCAGCAACGCAAGCACAGGGACCAGGTTGGGGTTGGAGAACTCCAGGTCAGGGAAGCCACTGGGGCTGGGCCTGAGAGCCAAGCAGGGCTCCAGCGGGGCGGAGCTTAAATGAGGGCAGGCCAGGTTTTCTTCGGATCTAGGTCCCCAAGGTGGGTTCTCTTCACAGTGGAGAGTTTCAGTGGCTATGCGGTGCGGTACTTGAAGCCTGACGTGACCCAGAACTGGCGGGTAGGGAAAAATGCACGTAGACCCGACCTGGGTGGTTGGGAGGGAGCGGCTGCTGGGGTCCGCGCCCTGAGGGCTTACAGGTCCCCATTCCTGTGGCCTGCCCCAGTACTGCCTCAACCAGAACCCCAGCCTGGACCGCTACGGACAGAAGCCCCTGCCTTTCGACTCGCTGTAAGTGACACCACGCGGGACCCCTACGGGACCCCGATCCCCGAGCAGGGAAGGGGGGGATTGTAACTGTAGGACAGATACTGAATTCCTACCGAACCGGCGCCTGTCGCCTGGCACTTCCAAGCTCTGGGAGCCGAGTTCAGCAGAGTTTTTCTTCGTTCTTTCTCAGGAACGCATTCCGACGCTTTGGCTCCCACTACAGGTAGAGAATGGCCCCGCCCTGGCCACAGCCGGCCACGCCCCCTGGGAAGGGGGGACTTGAAGATGCTCAGCCAAGTATCAACCTACTACTTAGTGGGCCCAGGCTAGGGGTGCATTTCTCACCAGGATTGGCCCAGTGGAGGCCAGAAGGAGGGGGCCTGGGAGGATGGAGAAGGAAGGAACTGCCATCTGCTTCCTGCTGCGTGATAGCATCCCCAGCAGGGTCACCTTTAGTTAAAGGCTAGGTACAAAGTGGAAGTGCTGAGAAACTCATCTCTCCAGCCATGCCCTGTGCGGCAGACTCCACGATGCGACCCCATACCCTACACACACACACACACACACACACACACACACACACACACACAGGCACAACCATGCACTCTGTCTCTCCCTACAGCACACACTCCGCTTCACCTCTTGTAGCTTGTAATTTCCGGAGTGCCCTTTCCTGTTCCCGAAAGCTGCCTTCCCCAGCTCACACGGAGGAAAACTTTGCGTATTGTTACTGTGTGATGCTAGAGTAGGCTCATACATGACTGAAAACCTATGAAGCAGTTGACGTGGGGGAATCATTGGGGAATAGTATGAGGTACATTAGAGAGGAAGAAAATAGTCAAAAAGATACGAAAGGAAATAGGGGGCTATTGAAGGCTCTTGGGCACATAGCCGGGATGGAAACTATTTTTAGATCCCTGAGGGCAGAGAGGTGGGCTTTGGGGTGGTGGTGGAGCGTGGGAAGAAAAGCTTGCTTTTTCTTGAGAGCACCCTGGGTTTCCCATGCCACTCCTCTTTCTCTCTACAGTCGTGTCAACTACCTGACTCCCTGGCATTAATCTGTGGGTGGGGAAGGCTGGACTGCGCCACCTCCAGGTCCCCTAGCGGGACAGAGGGCATATGGTGGCGTCATCCATCTCCCCGGGAGTTCAGTTCAAGAAATAAACTTATTGCTTCTTTAGAGAGGCCCTAGGCTCTGTGTGTGTATATTGATCGTCTATCATTACCCTTGTCTGCTCTTTGCCAACACCTAGGGAATGGGAAGAGGGTGTGTAGGGGCTAGTGATAGATGTTCTGTGGCCTTGCGTAGAATATCAGGCCTGAGGCTCAAGTCTAGTTGGGGCTGAGGCACTTGGGCGGGCTGGGATCTGGCTCTCTCCCTTGTGCTTCTTTCCCTTACCTGCAACCCCTAACCAAGATCCTGAATTTGCAACCTCCACCTGAGTTTGAGCACTAAGTGGAAAGAAGGGGCTGAGAGAGGGATCTGTGACACCTCTCTGGAATGGGTTTCCTGGTACCCAGAGCTTCCCTGAAAGGGAGTGGGCAGGTTAGGCTTGTGCCATCTATTCCCTATGAAGCAGCAAGTTTCAAATATAAACCTGGATGAGGTGAGAGCATTCTGGACTCTTCAAGGCACTAAGGAATTTATCACCGAAATAGAAGGCAATCTGCTTTCCTCTTCAGCAGTGCGACTGGCCCTCATCTGTCCCTCAACATACACCCTCGTCCTAAACCCATTCTGTAATCATGAACATGATGACCTAGGTGCGGGGGACCCTCAGGGAAGAGGGTCTCACAGCCCGGTGCTATGTTAGGGCAGCTGACATCTGTACATACTCCTGGGTCTTCTGTATCTCACCCTACCAGAGGGCAGACTGCAGGGAGAGTCCCAGCTGGGACAAATAGCCACTAAGCTCAAGAACTCAGTACAGGATTCCTGTTCCTGAAGTTCCCCTGGAGCCTCAGGTACCTGCAAACCTGAAATCACATGCCAAGTCACATGTCCACACGCTGTCGTGTATTCCAAGGATAGACCCCTTGTTTTCTTCTTATCCTCAGCAAAGTTGGCATCCGTAGGCGTTAGGAATTCATCACTCACTCCTTCCTTCCTGAATCCATTGCACAGCTCTTGCATGCCAAGGCTAATGCCTTCCGTAGGAAGGAATTGAGAGGAAAATGGCCTCACTGGTCAGAATACATTATCATCTAGTATCTGCTGTCCTGCAGACAACCGGGCAGGAACCTGGGAAGGATTTGCCTCCTTCATGCAAATTCAGTGAACAGCATTGGGAAGCCAATGGCAGAGCCCCTGAGGTGTCAGAGCAATGGTCACCCAAGGCAGGACTTCAGCATCCCTGCTGGGAATCTCCGGCTGGCCCATTTCTTCTCTGTCATTTGGAAGGAACACTTGGAGCTCTGATGGAGCAAGAACTGAGTGACTGGGATTTTTTTTTTCTGGGCCTGCTTCCTTGACCCAGAATGACTAAGAAGGTTCACCACATAATGTGGCCCAGCTTTGGGGCCTTTGCCTGGGCCAGTGCTCTACTGAGCACTCAGGTGACACAGACCCTGCTTAATTGGTGCTTTGAGCCCAATGAGAAAAACAGTTGCAGGCCAAGCCACTTTAAACCCCAAACCACATTCCCCTAGTCCAGGATTCCGCAAGGGACAACCCATAGCAGTAAGTAAGGCTCTTGTCCACTGGCTGTACGTTTAATACCAACTTCACAAATACAAGAAATAGAAACGATGCCTAACAATAAAGGGAGTAGAAAGCATAAGCAAAAACAATTGAGCATATACTTTTTATTAAGTTTTTAAGTGCTTCCCAGGCCCCATGAGGTAAGTCGTTTTAAATCCATTTACCAGCTGGTTAATTAAATGGACTTGGAGCTGAAGAGATGGCTCAGGGGTTGAGTGCTGGCTGCTGTTCTAGAGAACCCAGGTTCAGGTCTCAGCTCCCACATGGAGGCTCAGAACCATCTTAACTCTAATTCCTGGGGATATAACCCTCTTCTGACCTCCAAGGGGCACCAGGCACACAGGTGGTGCACATACAAGCACACAGGTAAAGCACTCATTCACAGAAGTCTAAATAAATGGGCTTGAGAAAGCTGTGATTGGCCCAAGACCACACAGCCGGTGACTAGCGAAGCTGGGAATTGAAAACAGAGGAATGGTGACCACTTCATTCTGCTTCTTTCCTGCTCTGAGAAACAAGCCAAGAGTGGGGACGAAAGCAGGGGTGCTTCCTGGAACTGGGGACTAAAGATGGGCTTAGAAGGGATGTCCCGTTAAAAAACTAAGAAGCCAAGGTTGGTGGTATATAGTCCAGACAATCTGGAGGCTGAGGCTTGACAGACAGCCCAGTAGTTTGGGACTAGCCTGAGAAACAGACATAGGAATGCTCTCAGAAGTACTAGTGATGGTCGCTACCTCACTGCCTTGACCACCTCTTTACCTTCAGGGGTTCATGGCTCGCTATATAAACAGATCCCATGGGAAATCTTTATTGCAGTTGTAACCTTGGGGATAGTGCAGCCAGCATGACCTCATCTCTAGGCCCTTTGGACCTGAACACAATCAGTTCCCTGGCGTTTCCAGACTCCACCGTGCTTCCTCCCTGCTCTGTCCTACTCTAAGAATCTAGTGTTCCAAACTTTGTTCAAAGTCATCCTTCCACTAGAAGTGCTTTCCCCACCCCTTCCAACCCAGCCTTAAAGAGCTTCACATGCTCCCTTCTCTCATTCTTTCCGAAGACCACAGCACAGGGGCCTTGGCTGTTTCAGGGGGACGCACATATCTGGCCAGCAGTCTTAGTTGCCAGCTCCTTTTACCTCCTTTATGAGGTTCAGGAATGGGGTCTGGGGTCTCCAGAATCAATGCAAATTTGAACTCAGTGAAATTCCTATTATAAGGAAACAGTGTTGCCGGGCGGTGGTGGCGCACGCCTTTAATCCCAGCACTCGGGAGGCAGAGGCAGGCGGATCTCTGTGAGTTCGAGGCCAGCCTGTTCTACAAGAGCTAGGTCCAGGACAGGCTCTAAAAAAGCTGCAGAGAAACCCTGTCTCGAAAAACCAAAAAAAAAAAAAAAAAAAAGAAAGAAAGAAAGAAACAGTGTTTATTACAGAGCAGCATGGGGAAATGCATCCTAGCCCAGGGGCTCGGGTGGGCTCAGAAATAATGCTCAAGCTGAGATGGGGCACGGTGAAGATGTGGGACAGTCCCAGATGGCAGTGGCCATTTTTACTGTGTTCGCCTGTGGCTGCACATACATGTGGAGGCTAGCGGTCACATGGTGTCCTCAATCACTCCACACCTCACTTTTGAAACAGGGTTTCTCACTGAATCCAGTGTTCACCAAATGGCTAGACTGAGTGGTAGGAGCTCCAGGAATGCCCATATGTCCCATCATTCCCCTACCTGTACTCCCAGCCTACGGATACAACCATGTAGGTGTTGGGTATTCAAACTCAGGTCCCCATGCTTGAGCAGCAGGTACTGCGCTAACTGGACCTTCTCACCCCACTCTACTTCTGACTCATTTAAACTCTTGTCTGAAGCTCTTGTCTTGTGCCTGGCAAACAGCGGTGCTCAGTTATGGTCATGGAGGTAACAAAGGCAGGAATGCAGAGCCAGGGTTGGGCGGGGACATAGGGAAGGGGAGACCCCACAACCCTGTCCCCACAGACTGCCGTTTATACAGGATACAGCAGCAGAAGCCTCTGGAGATGCAGACTGACAGCAGTCAAGGCTCTTCCTGGGGTTGTGACCTCTAGGGACTGAAATGCTTGGTTGAGGGTGGCTGGGGGCCTTCTGGACTGTCACAGGGTGAGCAGTGCTGGGTGGGACGTCGTCAGTCAGCTCTGGAGGAGAGCAGTGTTATGGGCCAGGAAGGAGGTGACCTTCTGTGGCAGTACCACGAGGGCAAGCCCTTTAAGGATTTACCCCTCTCTCTGCCTGCACGGGAAGACAGACAACAGTAGTTTGGATCTGTCCGGGAGCTGAGCACCAACTGGGGCAGGAGGAACATTTTGTTGCCTTGATCCCCGTGCCAGACTGGGTGTCAGGGACAGTCGTGGCCAGAAAAGTGACCTGGAGCCAGAATGCCAGGGATGTCCTGGCCACATTGCCTGTCTTCCACATGTGTGCAGGTGGAGCTCCAGGGCACTCACCACTGTGTGATCGAACAATCCCCGAGCCTCCACATGGTCTGGACAAAGGAGTGTTCAGGCCTGTCCTACCCACCCAGCAGTGACATCTGGGTCACACAACTAGAAAATAATCAGGGCCTGGAGCCTGGCACAGACACAGAGCTGCCAAGGGCCAGAAGCAGACAGGACGGAACCTCCCGGCTTCTCAGGGCCACACGAGGAATGGGTCACTCTTAGGAACACGTGTGGTATGGGTAGCTCCGTGCCCTTTAACTTTCTACCTTTTACCTAGGACAGGGCGCCCTTGGCTCTCAGATGCCAGGCTGACGGCTATCTCTCCCTCTCTCCAGTTCCACTCTGGCCTATGTGAGTTGCAGACAGACTGCAGTAGGCAAGGATGGAACACAGGAGAAATGTGTGTAAGGACGGAGGTAAAGGCACTTGGCTCGGCCCACCAAGGGATCACTGTAGGGCAGACCAAACGGTGAGAGTGGGCTGGCCGGGCTCGGTGGATCCACCGCTGTTCCAGGGAGCACCTGAATACATTTTTTTTTTTTTTGCCATCTCCAGCTTCTGACTTTTCATGAGCTGCTGGTTTCTCACAGTCCAGCTCCCTCCTCAAAGGCTATGGTTAAACCTTAGTCAGGTGGGGTGTGGAACACTGCACTCGGTACCTGTCAGCTTGTCCATAGCTTCCCCTCAGTCTCAACAATGACTTCATGCAATTCTCACAACAGAGGCAAGTTAGCCTTCCAGTTTGGTTTTTGGTGGCCAGATGAGGCAACTGTGTCAAAGAGGTTAAATAACCAGTCCAAGGTCACACAGCTGGAAGCCTCAAAGCTCAGGATTGAAGCCTAGCCCCAACCTGCCTCTCTGGTCTGTGCGGCTTTCAGCCTCTGCACCTCCCATCATTCCCTTCGGAAAGAACAGTGGAAGAGCTGTGGGCCGCACCGGTCAATGTCTTTACTTCTAGAGCATACGTCACACTCACTGGATATTAACATCAAAAGTGGCTGCCTAAAATGGAGTCATTCTTTTAAAAATTCCAAACTCTCATATTTATATATGATCCAAAATGACATGAAAGTAAGCTATACAATGTTATGAATAGTATAACAAACTGCTTTTAGAATGCAAAATCAAAGGAGAAATGAGCAGGTAGGACTGGACTGTTGTAGCCTGAGTTCCAGTCTGTTGAGGCTTTGTGACAAAAGTCAAGAGGAGTGTTAATATGTCTCTGCGGCTGCAGGCCAGAGCCTGGACAGACAGAGCGGGTGCATGCGGCCAGCTGGGCTTTTGGAGATGAGAGGTGTGGTGGTGTCCTCCTTCCGTCTGGCCCTTGGCTTGGTGTCAGAGTCCTCTTTCAAGACTCACGGACGGGGAGGACTGAGGAGGGCATGGGCAGAGCCGGGTTTAGAATGATGACTTTGACAACAAAGATCCCCTAGGTTTTTGAGGTGGCTCTGGCCATCCAGTGATGGTGGCCGACCATGTACCTGCTAAGAATGCTCCTTTATCCTTGTGTCCCCAAGTTTGCTATAGGAGGCAGGCTGTGAGTAGCCAAAGACCTAAGGGGACGCTAGGACTCAACAGAGAGTAGGTTGTTTTGGCAACAGCGCCCAAGCCCATGACCAGACTGCTGACTCATGGTATCCCCGGGTTAGAAGGGCTCCGTGGGGTGAGAAGCCATTCCCCACCCTGGGTGCCCAGAACTTCATTTGGAAGGGCTGGGACAAGCTGAAGTCATGACTCTGAGCCCCAGACACTTTGGTTCGCACAGTTTGGGAAGAAGGGGCCTGGTTATAACTGCTGGGGAAATCATGGGCTTGGTCCTCCTTCCTCCCCACCCCAGGAATGAGGTTGGGGTGGAGGGACTAACAGCCTCCCCCTTCTACAGCTGCAGCTCTGCCAAGGGCACACTCCCTGCCCTGACGCTCAGAACCACTCTCAGGCAGGAGGGGCTTCCACAGACTCAGGACCGCCCTTGGCACACAGGCTTGTGTCCCTTTCCCTGTGGACAGCACTGGCTGACCCGAGAGTGTCATGGATGTCCCTGGCCCCTGGCTTCAGGCACCCCCTGCCCAAAGACTCCTATCCTACCTATCTCAACTATCAGAAACTTGGGGTTCTGGCACATTCATCCTAGCTGGGCAATCTGAGACTGTAGCTCATGGTCCATACTCTAAGTCTCCAGAACTGTCACAAAGCTGGCCTTCTCCCCCCCAAAAAATCAATTTGAGGAGAAACCCTACTTCCGTCTTCCCGAGTCACCTGACTTCTAACTAGGCTGAACGATTTGGGAAGGCTGGGTTGACATCCCTCACACCTGGGGCAGAGGCACCTGACTACAGGTGGGATTCAAGTTCTCTATAGATGGGGGGAGGAGGGCAGCAGGATCTCAGCAAGTTCTGTCGTGGGGTAGAGGTTAATGGAATCTGGTCTGGCCCCAGCAGTTTGGCTCCTCCCATGGCTGGTCTGGTGCTAGGAGAACTGAACATGCACATCCTCCACCTGCCCAGAACCCTTTGGTCCTCACTCCTGAGGAGGGAGCTGGTTGACAGGCTTGCTGCCATGCAGCCGCAAGCAAGCGAGACTGGACAGGGCAGGTGGTGGCCCCGAGGCCTCAGGGCAGGCAGGCCGCCACCTGGTAGGCGCCCTCCGCAGCGGCAGCGGCAGCGCTGTGCTGGGCACTGTGCTCCTGGAGCAGCGCCACATCCAGGAAGCGTTCGCCACACCACACACACTTGAACTGCTGCTCGCGGGCGTGCACGCCCTGGTGCTTGTTGAGATGCTCGCGCTGCTTGAAGGCTTTATCGCAGTTGGGGCACTTGTAGGGCTTCTCACCCGTGTGCACCCGCCGGTGACGCTGCAGGTCTGAAGCGTACTTGAAGCGCTTCTCACAGTCCGGGCATTTGAGCGGTTTCTCCCGGGCCGGGTCACAGCGGTGCTGCACGAACTCCGAGGAAGAGAAAAAGCGGCGCTCACACAGGGTGCAGCGCAGAGGCTTCTCTGCAGCTGCGCAGTGCGACAGCTGGTGCTTCTGCAGGGCAGAGGCCCGCTTGTAGGCCTTGTTGCACACCGGGCACTTGAAGGGCCGCTCTGTGGAGGTCGGCAAGCACTTGTGCCGCAGCAGCTCAGCAGACTGGTCGAAGCCCTTCTGGCACACGGGGCACTTGAAGAGAGTCTCCAGGGTGTGCACGTGCTGGTGGTAGAGCAGGTGGCTCGGCTGCCCGAAGCCCTTCTCACACAGGCCGCACTTGAAGGGCTCCTCCGTCTTGTGTGTGCGCCGGTGCCGCATCAGCGCATACTGCTGCTTAAAGCCCATGGGGCACAGGTCACACTTGAAGGGCCGCTCGGCACTGTGAGTGCGCTCATGCTGCCGCAGGTCTGAAGGCCTCTTGAAGGCCTTCTGGCACTCGCCGCAGCGAAAGGGCCGCTCACCGCTTGGGGTGCAAGGGTGCTGCAGCAACTCTGACGACTCTTTGAAGTGCAGCTCGCACACGTTGCAGCGGAACAGGTGGTGCTCTCCCGAGTGCGCGTACATGTGGCGCACCAGGTGGGAGCGGTGCTTGAAGGTCTTCTCGCAGACCGCGCACTTGTACGGCCGCTCGGAGCTGTGCGTGCGCTTGTGGTGCACCAGGTGGGAGGATTGGCTGAAGCTCTTGTCACACAGCGTGCACTTGTACGGCTTCTCTCCAGTGTGGATCCGCTCGTGCCGGGAGAGCTCCGACAGGTGCTTGAAAGGTTTCTGGCAGATAGGGCAGCTGTAGGGCTTCTCAGGCTGTTCCACAGGGGCGACATTAGCTGGTGGAGGTGCCGAGGGCAGCGATGGGGCAGTAGTGGTGGCTGGTTCGGCAGCCTCCGCTGGCTTGTAGGTCTTATCACAGATGGAGCACTTCACCATGCCAGTGTGGGAGCTGTGGTGCTGGGCCAGGGAGGTGAGCAGTGAGAAGCCCATTTTGCAGACACCGCAGACAAAAGGCTTCTGCTCGGCCTGCACACATTGGTGTTCCAGCAGATCAGTGGCTTGATGAAATATCTTGAGACACTGTGTGCACTGGAAGGAGCGGTCATGGCCTGCCAGGCACTGGTGCTCGTGAGGGCTGGAGAGGTGTGCAAGGTCATGGCCACACACACCACATTTGGGGCTGGGCTCCCCTGCTTGCAGAGGTGCATGCTGTGGGGGCTGCAGGCCTGGGTCAGGTTGCAGCAGTATGCCATAGACAGCACAGCCTAGCGGGTTCTCAGCCGTGCCCGGGGGCAGCGTGTGTTCAGCCAGGGCTGGGGGTGGCTCTGCATGGTGCTGAGGCTGTGGTGGCTGTGGCTGTTGTGGCTGCGTCTGTGGTGGCTGCTGCCAACTTTCCGACATGCTTGGGAAGATGAAACTGGGTTTGGACAGTAATGGCTTCAGTTTCCCGCTTAAGGTGAACCCAACCTGAGAGAAGCTACTGGATCTCAGGGCAGGACAAGAACCTCACACAAGGCACAGAGGAGGACTGGTCAGATAGCCCTTGTCATGAGCCAAGAAGATAGCCTACAAGGCAGTGCTTACAGGGCAGGGAGCTCTTCGGGACAGGGTCCCAGCAATGCCGAGAAGGCTTTGCCTTCCCCAGTAATCGGTTCTGTAGGGAAGAGAGACACAGTGAACTTGAGGAAGGAACAAGTGGCCTTCCCCTAATCTTTTCCTATGCTGCCCACATTCACGGCACAGATACAAACCACCTCAGGAGAGGGAGATGCTCAGGGCTGGAAAGCTGCTCCCCTCATGCTATCAAGGAAGTCTGATGGCGGCTCCACTCCCTCCATGCAAAGGTGAAGGGAGCCATGTCCGTGCCCATTTTCTTCAACTCCCCATCCTTGGGCAGGGCATCTCAGCCCCCACAAATCCCCTCTAGTTTCCATATGGCCTTATTCAGTCAGGTGCCTCACAGGGTCTGGGGTGACCTGTCCCTAAGGCCTGCCAGCCCCTCTCACATTAACATGAGGACACCGCTGTTTTAAAGAATAGAGAAGTCTGCTGGCAGAAGGAAACCACACCCACAAGGCACCAGTCCTAAGGCAAATGGACTCTGGAAGCTAATATTAACACAAGGGTATTAAGGACCGTCTCAAAACCCTCTTCTTCATGGGACTGGTCCACGCTCTTCTTCACCTGCACCCCAGGCCTTTCCCAGGGCACATGCATCTTTAGTTACAATAGGATGAAAGGCCTTGCAGGAGGGTTAAATGACAGGTTCGTAGACCCACCCAAGCTGAACTTCTGTACTCTAACCATTTCCCAGAGAATGCCGAGTTAGACAGAATAAAGAATGCCACAGGGTGCTTTTCTTCCAGGCTCGAAACATTCATAATAATCAATGCAAGATAAAGCCCACCCAACCCCAAATTTCTACTTCCCCTCTTTGAGGAAGCCCAAAGCAATCCCAGAGAGGGAGGAACTTTTGGAACCAAAGGCAACTCCTTTCCAGGTTCTCGGCTCATCTGCCGCTTAAATTTAAAAATGTGTTAAGTATTCTCTGAGAGAAAGGAAGGTAGAGAATGACCTCACAAGGCAGTCCAGCTTCTAACTGTTCTGCTAGAGAAACCTAAGAATCAAGCTGAAAGTTGTCATCCTCAGCATCTTCTGGGAAAGGAGGGAATAAAGATGCTGCTGCGCCTTTATTTCAAGGAGTATGTACCAAGGAGTATGGACAAGCCCCCACAGCGTTCCTAAGGTAGAGAGAGGAGGGGGGATTGCTCTAAACGCTGTCCAGTCTAGCTGTACCAATCCAACTGTGTGTTATTTTTCCTGGTATGAATGGCTGTCAATTCCAGCGGCCACCCCCACTCTCCACCTTCACGAGCAACCCCACTACCTACCCCGACCCTTCTCCAGAAAGGTGAAGCCAGGAACACTCTCAGATCACTCCGCAAAGGGCAGGAGAGAGTAGGAGAGGGATTGGAAAAGCAAGGAGAAGCCCCCACCTGCGCCCCACCCCGGCCCTTTTTCCTCTCTGGGTAACTGAATGAAAGCTGGTCACCTCCAATCAGGCCCAGCTGGGCTACCTCCTGTCAGCTCTTGCTCCGGATGGCCCAGCCACTGCGTCCCGAGAAAGGGTGGCTCGGGCCGAAGAAGGCCCAGAGCCTCAAACCGTGCCCGGGAAGCGTCTGTGCTTCCAGGCCTGGCCTGGGCCGTCCGAGAGCTCAGGGGGCTCTCCCGAGGTGCGGTGGGCACTGGAGTGATCCGCCGATGCAGCCCCGGGTGCCCTGGCGCTCACCTGCTCCAGGCCGCCCGCGGGGGTCAGGCGCGGGGCGAGCGGAGACCAGCTGCTTTCTCGGCTGCCTCTTTATTCCGGCTCCATCCGCCGCGGCGCGGCCTACGCGCCCTGCCAATCCCCGGCCTCGCGTAGCAGAGGCGGACCGCTCGGGGGCGGGAGACGGGTTTGTGGCGGCCGGAACCGACAAATCGACTCGCGCACTCGGGCTAGCGGGACCCGGGCAGCGGACGGACGAGCGAGCGGACAGACAGACGGTCTTGCAGAGACCGGCGGACGGGCGGGCGGCGCGAGGCCGGGGAGGCGGGGTCGGGGGAGGAGCCGCGGCCCGGGCGGCGGCTGCCGAGGAACTAGAGACACGGTGAGAGGCCGCCCCCTACCGGGAACCCGCTGCCCGGCCGGCCAGCGCCTGTAGGTACGGAGGGGCGGGGCCGGAGCCTCGGGGTCCGCTCCCCCGAAGCCTACAGAACGGAGGCGCCGGGGGTCCAGCCCCAGCCCTGTCCCCGCTGGCCACAGCCCGTCCCACCGCCTCTCCGGTCTTCTGCAGCGGACGTGCCGCTCGGCTCGCTCTCAAGAGGGACCCTGGGGCTCTGACTTTGTGCAGGTCTGACGAGCGGAGCCGCACTGGGGCACTAGAGCGGCTGAACGCGCCTAGAAGGCCGCCCGCAGCACTTACCGCGTAGCCGGCGGGCGCAGTTTGCGGTAGTCCTCTGGGCTCCGCCCCCTCCGTCGCAAAGCCCCGCCCCGGGGTGGGGCTACTCTAGGTCCCGCCCTCCAGAGAGCACTTCCGGCTCAGCGGAACTCGGGGCGCCGGCTTAAGGTGCCCGCGGATTCCGCCTGTGGTCAAGGCCCCATGAGCGAGGCGCCCCTGGTGGGCTACAGCAGCAGCGGTTCGGAGGATGAAGCCGAGGCCGCCGCCGCCGCCGCCGCCGCCGCGGGGCGGAGCAAACCCGGGTCGGGGGGCCGCCGCTGGTGAGGAGTGAGGAAGTTTCTATCGCGAGGGCGCGATTCTTTGGAAAACCCTGGTGGGATCCGAGCCTCCGGGATACCCGGGAGGGTGGGTCGGTGCCCCGGGAAGAAAAAAAAAGGGACGACGAGGGAAAGAAGAATTCAGAGCACACCCTGGACAAAGCCCCCAAATGGCACCACCACCGCCTTGGCTAAGGCAGAGTTGGGAGTGAGGACATGGGTTCCACGCCAGCTCTAACCAGTGCATTTTTCTCCCTTGGTGTGCAAGCATGTTCCTTCCAAGATCTGTTTCTTCATTTGAACACAGTGCAACAATCAAAGCTTTTCACTCGTCTAGTAAACGCTCAGTGAACAGCCACTGGGAGCCACACTGGAGACTGGACTCTCCAGACTGATGCAAAATCCATGGGGATCTTATACTTCAAGGACCTTAGGTCCTTAAATACCGGTCTTTACTGAGCGCAGTATGTCGTCAGTTCATTGCACAAGAGCTCTAGCAAATAGAAATAGGCTTTACACACGAGGAAATGAGTGTACAAGATCACAGAGCTACTTCAGTTCAGGCCTGTTCAGCTAGGACCTCCAAGCTACACTGCTACCTGCTCTAGTGTTTCCCATGGGGACCAAGAGCCCCGCTGAGATCTGCCTCCCAGAATAACTAACTGGGAGGCTTCCGTAATTCTAGAGCGCTGTGGCTCTCTAGACGTTCAAACACCTGTCTGGAGATCCACACTCAGCCGCTTGGCTGAGGAAGGGGGATCAGATTTGATGCCAGCCTATACTACACGTCAAGACTGCTGTAGAATCACTGTGCATAAGGGCTTGGAACTTTTGTTGTGTGTACAAAGGGAGACCATGCTTGTTCTTTCTTCTTTTGCAGTGGCCAGAACCCCCTTCCCACTCAGAGGTTCCCAGTACCTGACAGTGTGCTGAGCATGTTCTCTGACGTGGAGGAGGGGCCCGAGGATGACAGTACAAAACACGGGGGGCGCATTCGCTCCTTTCCCCATGAGCGCGGCAACTGGGCCACCCACATCTACATACCGTGTGAGTCCCTTACTAATGGCAAATGGCCAGAAATAGGTACCTCTTAGCTGTGGCTAGGAGGACGAAACCAGGGCCCTGTGTGCTGGACTCATCCCACCCCAGCCCTGAGGAGCTGACAGGCTGATCAGACCTGGGTGTTCTGGAAGTTACGTGCTTCTTAGGGTCTCTGTTTCCCTAAAGCGGGGTGATAATATCTATCTCTTCGGAAGGTTAAGTCGGATAATCTATGTCAGCTTCTTAGCACAGCACACAAGGTGGCAGCTCTAACCTAGTGTAGAGTCTCCCATTATCAGCTCCACCGTCAGAGTGCTGCGTTTCTCATAACAGATGAACCCTCTTATTTTTGGCTTTTTGAGACAAGATCTCTCTGTGTAGTCCTATCTGCCCTAGGACTCCGAGATCTGCCTGCCTCTGTCTCCCCAGGGCTGGAGTTAAAAGTGTGTGCCACTGTCACCCGGCTTGAGGCCATATTATAATCATCAGACTTCACAGTTTGTATAATGGGTAAACCTTGGTGTTGTACATTCTATGAGTTTAGACAAACCTGAAAAGATGTGCATCTACACTATTGTGGAGAGTAATGCCACTGCGATATGAATCTTCATGCTCAACTTAGCCATCCCTGCCTTCCAGCAACATGTCTCCACAAATTTGCCTTCTCCAAACTGCCACAGAATTGGGATCATCTTGTATTTACCCTTTCAGATCGGCTGCTTTGGCTTAGTAGTGTATATTTAAGGTTCCTCTGTGCCTCGGCACACTTGATAGTTCATTTCTTCTTAGTGTTAATATTCCGCTGTCTGGCTGCATGTTCACCTACTAAAGGACATTTTGGTTGTTCCTAACTTTGAGCAGATATGCATAAGGATGCTTTAGGTGGGCATGACTTTAATCTCAGCACTCAGGGTAGAAACAAGTGTATCTCTTTGAGTTCTAGGCTGGCCAGAGCTACATAGTAAGACCCTCTCTCAAAAAATAAAGTAAAATAAAATACGTGCTGGATGGTGGTGGCTCACGCCTTTAATCTCAGCACTCGGGAAGCAGAGGCAAGTAGATCTCTGAGGAGCTCTGTGAGTTCAAGGCCAGCCTGGTCTACAGAGCTAATTCCAGGACACCCAGAGCTACACAGGTAAACGCTGTCTCAACAAAAGTACATGTGTGCTATAGGCTTTTGTGTGGACATGTTTCAGTAGCTCCTTTGTGTAAATGATAAGGGATGTGACTGATGGATTTCATGATTGTTTGGGAACCGTATGTTTAAATTTTCAAGAAACCACCAAATTGTCCCCCACAATGGCTACCCCATTTTACATTTCCAACAGCAGTGAATAAGAGTATCCTTGCTGGCACTTGGCACAGCCATCGCTCTGCAGTGCAGGGTGGTCTTTCTCATTGTTGACCCATGTGAGGCATCCTTCGTGTGCCTCTTGCTATCTTCCAATCTTCCTTGGCAAGTTGTATATTAGAATAGTGGTCCTATATTTCAATGAACTTTTCTTTCTTTCTTTTTCTTTTTTTGAGATAGGGTCTCCCTGTGTATCCGTGGCTGCCATGGAGCTCATTAAAATTCACCTGCCCGAGCTCCCAAGTGCTGGGACGATGAAGACCTCCCTTAATCTAGCTTTCTTACCTAGAGGTTCTGTGTTTCTGTGCTCCTTATTAGGTATTTCTGTCTGTCCCCCACCCCTTGGCAGTGTCTTTTCAGAACAGACTTTTTTTTTTTTTTTTTTTTTTTTTTTGGTTTTTCGAGACAGGGTTTCCCTGTGTAACAGTCCTAGCCGTCCTGGAACTAGCTCTTGTAGACCAGGCTGGCCTCGAACTCACAGGGATTCACCTGCCTCTGCCTCCCGAGTGCTGGGATTAAAGGCGTGCGCCACCATGGCCGGGCCAGAGCAGACATTTTTAAGTCTAATGAAGTTGATCTTATTGATCCTGATAGCTAATGAACAATACAGAGGTCTGAATGTGGCCCTTAGAGGGACTGGAAAGTACTATTGTGTGTGCCCATACGTATCATACATACATACTACACATATCATAATACATTTAAGACATTCTCATTAAAATATTGGCAGGTTGTCAGACACAGGCTCACCTGAAACTAGGCTAATAAGGGCTTCTCTGCTCTCCGGGCTTTTTTTTTTTTTTTTTTGAGACAGGGTTCTCTGTAGCTTTGGAGCCTGTCCTGGAACTAGCTCTTGTACACCAGGCTGGCCTTGAAATCACAGAATCCGCCTGCCTCTGCCTCCCAAGTGCTGGGATTAAAGACGTGCGCCACCACCGCCCGGCTCCTCCAGGACAGCTTGGCTGAGGCCAGTCTACTCTCCTCACTCTTCTCTAGACGAAGCGAAGGAAGAGTTCCTGGATCTGCTCGACTTGCTGCTGCACCGAGCTCAGACGTTCGTGCCCCGCCTGGTGCGGATGGAGGAGTTCCACCTCAGCCTGTCTCAGAGCGTGGTTCTCCGGCACCACTGGATCCTTCCCTTCGTGCAGGTGCTCAAAGATCACATGGCCTCTTTCCAAAGGTGGGCACTTTTCTCTTTGTCCTGTCCGTCATATGTGTCTTCTCCCCCCACCCCGTCTTGTGTTTGGAGATAGGAATGGTGCCAGGCAAGCAGACCAGACCTGAGGCTGCTGTGTCCCCTCACATGAACTACTCAGCTGTTCTCCCTCTGTTGTATGCAGAAACCCTGCTGTCTGTCTCTGTGCTTGCACCAAGGGCTTCCAGCACGTCTCTTCCCATGTAAGAGCTTCTCATACGGAGTCTGCAACTCTCCAGAGACTGACCGAGTATCCTACAGTTTAGTTCAGTTCTGACACCAGGGTCCCGGAGGGCAACCTCACAGCCCAAGGGCTTCGTCCCACCAGCTACCCCCTACAGTAGATGCCAGCTCACGTTAGGTCCCTAGGTCAGCCAAGAATTCTGATTTTGTTATGGGTCAGAGCTCTCTAAGATCCCACCCCAGTGCTCAGGGGGCCTGAGGAAGGAATTTGCTCCATTGCAGTCAGTTGGTGAGAAAACCAGCACTGCTCAGTCTCGTCCACTGTGATCGCCACGACTAGATTTAGTAAGCCAGCTGTATACTATCAGGTCTGTCCCAGGTGCCAGAACCCAACCTAAATTGACTTCACCCAACTGGAATTACAGATGGATCAGAGACGGCCATAATTTCATGCATGAGGAGATGGACGTAGCCAGAGATATTACCTGAGCTGTGTTGTCTCAGCTCTGCCCTGTGAGGTTGACTTCCTTCTCTCATTGACAAGGGAACTCACCAGTATGTATGTGTGTGTCTTCTTGTGAGTACAGGTACATGCATGTAGAAGTCAAGCGTTGGTCCTTACCTTCCACGTTGCTTGAGATAGGATCTCTTCATTGTTTTTCTGCCGGGGGTCTCAGACTGCATAGCCCCCGAGTGTCCAGAATCCTCCCACCTCTCTCACATCTCCTGATGGGAGCACTGAGAGTGCAGATGCTCACACTTCTGTGTCCAGCTTTTACACGGGATCCAGAGTTTTGAACTCACATCCTCACATTTGTCCGGCTACAACTTTTACCCACTGTGCTATCTCCCCTACCCTGCAGGCTCCTTTTAAAATGTGTTTATTAGGCTTGAGGGATGGTGCTTCGGCTGTAAGAGAACTGGCTGTTCTTGCAGAGGACCTAGATTCAGTTCCCAGCTCCAACTGGCAGCTCAAGCTGTCTGTAACTCTAGCTCCAGAGGCTCTGATGGCTTCTTCTAGCCACCATAGTTCGTACATGTGCACAGACTACATGCAGACAAAACACTCAAAAAAGAAAAGGAAAATTTAAAGTGTTTATGGGTGTAGGCATGGCGTGTCCATGTATACGTGTGTGGAGGCCAAAAGCAGACATCAGCTGTCCTTGTCATTCTCTGCCTGTTCCTTTGAGACAGGGCCTTTCTCAAACCTGGAGCTTGTGTTTTCTTGGCTAGGCTTGGAACCTACAAGCCCCAACAATCATCTCTGTCCAGCTTATAGCTGGGGTTACAGGTGTATACAGGATGCCCAGCTTGTTAGATGGGTCCTGGTATCAAAATTCCAGTCTTTCATATATTTCCATGTGATTTCAGCAGATGTCATGGGAATGACTTTGGTTAGTCCGACTCTGCTCATATTCTCCCCTTAAGTAAAGAGTGGAAATATCCTTTCCCTTATTCTAAAGGATGCTGCCCTTTTCTTCCTGGACAAACTAGCATTCAGGCTGGGTGATCAGCAACATTGTCATGGTAACAAGACTGACAGGTGCACTGCATGCTGCATGAAGGTGAGAAGCCAGTGCATGAGAGTCCATGCACAAGGTCTGGTGGGAAGCCACTCCCCGGCATCCTAGCGGGCACCAGTTCTTTAACAGAGCAAGCTGGGACCTCTGGAGACGACCCGAGTCATTCGAGAATATCATTCTCTGTGGGACATGTGTGTCACTTGTTGCCCTGCTCACCTGAGGACCAGAGAGCGTTCCCTGGAGCGCTGGTTTGTGTCTTTGAGGAAATGGACTTGGTGTTGTTTTTGCTTTGCTGCCCTGTGTCCTCAGTGAAGCTAGAGCAGCTCAAACCCTCAGTGCATTGAGTTGAGATGACCAAACCTGGGCAGTTCAGCCCCGATGCCGGCCCCTGAGTAGCTAATACAGGTGCTGAGTGAGTGAGTGGGGTTTCTGCCCTACTTTCCACTGCCAGACCCACTTCAACAGAGACTCACTTTTTAGGTGAGACCAAGGGCCTCATCTCCTGCCCCACCAAAGTCAGCCTCACGGGTCCAGTTATCAACTGTTTCCACCCACACAATGAATGATTTTCTCAGTACATAGGTGGTTTCAAGTTGTCTATTGGGATGGACTGTTCTTTGCAAAGCAAACTTTTTGCTTCTACAAGGGCAATTTAGGGTCTTGTCTAACTATATTTTTAGTTCAATCATGGAATAACAATATTGCTTGTAAAAATGAGTTAATTATATATTAAGTTGCTGTTTGGGGGAGGTATTTAGAGGGACTGATGTTGCTTGTTTGTTTGTTTGTTGAGACAGACTCCTACTGTAAACTGAGATCTTCTGCCTTGGTCTCCAGAGCACAGACTGTAGACACCCATCACCATCCCCTGCTGAAAAGGCTGGGGATTTTTTTGTTTTTAAATATGAACTATTGCTTACATCTTTCTTTTTTTTTCTTGAAATATCTTTCTTCTTTTAAATTTCAGGTTCTTCTTTACTGCCAACCAGGTAAAGATTTATACCAACCAAGAGAAAACCAGGTGGGTCCCTGACTGTATTGCAAAGATAGATGGGATACATTTTGCTTTCACATATATTATGGGACATCTGTTCTCCAAAATAAAATAATTAATAAATATTTTATTAAATAAATATTAAAAATAAACAAAACTCGAGCTTATTCAGAAACACTGAGGGAGTTTGGGGAGCAGTACAGGTGCAGGAGAGCCATCTCAGTATAGAGCAGCCTGAGAAGGTGGAGCCTGTTTCTGTCGAGCCCCTCCCTGCCACTGTGATGAGCTCTCATTACCTTCCCTTCTGCACCATTTCTCACTTCCCCTTTCTCGCCCATTGCCAAAGGATCCAATGAGGTTTGAAAACATAGAGTCCTAAAGCATTAAGTGAACATAATAAGCAGGCATTTTTAGCCTAGCGGTGGTGGCACACACCTTTAATCCCAGCACTTGGATTCTCTGTGGGTTCAAGGCCAGCCTGGTATAGAGCGAGTTCCAGGACAGCTAGGACTATACAGAGAAATCCTGTTGTTGAATTACCTCAGGTCGAGAAATAACCAGGCTAGCTAAAAGATAAAACAATTACATTTTTATTAATTATAAGGGGCAAACTCATGAAACAGGAACGAGAAGTCCAAGCTCAGCTGTGCTGCCAGGGAACCACAGAGAGAGCACACAAGCCACATTTTTCTCTGGCTCTCAGAAAGCCACACCCTTACTTGGTCCCACCTCTTAAAGATAATTGGTTGACAAAGATTCCCCATCACCCTGTCTCAAATTTACCCCTCCCCTTCCTCCCCCCCACCCAAAAGAGGGCATTTTTATGTGCAGGGCCTCCTATCCGGTTCATTCACCGATCCACCCCTCCTAGCCACTCTGAGAGGCTCAATTCTCCCTTCAGTCTAGGCTACAGAACTTTATAATATAAGCTGAAGGGTTTCCGGGAGTGGGAAGCCAACTGTGTCAGATACTACCAAGCAAGTGAGGACAGAATCCGTGACTCTGATAACATAGAGATCACTATACTCATTGGCCGCTTTGACAAGAGCATTTCTAAGGGATGATTAAAAGTGGAACACCAGCTAGTACAGAGGAAGACAGCAGGCCACCATTTTGTTGTTGTTGTTGATGATGATGTTTTACGGTGTTTCGTTGAGAATGGGATGAGGGCTGGCTGAAGATGCAGGTTCAGGGGAGGATTTAATTGCTGAGGACAGCGGTTCTCACCTGCAGGGGAAAGCGGGTACCAGAGAGCAGAACCTGGAGAGGGTGATGAGCCCAGGAGTCCGCCAGAGAGTGGAGCGGGCAAGGGGCAAGGTGTGCAGTGGTAGATGAAGGCTGCCCTGCAGGGCTCCTTAGACAGGAGAGGAGCCGTCCAGTAAGGGCAGGTTTCTAAGTGAGGGAGGAAGGGGGTGGAAGGTGGTCCACAGAGCAGCACTGCATGCACTGGAAGATGGCTAAGCCATGGGCCAGATCCCTGGCTTCCCATTGGGTGCCTCCTGTTCCTGCTTGTGAGGTTGTGCTCTCGCAGGCTGCATTTGTTCCCCTGTTGACTCCACTGCCTCTTCTTAGGACCTTCATTGGGCTCGAGGTCAGTTCAGGGCATGCCCAGTTCCTGGACCTGGTTTCAGAGGTAGACAGAGTCATGGAGGAATTTGACCTCACCACCTTCTACCAGGTAATGCACACGGTTGAGGAAAATGAACAGAGATGATTACTGTCTGCCATGGGGCTGCTGCCTGCTGGCCCGTCTAGAACACAGCATCCTCAGAGAAGCCCCATCAGAGGCAAACTAAAGAGGCCTTCAGAACTTCCCCATGTGGAACCCTGAGCCAGTGCACGGGATTGGCATCTGGGGTGTCACAAGTTGTAGTCTGCCCAAAGTCGAACATCAGAACACTGTGCATCTTGAGATTTGTGCTTTCAGCTCTGTGAGGTGTCCGGCTTTGCCTTGTTCGTAGGCATCTCCAGCACTTAGTAAAGTGGCCCTTCTGGAAGAGTTGTAGTTTCACATCCTCACTGTCCCTCCCTCTATCCTGTGGGGACTCGGAGTCCAGCTTGAGTGGCACAGCTTCAAAAGGCCATTGGTTTTATTCTTTGTGTTTTCAAAACCATGCCAGGTGTGCAGATTTTTTTGAATAGAGATAATTATTGTTTGTCCAAAATTGTTGACATTTTTGAGTTTTGTTCTTTTAATTTGAAAAGTATGGCCTCTGCTGGAAGGTTCTGGATCAGAAAATAGAGTCAGAGCCATGCATGATAGTGCATGCTTTTAACCCTGAAGCTGGAAGTCCAAGATTAAAGCACCTATATGACTGGTTTCTGATGTGGGCTGTGGCTTGTAAGAGGCATCCCTCACTGTGCCCTTTCCTCATGGAGGAAAAGGAGCACATAGCTCTCTACACCGCCCCCTTAGTTTTTAATTATTTTTGTGCTATGGATGCTTTGCTTTCCTTTCCGGTTTCGCACCTTGTGTGTGCAGTGCCCTTGAAGGCCATAAGAGGGCATCAGATCCCCTGGGACTAGCATTCCAGACATTCCTTATAGAGTCTGGTTAACCATCAAGTGGGCACTGAGGATGAAACCTTTGTCCTCTGGAAAAGCTGCCAGTGTTTTTAACCACTGAGCCGTTGCCCTTGCACATCTTTTTCTGAGGTCTCCATCCTGTGCCCTCATCTAATCCTGATCACCTCCAGACACATCACACTGGGATTAGGCTTTCACTGTTTGCAGTTGGGGAGGAGTACAATTCAATCTGTAGTGGGGACCAGCATAAGCCACTTTGTCTGTGTGGGCAGGGGACGGGACAGGACTTCAGCCCTTGGCACTGGCCAGGGATCCTACAGGGAGACTTGACGGGACTGTCATAGACCTGCTGTGATGGATGGGCCTGCCATGGCATCCCATGGTAGCCTGAGTCCCTGCTTCTCTTCCCTAGGACCCTTCATTTCACGTCAGCCTGGCCTGGTGTGTGGGTGACGCACGGCTCCAGCTGGAGGGACAGTGCCTGCGGGAACTACAGGTGAGGACACAACCAGTGACAGAAAGGGAAGGACTGGACACTGGAACCTAAGTCTGTGGAATCTGAGTGGCATAGAAGAGACCCTTAACCCCTCCTTCCTGCTCAGAGTGTCACCCTGAGCCAGTAGCTGGGATCTAAGTGGCACTTGGGGCAACAGAACTGCAATGTAACAAAACCTCTAGGACTTTGTGTTCCCCACCTTATACCTGACACGGGATGAGGGTGACCTTCCCCACCCTGGCCCAGCCATTTATCTGAGGTCAGAGGTTTGGGTCTGGCTGTTGTAAATAGAGGAAAAATGCCAGGTACCAGGAACCTCCAGCCCTCAGTGCCTGTTACATCACGGGTTTTACTTTTGAGTCAGGTCTCACAAGGTCTCCTTGCTGGACCTGGAGCTCACTGTAGAGCAGACAAGCCTCAAACTTTCCATGTTCCTCCTACCTCAGATTCTGAGATTGCAGGCCTGTGCCACCAGGTCTGGCTACATTTTGATAGCAGGTGAAACAGCTGACCTTCCCGTCAGTGCCGTCAGTGCCTGGAAGAACTAGCAGTGCCCATGCACAGTGCCTGGCGGTGTGCAAGTCGGTAGCTCTCCTGTTTTCCTCAAGAGAAGCCAGAAATCCAGATTTTTATGTGCAGTCTTCTGATTTTCTGGTGTTGGAACTGATTTGGATCTTATTTTTTAATCTATTCCATTCTATTCTTTTTTTAAAATATTTTTTTATTTATTATGTACACAGTATTCTGTCTGTGTGTATGCCTACAGGCCAGAAGAGGGCACCAGACCCCATTACAGATGGTTGTGAGCCACCATGTGGTTGCTGGGAATTGAACTCAGGACCTTTGGAAGAGCAGGCAGTGCTCTTAACCGCTGAGCCATCTCTCCTGCCCCTATTCCATTCTATTCTATTCTATGTTTTGGTTTGGGTTTTCAAGACATGTTCTCTTTTTGTAGACCAGACTGTCCTCGAATGCCTGGTTAGGATTTTTAAAAAGCACTTTGCAAGTCTAAATCTGTACAGGCCTTGGGCCATGATCTCTGTGCTGGTCATGTGGAAGGCAGCAAGAGCTCCAGAAGAGCCCAGCCCCAAACTAAACCAGAGGGCTCCGTCTTCATCTGTCAGTGGAGGTGACGGGCCCTAGCTCATAGGATTGTAAGGTGATTGGTATTGCCCAGCCTATCGGACTGGCGTTGTTTGTCGTGCCTCGGGGTCCGATTCCTCTTAACGTGGCTGTCATCTCCCTCTGCTGGCTGAAGGAAATCGTGGATGAGTTTGAAGACTCTGAGATGCTGCTGCGTGTGCTGGCTGAGCAGGTCCGCTGCAAGTCCGGGAACAAATTCTTCTCAATGCCTTTGAAGTGAACCTTGCCCCATGCCTCTCTCTAGGCCATCTGAGATGGAGGAGCTTGCTGCCATCTGTGGTATACCCGCAGCAATAAGCCCTAATCACACACTTAGCACTGTTGTAGTGGGCTCCTCTCTCCTGGTCCTTTATTTTTGGTAGGTGGGTAGGTTGCTGCTGTGGTGCGGCCATTTCCAGAAATCACCAGTAGAGGGCAGCCCGGACCTCTAATTCTTCTGTCAGTCTAGGAAAAGAAAATGAGCCCTGCTGGGGAGCCCACCCCAGGGGAGTCCCCACTGAGGTCTCTCCCCTGCAGTAATCTGTATCAATGCCATTGGCCAACACACAATTTTTAAACTCAGTGTGCCCGGACTGCCCTCTGTCAAACTGGGGGCTTCAGTGAGTCTGTCATCCCCCCTTTAATCTCCTTTATTTATCACTTTTCCCCTTCATCCCATCCTATGCCAGGAGAGGTCATTTCAGGGCCAGGGCACGGGGTGCTAATTTGTGGTCAGCAGCAATTTTCTTCATTCCTTCCTCCCACTTACCCAGCCAGGTGCCTGGGGAGAGCCCAGCAGATGTTTCTTCTTGGCTGGCTATAGCTGCCGGCCAGGCCTCCAACACCTATGACCCCTGGACTCCCCCATCCTCTTTCCCAAAGAAGCACAGAGACACCTTCCCTCCTGGCAAAATACTCCTGCCCTTGGGGCTGAGCATTCTTCGGGGGTGGGGGTGGGGTGGGAGGTGGAGAGGGCCAGGGAGGCACAGGGGATTTTATTTTCCACCAAGCTCTTCTGGGGCAAAGAACCAATCCTCTCCAGTTGTCATGGGGATTTCTAGTAATGGATGATGAAATATTTTTTTACAGTTTTAAATTATGTTCAACAAATAAAATCTGCCTTTTTAATGTGGTGTCTTCTTTTAAACTACTCCCACTTTAGAGGTGAGCCGTGCCGCTGCCTCCCCTCCAGCTGTGCTTCACGGTCCAGGGGGCTCTTGCGAAGCTCTGTTATTATTAGAGATTTTTATGTATTTATTTGTCTTAGCGTACGCATGTGTGTGTGCAGGCACATGAGTTCCACGAACAGCTCTTGGGAGTCAATTCTTTCCTGCCACTTTGTAGGCTCCGTGGTTGTTCTGAAAATGTACTTCTAGCCAGTGAGCCATCTCGCTGTTCCTCTGTGGTAACTGTGACCCAAGGAAAAAAAAATGTTGGGCTTGGGAATGCTGGAGAGGTAGCTGCTCTTTCAGAGGGCATAGATTTGATGCCACACCCATGTGGCAGCTCATAACCATTCGTGACTCCAGTCCTCTTGGCTCCGAAGGCACCAGGAATGTACGTGGCGCACATACATGCAGGCAGAACACCCATACCCATAAAATTTTAATTAAGGAAAAGGAAAATGGGAACTGGAGAGCTAGCTCAGTCAGTAATACTCTTGTTTTGCAGGCATAAGGACCCGAGTTCAGTCCTCAGAACCCCACCTTTAAAAAGCTGTTGCGGTACTTGTAACCTCTGCACCAGGGAAGCAGAGACTAAAGGATCCCTGAGCTCACTCACCAGCCAGCCTCACTTAGTTGTCAAGTTCTAAGCCAACGCGAGACTCTCAGAAAACAAGTGGCTAGCTTCTGAGGAACAGTAAGCACCCAGGATTGATCTCTGGCTTATGCCTGTGTGCACACCCATACACGCATGCTTGTCTACCTCTGTGCACACATACACACACATCCCCCTGCACATGAAAAAGAAAAGGAGATGCAGTTACCTTGTCCCCCAGGACTTAATGAAGTGAAACAGCTGGAAACCAGGGGTTGCCGTGTCCCAAGAAATTGCCATCCCCGTCCCTCAAACACAGATATTAAGGTTTTTCTAGGGCCTTCTCGGCCATTTCTCCCTACAGCCAAGCTAAGGAATGCAAACTGGGTAGAGGAAGAACAGTTACATGACTTGCCTGGGGATGGGAGAACTTGTCAGGGCCTGACTCAACCCTGGCCTCAGCTTCTGCCATGACACAGCCTAGGCCATCCCTACACTTGCCCCCTGCTCAGGCTCTGCACCCAACTTCGTGATTCATGCCCTCACAGTCCTGTCTTTCCCCAACTTAGAGAACACAATCATGCCTTGTTCCCCCAGTGCCACTGTGCCACTGTCTCCTGGCTTCAACTGACCTGCTGCTTGCTGTTAGTGGCATCCGAAGCCATAATGAAGAAGAAGCTAGGCATGTTTTCTGGCCTGCAGGCAACATGGTAACCCTAGCTTCACAGGTCACATTCCTGACACCTGCTCCGTGTGATTGCACCCTTGGATGGACCAATCCGGACTGGCCCTGTGGTGCCAAGGGAAAACTGGCAAGGTGTGCTGATTCGAATGCCCGTCCCTAACCTCGTACTTGTCCAAAGCACTGAGGGCCTGCCTCCCCCCACTCTAGCCCTGGGAGAGGATGTGGCTCTGCAGGTCAGCTGTGCTGAGAGTGGAGTTACGCGTGCAGCCACTTTGAGAAATGGGCCAAGATCAATAAGCAGCTCTTCAACAGAGAGTGGAGGTGGCAATGGAGGAAGGAAGCCTGAGCTTTGCTGAGGGGGATGGGCACGTAAGCCGTGCCTGGGGAGGCTGGCAGCCTTTGCTTGGCGGGCACCCAGACAGGCAGTGTGCTTCCAGAGTGGAGTGCCTTCAGCAAGCACTCCGCTGACAGTGCAGAAGCAGCTGGGGAGCTTCCTTCCAAAAGAGGAGACGTGTTCCAGAAACCCAGGAGACAGCTGGAGATGGAAGGCCAGGGCAAGCCTGTCCACCGCTAGGTGCGCAGTGTGCGGGGAGGAACTGCTCTCGGTGACTACTTCATCATGCTTGGGAGAGTACAGAATCAGCACATCTGGCTCTAGCATCCTCAGATGTTCCCCCCATAGGGCAGGGAAATGCTCATCTCAAGGCTTCACTGCTGATTTCCACCTAGTAACAAGACCTCTTCCATTGCCTCTTTAGACCTCCCCAGCTCTAGTTCCAAGAGAGGGGGAAAGTACTTTGTGTGTGTGTTTATTCCTTCGCTTGGCACCCAGAATCTAAAAGACTGTCCTGTTGCCAAAAGGGTCCTGTTTTGCCAGCCTGGAACAGTAACAGTCTTGAAGTGACAGTGGCCAAGTGTGAGGCGGTGAGAGCTTTATCTAAAGCCTTACCAGCTGCAGGCTTTAGAGGTGTTTGTGGGGTAAAGAGACGGGGTGGTCTGGGGCGTGGAGAAGGTGATTGGAGGTCAGGAAAAGAGACAGAACATGTTCTGCACTTTCGAGCCCCACCAGAGGTGGGCTGGTGTGTGTATATACACATGTATGTGTGGGCGCCTACTGAGACCAGAAAAGGGGCCAGGTCCCCTTCAGAGCTGGAGTCACAGGCAGTTCTGACCTATCTGGTGTAGGTACTGGGAACCTAACGTATCTTTGGAGAGGTAGGCAAATGTTCTTAACTACTGAGTCATCTCTCCTGCCCATTCTGGCCCTTCTGAGCGGCCCCCAAGCACTAAAAAGCCGGCAACCTATTCTCCCATGACCCTCTCATCAGAGGGGTTACTGACAGCAAAGCTATTGGGAGTGTAGCTCATAGACACGTACTTCTAAAACTTCTAAACTGAAAAATCAGGCAATAAATGCAAGCGGAACAGCAGAGCTGGTCAGGCTTCCCTCAGCTTCAGCCTCACCTTTGTGAGGACGCTGCCTGAGGAACCCCTATAACTGGGTAGCCAGGACCTTGCAATCCAGGCCCAGTTCTAGCCCACAGCAATAATAAGAGAACCTGCTTATTCAACTGTTGGCTGGATCTGAATCTCTCCCCCTCTTACAAATAAGAAGGTAAACCTAAATAGGAGATAGATCTTCCAAATTCCAGTAAAGTAGACCGGGAAGGAACCCAGAGACCTGGCTTCGAATCCAGAGTTTTCTGTAGAATTCCTCACATAAGAAGCCATTTCCTTGAGCCAGAAGTTCCCACCATAACAACAGACAGTAGAAGAAAACACCATACCTGATTGACCATGGTCTCTCAAACCTTGCCTGCATACCTGAGATTTTATTTATCACTAGGTAACCCCATAAACTCAGTTTAAAAAATGGTCAGGAATAAATTTTGCAAACAATTGCAGTATCCCTGACTTAAATGGGATGCTGTGTGCTGGACACTGGGCTTTTCTCAAAATCGAATTCCAAATTAGAGAATTCGGAAGCCAGTTTGCCAGGTGAGGGACCCCACAGAAAAGTTTATCAATGGAAGGAAAGGGGGAAATACTACCTCTACCTTTTCTCCAAACTCCAATTCCCTTTCCATGAGATGTTAGGCCAGGCACCGGCATGTTTTGTCTTCCTTCACCTAGTGGGTGGGTTCAAACCAGCTATTTCTAAGGTTCTTTGCCAGGGAGATGGGAGAGGCAGAGGCACCCAGAAAGCCTATTCTAGGAAAGACCCACCCTCGGGTAAGGTAAGCTCCCATTTGTCTGGAGGGAGGTGGTGGATGTTTGCGCCCTGGGCCCTGGTCTCTGTGGTGCTGAAGAGGCATCCCACTTGCTCCAGCTCACTACACTAGGGCTGACCTTGGGCTGCGCGATGTTTTCATGGACCTTGGACCCCCCTTAGCATTCATGCCGGAGTAAAAGTTAAAGTCTAGCTCAAATGTCACTGGAAGGTTTGCTCTTCTACCCAGCGTTCTGGTGTACCTCATCCATACACTGACTTTCACATAATAGAGACCAAGTAGAGCCGGGAAACAAAACGTGCAACCTAGGAACCCTAACCCTCACCCCACCGTGGAGACTCAGAAAGAACTAGTAATTTGTTCATACTCACCGCAGCAAGGGAATGAGCTTGCAGATTCCTCTCAGTTACGCCCTAACCCAAGACTTCGCGACTTAGAAAATTTACTAAAGAGCCTAAGACACTCTGGGCTTGTTTCTAAAACTACATTTGTGTGTGCGTGTGTGTTCGCACGTGCATCACAGTGACATGGGTTCTATAGATCCACCAAGCGGGTCCTGGGGATCGAACTCTTGTTGCCACATTTGACAAACTTGGTGGTGGCCAGAGCCTTTACCCACTAAGCCATCTTACCTATCCCTCCAACTTCTTTGTTTTGGAGTTTTATTGTTATCTCTTATAGTTTAAAACAGGACTTTAGGTCCTTACCCCAGTCCTGTTCTGGCCTACCTCTATCTGAATGTCCTTAAGCCTTCCTCCAAGGGGCTTGAGGAATCTACGTGCTGCCCTCGAAGGGAGACCACGCCTTCCTTTCGCCCTGACTCAGAATGGAGTCAAGTAATGGGGATCACTCCTGCTCACCAGAAGCAGAGATGGGAGCAAAGAAGGCTAGGGGAGGTTTGCTGCCATTAGGAAAGATGAGAAGGGTTACCCACTTGCTGGGCAACACAGCCCGCACCTGCTACTGAGAAGCCTCGGGTTAGGAACCGCCCCCAGCCTCCGCCTAGGTTTGCGCACAGGGAGCGCACTGGCCCTTTAAGAGCGGCGGCTCCCGCCGCGCACTGGGAGTAGGGCTGCGGAGCCAAACTCGCGGGGGACGCGGGGCGCTGGCTAGCCGGCTGGCGGGCTCGTCGCTCCCTCTGGCCGGTTCCCTGCGTACCTCGGGGGACTGCTTAGAGATCCAGGCCGCGTTGGGCGCGGCGGCCAGAGGAGTCACCGGCGGGAGGCGCGCGCTCTGGGCAGCGCCGGGGCCCTGGGCATGGACAGAGAGAGTAGGGCGCGCAGGGGGCGCCGCGGGACCGGGCGGCCGGAGCGCTGAGCCAGACAAAGGCTCTGGAGTTGTGCTTGCTCCCGGGGGCCGGGGCCAGAGCGCACCGCACCAAGCCTGCGAGACTCTGCGGCGTGCAGCTCGGCCGGTCCCCCTCTTCTGCGGGCGGGTCCCCCGCGTGCCCCGACCTGCCCTGCCCTCTTCTCCTCGGGTTTGGGAATTTGCAGAAGGGACCTGAGTGACTCCCGCACGCAGTGGGAGCCGGAGATCCGCCGCGCGCCCGCGGCGCCGGGAGCCAGGGAGTGTCGCAAGTTTCCCAGCCTCGTGCGAGGACCCGGCGCTGGTCAGAGAGCCAGCCCGGCGTGGAGCGCTCAGGACCCGGCTGGCGGGCGACGAGCATGGGCAGCGACCGGAGCGCGTCTAGACGGCCGGGCTGCACTGGCAGCTGCCTCGGCGATCGAGCTCGGCTGCTCCCGCTGCTACTGGTGCTTCTGGATTGCCTGGGCCGCGGTACAACGTCTGAGGACGCCGAAGTATACGCCGCTGAGGTAAGAACCCGGAGGGACGTGGTGCGAACCACTCTCGCAACGGGAGCCTGCAGGTGGGGGGAGACGCACCCCGCCTTGGGGGTGAGGACTGATCCCGACTGGAGAGCTTGGGCAGAAAGCGGGGCTGGCAGGCTGCCACTCCCTGGCTGGAGCTCTGCAGCGCGCCTCTTCCCAAAGCCCTGTGCGCGCACAGGGCTGACAACTGCTCGGCATCCTGAAGCCGCTCGGGGCACTGAACCGCCAGAGCTTGAGTCCCAAGTACTCTTCCGCAGCCCCCAGCCCTCGCCTCTAGTCTTTGCCCGCACCGATTCCTCGAGAGCCAAATCCACGCACTGTGGGCTTTGCGAGTGGGGAGGGCGTTGCTGCGGGTGGAAAGAGCTCAGGCGGAGCAGGAGCCCCGCAGCTCGCACTTTGACTGACACTCCCTTGGGTGACATCGTGCGTTGCCCGGTGGGCCAGGATGGTTGGGGGATGGGTAAGAACCACCCAGGCAAATGACCGGACTGCAGAAGTGCTTCAGCGACTTTCTTGCGATGAAGCGTTCCCACGCCAGGGTGGGGTCTGAGGAACAGACCCTACCTCCCGAAACACTTTTCCCACCAGTGCCCCTATGCCCAGGCCTGGTTGTGACACAGGGTAGACTCCACGCCTCTTCTTTGGAAGCCGGGCTGACGTCCATATGCTGGCGGCTCTCTGGATTGGTCCGGCGGCGAGTGACCATACGCGGTCTCCCCGCAGAGTCCCAACCAGTACCTCCCGCTCCAGCGTATTCCTTCAGCGCTAGCTTGGTCACCCCAGGATGTCATCGAACTTTTAAAGATCATTCTTTCCAGCCCTGGGAGAAAGGGAGACTAGGTGTGGAGTCTGGAGAGAGGACAAGAGCCCGGGACTGCATCCTTGTAGGCTTGGGGTTTTGGTGCCCTTGGGCTTCCCGGAGCGGTGGCCTTAAGGAGTGCTGTTTGTGTTTGCAAACAGTTCAGTCTGCCATTCCAGCCCTGGAGGCTTCCCCCACTTTTCTGGCCTGCCCTAGAGACTTTTCCAATGGAAGTCTAACCCCTCCCCACCCTACTGCAAAGACCGGTTCAGCCTCACAGCCTTCTTCCCCTATCAGGTCGAAGAGTTTCAGGGAGCCTGGCCCAACCCGATTCACAAGGTCTAGGGGCAGAGGCTTACAGTGGGCTCCTGCATGTAGGAATTGTGTTTGCCTGTATCCAAGGTACTGCCGCGGAGCAGATGCCAAAGAATTTCAAGTCACAGATTCGCCTTGGAGAGTTTGTGGCCTACCCAGACCAAGCTGGAATTTGGTGATTGTGCATTGTGAATGGGCCTTCCTGATGGCCAGGATCTGGGTGCTGGGACTGAAGTTTGGGGGACTTCATGCCATTTCCTCTGGTGTGCAGTTCTCCCATCCCATCTCCTCCACCAGCTAAGTGTGCCCACAGTCCTCCACCTCCACAAAAGAGGGCCCTGGTGACCCTGGCTAGGATTATTGACTCAAGATACAATTTGGGCTTTGACTGGAAGGGACGCTGAAGTGTTGCATGTTGGGATCCACAGTGGATGGAAGGCTGCAGACAGATGTCTTAACCCCTAGAGTTGGCTTTGGAGTACAGGCTGCTCTGGGAGACCCCCTCAGGACCGGCCATAATTGGGTTCAAAGAGTCCTTTGGTCTGCCTACATAGTGTCCACATACCCCTTCCTTTGAGAACGGTTCTAGCTCTCACCTAAGGGAGTCCACAGCTTCAGGTCGCTGGCCACCTTATGGCTCTGAGTACCTTGGTAACTGAGCCAAGGCCAACACCCCCCTCCCCCCTCTCGCACTCTCCCAGGTAGCAGCCACAGGAATTCACTGAACTAAGGAACCAGAAACTGCCCTGTTCTGGGAGCTGCCACATACCTGCAGTGAGTTCCCAGTAGCCTGCTTTCCTTGGAAAAGCTCCTCCTGATCTGCCCCGCCCTAGCTTTCCCATCTTGTCCCGGCTCTAGATCCCCACCTGGATGAGTTGCCAGCTTTGCCCGTTAGGATCCCGTCCTGCTCTGTGGCTACAATACCTGGCAACCTGAGTACCTCTGCTCCTTACTAGAGAAACTCTTCCTCCTGCTCTTTCTCAAAGGTTAACACCCTCAGCCTGTCCCATGGAAATGACTCAGGCTGCCAGAGTTCACAGGTGTGGTTCCACTGACACCAAAACTGGAATTCCCACCTTCCCTGAATAGTGCCACAAGTCTTCCTGCCCCCATCTGACCACAGGGGAAGATGTGCAAAGGAGGCTGGAGTCACCTTCTCTCTCTCCCTCCCTTCCTCCCTCTCTCTCTCTCTCTCTCTCTCTCTCTCTCTCTCTCTCTCTCTCGATTTATTTATTTATTATGTACAGTGTTCTGCCTGCATATCTACACCTCAGAAGAGGGCACCAGATCTCATTATAGATGGTTGTGAACCACCATGTGGTTGCTGGGAATTGAATTCAGGACCCCTGGAAGAATAGTCAGTGCTCTTAACTGCTGAGCCATCTCTCCAGCCCCCCCCCTCTTGTTTTGTTTTGTTTTTGTTGTTGTTGTAGTTTTGGGTTTCTTAAGGCAAGGTTCCTCTGTGTAGACCAAGCTGGCCTCAAATTCAGAGAACTGCCTGCCTCTGCCTCCCTAGTGCTGCAATTAAAGTCACTTACCACCACCACCAGGCCTTAGAATTCTCCTTTTGATCTTCAGGTCTGACTGGAGTCACTGTCTGTGAGATTATCTCCTCTTACATATCAATGATGGTCCCTCTAGGTCCCCCTCCCCATATTAACTATGGGCAGAAACTGTAGAGGCCCCATGTCTTCCTTAAAGAGCAAGGTGTTCATGTTAGGCTCATAGTATGGATGACTAGGAGACTGTCTCTACACATTCTCAAGCCGGGAGAACGGGTGTGATGAACTTGGATGTGGACCATCTTCAGCCCTTAGCATGTCACTATGTTTAGGATGTCCTTGGGCCCACCTGTCAATGACCTTCTTGTGTGTCTTCGCTGGAATAGCATATGTCTGGCCTGCCACCGTAACCCCTGGACACACACACTTTCCATTGCCCCACCCCAAGGAGGAAGGAGACCTCTAAAAGACACTTCTGAATGTGGACAGGAAACCTCACAGAAACATGCCCATACCCTCACCCCTAAAATTTCTCTTCAGAACTCCAGTAACTCGCCACCCAGATCACTCATGCCAGCTCAGAATGGCATGCTGTAGGCATGGAAAGCCCCGTCCTACCTCCTGTTTAGTTCTGACTGTCCCTTTGTGCCCCTTTTGTGGCTGGATGCCATTGTTACCCTGAGGGTGGCCATGATAATTACTGTTCCCTAGACCCCTAGTTCAAAGGTGGCATCCTCAGTGTCACCCCAAAGCTTAGGTGGATGCTGAGGCAGGAAAAGAACCCCTTGACTGGTTTTACTTGAGTACAATGTTCTATGAGTCAACAGAAACAAAGAGGGGTTGGGGACACTCTGCTTGGACACGTCTTCATTGCAAAGAGGATCCTGGGAAAATCCACAGATGAATGTGAGGCCCTGAGACCCTGAGCATAGCTGAGCATCCCCAGACCTCAGCACAATGGCACATCTGCTGGAAAAGCCCCTTTGGAGGGCTTGAGAATTAGGGCTCCTGAGGATACGTGTTCTGAGAATACCTGGAGACTAGCAGTTACAGGGCTAGGCCCTCTGAGGGAAGTAATAGGTTGTCTAGCTCCAGGCAAGTGTGGCAGCCGTGGGTCTGCCCTGGGAAAGAAGGGGTATCTCCCCCTGAATTCCGTCATCTCAGAGGGGCAGGAGGAAATCAAAGGAAGACCGGACTTGATCTCTGCTGTCAGGAGAGGGTGGGATAGACAGGTGAGGAGCCAGGTCACAGCCATCAGCCAGCTCTGGGTGTCCCATGTTCCACAGCCACTGATGACTGAACCCCCAAAGCTGTGCAGCTTGGAGCAACTCTCTAACAACTCTAGATGACCCCTAGACTTGGGTCCACCTCAGAGAAGTGAGGACACCAAGCTCCATGTCTAGCACTTTACATTGAGAAGCAAGTGGCGTTGGTTGTTGGCAAGTTATTGAACCTGTCTGAACTTCAGTTTTGCCTGCCTGTAAAATACTATGGGAGTATCTGCTTGATGGAATCATGGGGAAATTTATTCAGTTTATAGGCAATGCTGTGAATGCTATATGTACAGCCCGCCCAAGAGGTTCAGGGGTTATTTCAGTACCTTTATCAGACTAATTCTGTCCAGGAACATTCTGGAAGCATTTTTGCATTTCATGTTTCATTTAACTCTTGGTGTGTGGAGGAGGAAATTAATACCTTCAGGTGAGAGAACCTTCCGGTTATACAGCCAGGCACTGAAGAACTGAGGTTTGAACCCAGAACCTTCTCTTTCAGAGCCTCAGGTTGGGTTAAAGGTCAAATCCCAAGGTGGAACCCTGTGAGTTTCCACTTTCTGCTAGCAGAACTTGCTGAGACTGACCCAGACGGGAAGGCCTTTTCAGGGGTTCTGCCAAAGCTGCCTGGTTCCCTACCCACTCCCATCCGGACCCTTCCCTGGGCAGACCCATCTAGAAGCCATCCCTTGCAATGGAAGGTCCAGGTGATACTCAAGGCCTGGTCTCTAGCCAACCTCGAACACTCCTGGCAAACAAAGGCCCCTTCCGCCCCACCCCTCCCTGCCCACAGGCCAAAGGACCCGTTTGTTTTTCCTTCAGGTTAAGGCTTGTGGGGGCGGGGCGGGGTTGGGCGGCTGCCTCCTTCCTGCTTCCCTGGCTTGGAAGTCCCCAGACTTATCACCCTACCGCTTTCTTTAAGACCCAGAGTGGAGTGGGGGCCCGGTGGTACTGACCTGAAGTCTCAGCTCCCTGGAAAACTGAAGCAGGAGGATTCCAAGTTTAAAGGCTGCCTGCCTGGGCTATAGAGTGAATCCAAGGCCAGCCTTGGCAACTTAAGGAGACCCTGTTTCAAAATAAAAAGTAAAAAGTGCCTGGGATAGGTAGAGCTCAGAGGTAGAGCACTTGCCTAGCATGTTCTAGGCGGTGCAGTCAATTAATCCCAAGTGCTGGGGGCGGGGAGCCTCAAGGGCCAGGAAAGACAGAGATGAAGTCTCAGTGAGTGGATGGATAAGTGTGCAAACGCAGAACACCCAGAGTCCAGTTCCCAAAATCCACATCAGGCTGCTCACAACTACCTCTAAGGCCTCTGGCCTCCAAAAGCACCTGAACTCATGTTCACATGTACACGAACACATACGTGTGGGGTGTGTGTGTGTGTGTATACATTTTTTTTAAAAAGACTCGTGGTGGCCCAGGCATGATGGTACATGTTTGTAGTCCTAGGATTTGGGAGGCTGAAACAGAGGGATCTCAAATTCATAGTGAGAAGTACATTAGGCTCCCTTGATGCACGTGTCCTATTACTATTTAAGTGGACCTTGGGAGTATCAAGCAACAAGAATTGGACAGTCTAGTCAGTCCCTTGTTTGTTTATGACAGGGTCTCTCTTAAAGGACCCTCAAAGTCAGCACAGGACCCCACCCCCCACCAAGACCAAGTTCTCAGCACAAGGATTTGTTTGCCCCAGAGGGACGAAGGGCAGGGAATAAGAGACAGAGACAGGAGATGGAGGATGAAGGAGAAGGAAGAAGTGTGTGGAGGGTATTTGCTCCAGAGCGACAAAGGGATGCCTCTGGATAGAGGAGACAGATGCACCTACGTTAGGATATGTTGGTTAATTTTAATGAGGCACGTTTGATTGGGGCTTTTGATTGCTGGACTTAAACATTTTACTAGCTGGACCTTTGCAGTCAGCCTCAGGAGGAGGAAGTAGCCAAATAAGGGACTGGACCTTGGTGGTCAGCTTTAGGAATGCAATCTAGTGATTTAGCAATATAGAGGGACTGGGGAGAAGGCAAAAAAAAAAAAAAAAAAAAAAAAAAAAGGCGAAACCTCTAAGGTGACTTGTTTGCCATGATCAGGCCTGGGAGAGTCCTCCACTCTCTGTGTAGGCCTGACTAGCCTAGAATTTACACTGTCATCCAGGCTGGTCTTGAACTCGGCCTCCCAAGTGCCAGGAGTAAAGGCATGTGCCACCATGGCCAGCTAGTTTTCTCTTTCTTTGCTGGTTTGGTATCTAATCATTCACGCTCCTAGCCCTGTTCTGCATTTTGCAGAAGCAGGAACTGAGGTTCAGAGTTATGTTAGCCACAGTCAGGTTCTCCCAGGCCTTTAGTATGGACAAGCAACCAGGTCCTGAGCAGAGATGTCACCATAAGAAGGCTAAGTTTCTAATCAGCCTTGAGGGAGCTATCCAAGGCTCCTTGCTAGCACAAATGGAATGAGCTGCCTAGGGCAGCTCTGAGTTCCCTGCCCGCTAGATCAATCTGCTGCCCTGCCTCAGAGAGGTGGCTGAGCTTTTGGTGGCTTTGGAAAGCATCCCTACCATTCCACCACTCCCAGTGAGCTAGTAGAGAGCGCGCCCTAGCCTTTGCAAGGTCTCCATCCCAGACCTAATTACTCAGTGCCTGTTCCTTCTGGTATGACAGAGACAGACAGAGCCCTGGTTTGTTCCCTAGAATCCTCAGAGGCGGGAGTGTGGAAGAGAGGGAACCTCACCAGATCTGGGAAGGTCTGGGGGCTGAACCATCTTTGATGGTCCTGACAAGCTTCCCTTTGTACCTGGCCGGGCAGAAACAGCCTGGGACTGCTCAGATTACAGAGGAGGCTGAGCTGAGAGTCAAAGCAGAACCCTTGAGATTGCCTTTATCACCTGGGACCTGATAAGGGCCCTGGGGAGGGAGGGGCTGCTGAGCTCCCGCTCCAGTCAATCTGCTGGTGTAAACCCCAGGAGCAGGCTATGGTGACAGCAATGGCTCTGGCCCCAGCCCCCTCTCCAATAGCTGTTCTAGGCACAGCGTGGATCTGGAATCTGGGGGCTCCCTATCAGACAAGCCCTCGCTCCCTGCAGGCTTGCGTCCTTCCATATTGCTTCAGCAGGTCTGGGGGAGAGCAAGTGGCTCAGTGCCCAGACCCAGCTAGAGATGTTGGGTGTGAAGAGGATCAGGTGCCCTGCCCCAGAGCTGTGCTGTGCTGATCCTGAGAAGGGCCAAAGCTCAGCATACTAGGCTAAGGAACTGGGAACACCGCTACAGAAGCCTCCTGTACCCAGGCCTATCACAGATCAGCTGTGTCACCTTGAGCCAGGAGACTCACAGGGCACAATGAGGATAGATATTTATCTTTCAGGAGTGGTCGTGAACATTAAATGGCCCACAGCAGGTTCTCAAGTGTTTACCCATCTCTCCTGAGGATCAGGAATTCCCATTATGACTGGTCCCTTGTCTTCTTGTCTGAGATCAAGTCACTCACCTGCCACATCAGTAAATACTTAAGAGGATGGAGGCCGAAGCTCAAAACAAGGACAAGGACAGCTGTGACAGTGAGTTCCCAACCTCCCTTAATGCTCAGGGACACCCCACAGACGCACTCCAGTCTAAAGATGGGAGAGGCCTCCTTTGGCCCAGTGGCCATCATTGGAGAGCCTTCATGGAAAGGGTAACAAGCCCTGGGTTAGGATCCTTCCTTTACTATACCCAGTACTGACTTTTGTGCCTCAGTTTCCCCATCAGAGAAGCACAGCTTCACCTGCTTGGTTCACCTATGAAACTCTAGGTGACAAAGAAGATTAGGAGGTACCGTGTACAAGGGACAGACACCATCAATAAGAACAGAACAGTGAGGGCTTGACCAGAGACGTCTCTCACTTTGGGACCTTGGGCACTATTTCTACCATTTGTCTGAAAGTGGCAAATCACCTTAGCTACTCGAGGCTCAGTGGCCTGAACTGCCTGTCACTCTAAGGTGGTGGTGGCTGCTGTCTTCCCACCCGTGTGGCTAGAACTTGTCATAGTCACTACTGTGCTGGCGTGATGGCACACTTACTCCCTCCACTACGGAGGACACAAGCCACTTGGCAGTTTTGTGGACACTTGGTGTTCAGCCACCCTGAGCATGCGTTTGCCAGAGGCAGGCCAGCCATCAGCTTCACTTCCTAATGGGAGACTGCAGCTCTGCCCACCAGGCTCTGTCCAGAGCTGTCATCCGTTATCTTTACCCCAGCAGTGGATGCTGAGGCTCAGCTGATAAAGAGATGGGAACTCTGCTGCCTGGGGACTTAAAGACATTTAACTATGTGAAGGAGGGCCACCAGGCTCCCTTGGGACCTGCCTGGCAGCTCCTAAGCTGGCTCTGGGATGAAGCAGGTCTTCTGCCAGACCTCTGCAGATCTCTGGAGCTCTTTGCTGCCAGCAGGCTGGCTCCCCTCCCCTCCATGCTCAGGGCCTCTCCTGAGCCTCTGTCCCTAGCCTGTTCCTCTGCAGACAGCCTAATCAGCCCCTCTGTGACTCTGATTGCTTGCACTAGAGATATTTTTACCTTATGCAAATAGGTTTTATGAAGGTGCCCTCACCTGTTAGCAGCCACTCCCGCCGCACAATAAACACACACACACACACACACACACACACACACGCACGCACGCACACCCCAGCTCTGTGTCTTTGCCATTAACCTGGTGGCCTTGCCCTTTGGGTCTTTCATGAGGCTTCAGGAGAGCTGTGGAAAAGGGAAGTCGGGCTGCCTCAGGAGCTTTGGGGGCAGTGTCAGTGCCTGGTAAGAGCTGAGCCATTGCTGCAGCCTTACTACCATGTGGCTCAGAATCCTGAAGAGAGTTAGTGGAGAGGGACACCATGGGTTTGCTCCCTCTTCCCCCAACTGCCCCGTGCCCTGGGCCTGCTGGTGCCAGGCCAGTCTCACCAGAAGCCTGGACTCCTCAGCCCTGTTGGCAGAAAAAAAGATTGCCAGCCAGAGCCCCTGGTCTCTTTATCCACAACACCACAGGGCACTTTACTGCTCGATTCTTGCAGAACCTCACAGATGAAACAGACTCCCATCCAGCCCCTTTTTATTGAGAATACGCTTGGCCCTGCTCTGTCTATACAGAGCTGACACTTGTTTCTCAGCTCCGGGTTTCTGCTCACTGCTCTGCCACCCTCCAAGGCCCTGGGGCCTCTGAGTGGAGCTGCACAGCCAGCTAGACTGGGACTTTGCTCAGCAGCTCTCTGTCCATCAAACTTGGGCACCGCTGTCCTGGGCCAAGTGAGCCAGTATGTGGATGTCAGCCTAAAGCATCTACTATGTCCAACTGCTCTGTCTTGCCTTGGGGTCCCTCAGCATATAGCTTTCCCCTTCTAGAACAAGGTAGAAAGTGGGTCTTCCAAGCTGGGCGGTGGTGGCGCACGCCTTTAATCCCAGCACTCGGGAAGCAGAGGCAGGCGGATCTCTGAGTTCGAGGCCAGCCTGGTCTACAAGAGCTAGTTCCAGGACAGGCTCTAGAAACTACAGGGAAACCCTGTCTCGAAAAACCAAAAAAAAAAAAAAAAAAAAAAAAGTGGGTCTTCCACGTGGCCAAGTACATGTGGGAAGGACAAGGAAGATGTCTGCCTCCTTCCTTCTCCCTAGGTCCCATCTCTTCACCACCTGGAAGGCATGAGGCAGGCTGGTCTTTCCTAGCATGTCTCAGAATCCTTCATCAGAGCTGTAATCAGGTTTCCAGTTCACTCATGGACTTGAAGCCCTCCTCTCCAAGTACACAGTCTCCTGGGAGCCTATAAGCTCAAGATGTCTCCCATAGCCCCCAGCTGGCATGCTATCTGGTACCGTCGGAGAGCACAGGAACATCTGGCAGAGTGGGTGATGGGTGAGTGACGGGTGGATAGATGGTCAGATGGATGGATGCGTGGATGGGATTTGCCTGGTTAGTTCTAGAAGGGAACCAAACACGCTCATTGTGCACTGGGTGCTTTTCCCCCCGCCCCTCAAATCTTACCCTAGTTTATGTCGACTTAACACAAGCTATTGTTATCTGAAAGGAGGGAACATCAGTTGAGAAAATACCTCCGTAAGATGTGCCTGTAGGGTATTTTCTTAATTAGTGATTAATGGGGAGGGGCCAACCCACTGTGGGTGGTGCCATCCTTTTGGTAAGAAAGCAGGCTGAGCAAGGGAACAAGCCAGTAAGCAGCACCCTTCCATGGCCTCTGCATCAGGTCCTGCCTCCGGGTTCCTGCTCTGTTTGAGTTCCTGTCCTGTAAACCCTTCCTTCCCCAAGTTGCTTAGGTCATGGTGCTTCATCTCAGCCATCGTCAGTCGCTGAATCAGCCCATGACAGCACATAGGGTTTCATTTTGCAGATGAAGAAACAGATCCAACCCAGACAGGAGGAGCCAGAGATGTAGATCTGTTAGGAGAATGGTTGCCTAGTGTGCGTGAAGCCCTGAGTTTGCGCCCGCCCCCAGCACTGCCTAAAACCAGGCACTGGTAGTGCACACCTGTAATCTGGGGAAGTGAAGGCAGGAAGATACGGGGTTCAGGGTTATCCTTGGTTACAGAGCCTGATTAGAGACTCTGTTTCAAAATAAACAAAACAGTTCACAGCCGAGCAGGGAAAAGGTTCATGACTGGGAAAATCATAGGCACGAGGGCTAAACCTACCGCTGCTATGTTAAACAATCATGCTGTTGGACTGCCTTCTAAATATTTATATTCAAACCCATAGATTTGTGTTGCTCTTAACTTGGGTCAGAGAAGTCTCTTTGCACAGTGGGCAGTGGTCAAGGCAGAGACTCAGAACTGGTCAAAGTGCCAAGTGTAAGTAACTGTGGGTGTTCAGTTGTGGATGAATCATCTCTGTTAACAGATCAGGGGTCAGTGGGAGAGTGTGCAGGAAGAATTAGGAGCTGGTGGATGGGGGAAGAGTTATGAAAAGCTGGCTTTCAGACATGATATGTCTGTTGAAGATCAAGCCAGTCAAAATTCCAACATGAATGGGGATATATCCAAAATGCATTGGATAAATGTAAGAATTTTCAAAGAATAAATTTTTAAAAAAAAAACACTTTTTAAATGGTGCCAGGGAAATAGCTCGGCAGTTAAGAGCATGTACTACTCTTTTTTTAAAAAAAAATATTTATTTATTATGTATACAGTATTCTGTCTGTGTATGCCTGAAGGCCAGAAGAGGGCACCAGACTTCATTACAGACGGTTGTGAGCCACCATGTGGTCGCTAGGAATTGAACCTTTGGAAGATCAGGCAATGCTCTTAACCTTCTGAGCCATCTCTCCAGCCCAGCATGTACTACTCATGCAGAGGACCCAAGCTCAGTTCCCAGCACCCATGTCAGATGGCTCCAGCTTCAGGGGATCCAACACCCTCTTCTGGACTCCATGGGCACCAGCATGCACATACACATTACTAAAAAATTTTTAACTAAAAAGAGGGTCTGGAGAGATGACTCAGCAGTTAAGAGCATTTGCTGCTCTTGCAGAGAACCAGAATTTGGTCCTCAGCACCTGTATCCAGTGGCTTACAGCTGTCTGTAATTACAGTTCCGAGGGATCCAGTGCCATCTTCTGGTATATCCAGGCACTGGTGTACACATGTACAGACACAGACACACACACACACACACACACACACACACACACACACACACACACGTACACACATATACACAGCAAGGGAGAGAGAGAAAGAAATGAGAATAAAATCTTGACAAAGAGATTCTGAATACTTGAGTGTAGTTGGCATTTCCTTTGGACCTTCAACCAGCTCTCAAATAAAGACCCGGAGACTTATTATTATGAATGCTCGACCTTAGCTTAGGCTTGTCCCACTAGCTCTTTTAACTTAAATTAACTGTTTCTATTCATTGCTGTTTTGCCTTGTTTTTTTTTTTCCCTTTTCATTCTGTATGTCCTCCTTTTCTGCTTCCTCCATGTCTGTCTGGCTGGCCCCCTGCGTCTCTTTCTTCACCAGCCTAAATTCCTCCTCCTACTTACACTCCCTGCCCTAAAGTCACATTTATACCTCCTCCCTTGTTAGCCATTCAGCTTGTTATTAGATCAATCAGGTGCCTTAGGTAGGCGAAGTAAAACAGCAATACATCTTTACATAATTAAACAAATGCAATACATCTTTGCATAGTTAAAAAAATACTCTGCAGCACTTGAGGGTCCCCAGCAGTCTTCCTGGAGCAGAAGGTCCCACCCTGGAGGGGTAGGGAAGACTGTGCCAGGCAGCAGGCACAAAAGACAGGCAGCAAGCCCAGCAAGTGCAATGACCCTGAGGCTAGAGGGTTATAGGAGTGAGGCCTGAGGGCTTGGGCTTGGTGGTAAACGGTTTATAGGCCCTGGAAGAACTGGGTTTTCCTTTGAATTGGGAGATCCTGGAAGATTCTGAGCAGTGACTGAGGAGACCTTGTTTGGTTTCTTTGCAGAACTGGCTGAGGCTCTACGGCTACCTACCCCAGCCTAGCCGCCACATGTCCACCATGCGCTCTGCCCAGATCCTGGCTTCCGCCCTTGCAGAGATGCAGAATTTCTATGGGATCCCTGTCACGGGTGTGCTTGATGAAGAGACAAAGGCGTGAGTCCCTCCTTGTGACCCCTCCCAGACCCCACAGGCCTCCTGCCCTCCAGCCTGCTCTGAGGAGTCTTTGGTGTATGGAGTTTCCAGGGGAGCATAGCCTGGATAAGGAGTGGCGAATGATTCGACCTTCATGCTAAAGCTTATTGTTTAGAACGACTGCCTGAAGCCTGTTGTTAGGAATGATAAGACAGAAGCTGGAGAGTTGAGATCCCCGACTGCTCACGCAGATGACCCAGATTTGGCTCCCAGCGCCCACATAAGACAGGAGATCTGAGAGGGCCTGGATTCACACGGTGCACATAAATTCATTCAGGCACACATACATACACATAAAGAGAGATGAAGTAGATGTAACCCAGCTTTGGCAGGAAAGGCATAATGTTCGATTAATGATGTCTGCTACAGCCATGGGAATGGAAAGATAACAGTACGAAAGCCCTGGATGGGACTACCTAGCTAGGCCTTGTTCTGCTCTCTTAGAAGTGATAGGACCTACAGAGACACTGAGAAGCACAGAGCTTGACATACCTGGAACCCTCAAGGGCATTATACTCAGAGGGAGCACACCTCCTTAGTCACTGCCGAGAGCTCAGTCTTCTTAAAACGGAATCTCTTTGCCCACTCTTCTGGGAGTCAAACAGAGAGTCTCCCACCCCCAGTACATCCCTGTGGTGGGGGGACTGGGGAAGCAAGAGGGAGTTGGAAGGAGGTGGGCTGCCTGGAAGAGATGACCCATAGCTGACCCCTCTATATTTCTTTGGTCCAGGTGGATGAAGCGGCCCCGCTGTGGGGTGCCTGATCAGTTTGGGGTACGCGTGAAAGCCAACCTGCGTCGGAGGAAGCGTTATACCCTGACGGGAAAGACGTGGAACAGTCACCACCTAACCTTCAGGTATGGGTCCAGCTGGGAAGAGAGCTACCCTGCCCTTCTCTGGAAGACTCAGAATGCCTTTCCCAGAAGGGGTCTGGCTAGCCGTGCTGATGGTCCCAGCTCACAGTCTAGGAAGCCTCTCTCCAGGGAAAGCCAGGTCACTTTCAAGCATCTCCTGCTGGATCCTTTCCTGGCCCCAGCTAGCTGCAGGCTAGACTAGCCTGATGTGGCCTTATGGACTTTTGAGTCAGTGTGGTCAGTAGGTGTGGGGTGGGGTCAGGTGTAACTTTCACACAGGCCTCAGATCGTAGAATGAATTTGGTCCACCCAGTCAAATGCCCTTTTGCAGTTGATTGTCTTCTGTCTGCGCCAGGAGCTTAGTCTAAGCCATAGGGAGAACGTGGACTTTGTGCTTCTTCATGTGCAGGCCCTGGGGCCAGTGGCTCTCAGCATGTGGGTCGCAGCCCCTTTGGGGATTGAATAACCTTTGCACAGGAGTTGCAGATCAGATATCCTACATATCAGATATTTGCATCATGATTCATAACAGCAGCAAAGTTGGTACGGTTATGAAGTAGCAATGAAATACTTTTATGGTTGGGTGTCACTATACCATGAGGAACTGTATTAAAGGGTCACAGAAGTAGGAAGGTTGAGAACCACTGACCGAAGCTGTATATCCTTCATGTGGTGTTTACTTAATCCTCTCAAGGACCCCAGAAAGGAAGTATTACTCCCTCCCCTTTTTCTATCTTTCACAGGAAGAAACTGAAACTGTCTAGTCAAATGTCCAAGGTCACACAGCTAAAGTTAGGGTCCTCCTGTCCCTGGGGTCAGCATTCAGAGTGGCAGAGTGGCTTGGCCAGTTTTCCAGACCTCATCTACCCCATCCCATGGCCACAAAGCACCTGTACTTTTATTTACTTACTATTTTTACTACCTTTTGGTTTGGGATTTGGAGTTGGGGGCGTTATTTATTAAGACAAAGTAAAGATCTCATGTTATACCTAAGATTCCATTAAGCTTGCTGTATAGCTGAAGCTAACCTTGAACTCCCAGTCCTCCTATCCCCATTTCTCAAGTGGTGTGATTGCAGACATGCTCCTACATGGTGTGATTGCAGACATGCTACTACATGGTGGGATTGCAGACATGTCCTACATGGTGTGATTGCAGACATGCTACTACATTGTGTGACTGTAGACATGCTCCTACATGGTGTGACTGTAGACATCCTCCTACATGGTGTGATTGCACACATACTACTACATGGTGGGATTGCAGACATGCTTTTACATGGTGGGATTGCAGACATGCTTTTACATGGTGGGATTGCAGACATGCTTTTACATGGTGGGATTGTAGACATGCATTTACAATGGTGGGATTGTAGACATGCGCTACCATGCCAGGTTCTTCCTTTTTTTCTTCTTCTTCTTCTTCTTATTCTTTTTTTTTTTATTTTGTTTTGTTTTCCTTTTGGCTTTTTTTGTTTGTTTGTTTTGGTTTTTCGAGACAGGGTTTCCCTGTAGTTTCTAGAGCCTGTCCTGGAACTAGCTCTTGTAGACCAGGCTGGCCTCGAACTCAGAGATCCGCCTGCCTCTGCCTCCCGAGTGCTGGGATTAAAGGCTTGCGCCACCACCGCCCGGCTACCTTTTGGCTTTTTTGAGACAGGGTCTCACTATGTAACCCTGACTGTCCTGGAACTCACTCTGTAGACCAGACTGGCCTTTTTAAACTCAGAGACTCACTTGCCCCGTCTCCCATGTGCTGGGATTAGCGTGCACCACCGCTACCTCACTTTCTTAATTTAAATCTGTTTATCTTCTACCATGAAAACATAGGGTCATATTTTAATGAATTACTGGGTGTGACAAGTTCTAATTCATATCCGAATAAACTCACAGTGAGTAGTGTAGCAGCTTCGTGTGCTTTTGGGGAGGTGGCAGCGATGGACAGGATCCCACAGGGCCCCGTCCATTCTGGTGCCTGACCCTGTCCTCCCGCCCACCTGCAGCATCCAGAACTACACGGAGAAGCTGGGCTGGTACAACTCCATGGAGGCAGTGCGCAGGGCTTTCCACGTGTGGGAGCAGGTCACACCCCTGGTCTTCCAGGAAGTATCCTACGATGATATTCGGCTGCGAAGGCGTGAGGAGGCTGACATCATGGTACTCTTTGCCTCTGGCTTCCATGGCGACAGCTCACCGTTTGATGGCGTGGGTGGCTTTCTGGCCCACGCTTATTTCCCTGGCCCTGGCCTGGGTGGGGACACCCATTTCGACGCAGACGAGCCTTGGACCTTCTCCAGCACTGACCTGCATGGTGAGGACAGCTGGCCAGGGTGGGAACAGGCCAGGCCGTGACCAAGCTAGGCTGCCTCTCTCCAGCCCAGCGGCTTCAGGCTCAGGAGGGGAGACCATCCCCTATTCATGTCTCTGGAGCCTTGCACTTAGTCCCAATCTATTGTCCCACCAAGGGAAGGCGGGAAGAGGATATGTTGGGCCCATTTTTCAGATGGGAAAATTAGAGCAGCTCAGCCCCATCCAAAAGAGAAGCAAGGGTAGGGATCCATGGCAGCCAGAGGGCCTAGGATGAACCAGAGTGACCGTACGTACCCCCGCTACAGGAATCAGCCTCTTTCTGGTGGCAGTGCACGAGCTGGGCCATGCACTAGGACTGGAGCACTCGAGCAACCCCAATGCCATCATGGCACCTTTCTACCAATGGATGGACACTGACAACTTCCAGCTGCCCGAGGATGACCTTCGGGGCATCCAGCAGCTGTATGGTGAGTTGGCTCTAACCAGCTGCACACTGGCCCATTCTATAGACAAGAAAACTGAGGCCCAGTTACTTAGCCAGAGCCCACACTGTGTGGCTCCAGACCAGAGCTGCAAGGGGATGCAGATGGTCCACCCTATCTCGCTCCTATCCTTGGCAGTATTCCTACTAGTCGAAGGGTGTTCCAGGGTCCCCAGGACCCATAGTCTGAATCTGTCCCCAGCACTCTCCAGACTTCCCAGGGGATTTGAGACAGCTGCCTACCCTGCCCAGACTTCCACTCAGCAAATCTTCAGTAGCCAGGTCTCCCCAAGGCCAGCTCTTCTGGTCAGTCCCTGTTTCTCCATGTGGTTCCTGCATGCCCAGCCACTTCAGTAATGAAGTATGCATCAGGTAGAGTTCAAGTTGCTACAGCCTGGGCCAGAGCCATGCTCCTGACTTTGCAGGTGCCTCCCTTCCGAGGGCCCCACTGAGGAGGCCAGCACTGTAAGGGGAATGGCCTCAGGGAAAGCAGAGGCAGGTAGCCTCTCACCCACCAGAGAGGTCAAGAAAAGGATCATGTGGAGAAAGCTGCCCTCACGCCTTCCCCCGCCCCCACCACATCCAAGGATGGTGATGGGGTAGCGGAGGAAGAAGTCTGCTGTGGGTAGACAGGACCTTGTACCTGGAGGGGATGCACGCAGTACTTTAGCACTGTGTGTAGGAGAACCTGGCTTCCAGGTCTGCCCTCTCACTTCTTAATCCTTACCTCTCTGTAGGCTCCCCAGATGGTAAGCCACAGCCCACCCAGCCTCTCCCCACTGTGAGGCCCCGACGGCCAGGACGGCCAGACCACCAGCCTCCTCGGCCTCCCCAGCCACCACATCCAGGTGGGAAGCCAGAGAGGCCCCCCAAGCCAGGGCCCCCACCCCAGCCCCGAGCCACAGAGAGGCCTGACCAGCACGGCCCCAACATCTGCGATGGCAACTTCGACACAGTGGCCGTGCTTCGTGGAGAGATGTTTGTGTTTAAGGTCTGGTCCCGTCCTTCCGGTACCTCCTCCAGCCACCCCACCCTCACGTTACCTCTCTGAACCCACCAGAGCCTTGCCTAGCTCCTCCCTTGCTAACATCTTCTGGGTCCCTGACAAACCCCAGACCAGGAAGAAACCAGCCCAAGAAAACAAGGGACTTGTCCAGGGTTACACGGCAGTCAGGTGCCTGCTCCTCAGCCCAGAGCTCTCTCCTTGGAGCTGCTTTTGGCCCTCCAGGTACTGCCTGGCTCCTCAGGGCCCAATGGCCTCTCTAATAGGTTGTCCCTGATCTGTGAGGAGCAGTGTGAGCACAGCTCCCACCCTTAGCCAAAGCATCTTGCACGTGCTGCCCATCAATACCCACCCCCTTCCACAGGGCCGTTGGTTCTGGCGAGTCCGGCACAACCGTGTTCTGGACAACTATCCTATGCCGATTGGCCACTTCTGGCGTGGTCTGCCGGGGAACATCAGTGCTGCCTACGAGCGCCAGGACGGACACTTTGTCTTTTTCAAAGGTAAGCCAGGATGGTGTGATGGCCCAGCCATCCCCACTCTATTGTAGCTCAGCTGGATCCAGGGAAGGAGAGAGTCCGGCAGCCCCTGGGGGCAGCAAGGTGGGAGTGGAGAGGCAGACAGAGGCTGCGGGCTTAGGCAGGCCTGGACCCTGGAGGCCAGAGCTGCCTGGATGAGAGCTGTATCTCTGCCATCTCCTGCAGCCTAGGAACCCCACCTCACTGCCCCACCCCTGCGAAGGGGTCCCCATAAGAACAGGTGGTCTTCTTTAAGAACAGCTACCCATGGGTGGTGACTCAAGAGACAGTTCAGAGGTTAAGAGCACAGGCTACTCTTCCAGAGGACCCAGGTTCAATTCCCAGCACCCACATGGTTGGTCATAACTGTCTAAATCTCCAGTTCCAGGAGATCCTGCACCCTCACACATGTAGGGAGAACACCAAATTATTATAAATTATTGCCAAGGGATGGTGGTGCACACCTTTAATCCCAGCACTTGGGAAGCAGAGGCAATGGATTTTTGTGAGTTTGAGGCCAGCCTGGTCTACAGAGCGAGTTCCAGGACAGCCAGAGCTGTCCTCAAACCCACTTGGCATGGATCTCTGCAGTCTGTTTGCAGAAAAAAGTTCTTGTGGGAGGCAGTACCCCTTGATATCTCTGGCTGTATCTCTGGCCCCACAGGCAGGAACCCTCTGAATAGAGGACTGGACTCCTATTGAAGTGGGGGGGAGGGTTCCAGGCCGGGCACCAAAGGGCTCCCAGGCCTAGCAGAGGTGTCCTGTGGAATGAAGGGCCATGTATAGTGTGTGGGTGGGCTGGGTGGGAGCAGCTAACTTGTACACAGAGAAGTGAGTTTATCACAGGTTTCCATGAGCATAGACACCTCTGTGAATGCCATGCTGAGTGTGTGTGTTTCTGTGTATATGTGTGCTGGGATAGGCAGTGATGGTCTGAATGAACTGTGGACCCGGAAAAGCTTGGCTTCTACCATCTCCATCCCCAACCCAGTCCCATCCTTATACAACCTACTGCTCCCCTCCCAGGTAATCGCTACTGGCTTTTCCGGGAGGCCAACCTAGAGCCTGGCTACCCACAGCCACTGAGCAGCTATGGTACAGACATCCCCTATGACCGCATCGACACAGCCATCTGGTGGGAACCCACGGGCCACACCTTCTTCTTCCAAGCAGACAGGTAAGCGTCTCCTTACGCCCTTTTCCCTGAAGGAGAAGGCTCTAACCAGGCCCCCTCATCCTCAGATCTGCCCAAAGAGAGCCATTGGGGAAAAGGACGGAGGCCCAAGTAGGGCTCTGGGTTCGTAGCCTGAAACTTCTGGTCACTGTCACAGGTACTGGCGCTTCAATGAGGAGACGCAGCATGGAGACCCTGGCTACCCCAAGCCCATCAGTGTCTGGCAGGGCATCCCCAACTCTCCCAAAGGGGCCTTCCTCAGCAATGATGCAGGTACCGGACCCGCCCCTCCCAGAGGACTCCGCACTTGCCCAAGGTCCCGCTGCACTGTTATGACGTGGAAGGGGGACCCAGCTGTGCCATGCTGCAGCCTGGGTTCTTCTCCAGCGTGACATCCTGCCTTCCCTGCATCGGTCCTGTCCTCTTTCAATGGACCCCCCACACTGGAGAGGCCGCCATCGAGGTGCCTCCCAGGCCTGTCTGGGCCCAGAGCTGGAGCTCAGGAACTTGAAGCCTCAGGGCAGTGGACCTGGTTCAGTGTTGAGCAGGGATGGAAGGACCAAAAGGGGTAGAAAATGCCCCCCGGAAATAGATTACATAATGCTTTATTAATCTTGAATTTTCTTAATGCTAATGAGAAAGGGACAACAGCAGCAGAGAGACTTTGGATAACAGAAAAGTCTTCTGAATTAAACCAACCGGGTAGTGCTTACAGATCTGCACCAGGAGCCTAGTATCCGTTACTATAACTGAGTGACAGGGGTTGTGAGTCTGTTAGTTCTCCAGCAGGGTCCCTGTGTGTCTGATTCTTTATCTGGGACGCTCATGTTCAGGACAGGCTCTACCAGTGCTCAAGCCTGATCACCAGATGCTGTGTCCGGGCAGGCCACTGCAGCTGTTCTGAGCTCACCGTGCTCAGTAAAGCCCAGATGCACCCCTTGCTTCAAGCCTGGCCCTTCCTGCTGTCCGTGGGATGCAGACAAGGTGCCCAAGGCCAGGAGCTAGTCTAGAGCAGCTCTGGGTTTCACCCGGTCCATGAAGGCCCAGGGCCAACATGGTCCTGCTGGCTCCTGTAACTGGGAATAAAGCCCATCCTGGGAATAACAGCAGGGCTCTTTGATACCTAGACCCTGACAGGCTGTGGGGGGTCCCTTCTTTGCCCTGTTACCCTGGCCAGGAAGCTGGGGACCCAACACTCCCCCCACCCACCCCAGGCCACAGCAGAAGAGGAAAAATGAGGGGAAAGTATTCTTCTGTTTGTTTTCTGGTTTGGTTTTGGTGCTGGGAGACCACTTAGCATGCTCTACAAGTTACATACCGTCCCCAGCCTGAAGCCAACCTGGCCTGTCTGTTCCTATAGCCTACACCTACTTCTACAAGGGCACCAAATACTGGAAATTCAACAATGAGCGTCTGCGGATGGAACCCGGCCACCCCAAATCAATCCTGCGGGACTTCATGGGCTGCCAGGAGCACGTGGAGCCCCGACCACGATGGCCCGACGTGGCTCGTCCACCCTTCAACCCCAACGGGGGCGCCGAGCCTGAGGCCGATGACGACGGCAAGGAAGAGGATGCCGGTGACAAGGACGAGGGCAGCCGCGTGGTGGTGCAGATGGAGGAGGTGGTTCGGACGGTGAACGTGGTGATGGTGCTGGTCCCCTTGCTGCTGCTGCTCTGCATCCTGGGCCTGGCCTTTGCCCTGGTGCAGATGCAGCGCAAGGGCGCGCCCCGCATGCTGCTCTACTGCAAGCGCTCGCTGCAGGAGTGGGTGTAGTCGCCCGGCCGCCACCCGCAGCACCCGGTGCTCAGGTCCGCAGGGGCAGGCGTGTGGCTCCGAGAAGCTTCCCGAGCCCAGTGGCGTCCCCTCCTAGCCACACACACATCCCCTGCCAGTCCTGCCCCCGCCCTCCTTTATTTATGCCCAGGTGTCTTTTATTTCTTTGGCACCTTCTCTCAGCAATTGTTTCTGCTTTCCTGACTGGGGCCAGGTGATGCCTGGAGTTCTCTAGGTGTACCGCTCCAGACAGGGACTAAGGGACAGAGGCTTACCTCTGGAAGGTGGCAGAAGGTTGGGAAGCTTCTTCAGCTCTGGCTTTCCTCAGCCTGCACCTCTCCTCCCATGACAAGAGCTGTGTTTGCCTTGAAGGAGCCCAGCTAGGGTTCTACCCTCCTGATTTTGCCTTAGGAAGAGCATCTGGCCCAGGGGCCATCCTGATTGCCTTGCGGCTTGGCTCCTTCTTAGGCTACTTCTGAGAGCCCAGAAGCCTGAAGCCCTCCCCCATCCTGGCCATCAGCAGCTCCCACACACCCCTGGGCCTGCAGCTCCTTTCCTCTGGGAAGGGCCCTGGACCTGTCTCACCAAGGACCAAAGGGAGTCTGCCTAGCTCCCCTCCCAATGCTAGGGACTAGCCTCTCCTTCCCTAGACTGTCCACGTCCTCTTTATCACCCCCCAGGTCCCAGGATGCTGGGCACTCCCTTACCCTCTGGCTTCTGCTGTCCTCATCCCCACCCTTGGAGAGATGGTGTTGGCAGGCACACAGGCTAGGGTACCAAAGGTCCCCAGACAGTGCCTGATGGTATGGATGCCCACGATGTCATAGACCAGGCTGTGGACCTTCCCTCCGGATCTCTCTCCCCACATGACACTACTAGGCACCGGCCAGCAGCTCACCCCCACACAGAGACTGTAGAACCCCCAAAGGAATCCACTGTGGCCTGGGAAGTCTGTCCTAAGGGTGAAAGGAGCCCCCCCTTCCTCTTTTCATTCCGGAATCAGCAGGAGGCTTCTGTGGGAAATGGTACTGTACAGCTGGCTCTGGTCCCCTCTGCTTCCCGAAAGCCTTGAGCAGTGAAGGGCTGCCACCACCTCTGGGTCACCACCTCTCTCCCAGTGGTGGATTCTCACAACCTGGCACTGGGGGCGGGGACTGGGGGCGGGGGAGAGGGGCTCCAGCGGCACTTTCTGGACGTCACTTCTGCAGAACCCGAGAGCCAGCAAGGGGTGGGGATGGCATCCACCCCCATTGTTTAGTTCTGTAAATAATCTTGCACTGATTAAATGGACAGCCGGCGAGCGTGGCTGTGTTTGTAAGCCTCGGGCTGGAGCATGCAGCAAGGAAGACCTGCTTGGCAGGGTCGGGGCCAAGTTGGGATGCTGAAGAAGACCCCACTTCTAGTTTGGTAGGACCTTTGGGATGGAGTTCAGGGGTGGGTGGGTGGGTGGGTGGGTGGGGAACACTGCAGGAGACTGAGGCTGAGAACTGGGTTTATTTGGTATTTGGTGGAGGTAAGAGGACAGCCATTTCCCCTATCACTCCACACCCAGAGGGGGGTGGAAAGCCAGGCAAGGCCACCCAGTCACTCACCTCCACTGGGTTTTAGGCAGCTAGGAGGTGTCTTGATCAAGAGCTCGGGGATGGGCCTGGGGAGAGCTGGGTAATGTGGCCACTTTGCCTCCAAAAGCTTTAAATGTTCAAAGAAGCATGCTACACCTGTTGCCCTGTCTTTGCAGGGGCAGAAAGCCCCACCACAGGCCCCAAGATTACAAAAAGGAACTGGGGTGCAGTGGGTCTGGGTGTGATTGGTGAACTGGGGTCCACCTGAAATCCTGTGTCCATGCTTGACCCTAGACCAAGTCAGAGCCCCACTTCCATCACCCGGCAGGCTGGGCTGCCACAGCAAGGTCCCTCAGCAACACTCCCTCTCCCGACCCTCCACCCCCACCCCTGCCCCACCCCTTCCTCTCTTTGTATAGGAACGGGCTGAAGAGAGTTGAAGGGGCTAGCTCTCAAAGCCCAGAGCTGGCTCATTCAGGAAGCAGCACTGAGCTCTGCACCAGGGACTCACACAGCAGCAGTGGGAGGGACCAGGGAGGAGCCATCTTGGCTTTCCTATATCGAAAAGCCAAGCCTAAACTGCCTCTGCTGGTGCTCTTGGGGTTATCAGAAGCCAGAGGCCAGGTGGAAGGCAGTGTGGGAATGAGTCCAGAGATGAGCAGGTCCCTACTCTGTAGCCCTCTTTGCTTTTCCTTAAAGCCAAAGCCAGAGCAAAGACTTGACAAAGGCTTTGGCTCCTCAAGAAACTGCTTGATGAGCCTCCCCTTTGTGTTTAAATAAGACCTTCAAGAAGATGCATGAGTCACTGTAATCCTGGGCTGGGTGTTTCTAATCTTTACCTGTCTATGACACTTGGAGTTGCAGCCCTGGGTGCTCAGAGCTCCCCCTGCTCTGAAGAAGAGGCTGCAGAGGAGGAACATATCATGACTCAGGCTCCACAGAGACTGGTCATGTCTGTGTGTGATTATGACCCTGACCAACCAACATGCTGCCTCTCACAAATTATTATGAAGGAAAAGGGATCTTGGAGGGGAAGTGACCTGGCCAAGGCCAAACAGTTGGGAAGTCACCGTGCTAGGACCAGTTTGGCAAACTCCTGCCCCGCCTTTCCCACCTGATGCTGATGAGGAATGAGACAGGGACCAGACACCCACCCACCCCCCAGCCTTCTTCATCCTATGCATCCCATATTCCAGGGCCTAGGACAGAGCCTCCTTTCAGGCTGGGGTTGGCCGGAGCAAGCCTGGCTGCTTCCTCCCCTCCGCTTGGCAGAAAAGCCTTTCTGTTGTGCTGCACACAGAAGCCATTCTCCAGCGCAGAAGGAATGGCAGGCTTCCTGTCCACCCAAAGCTCGCAGGACCCTCTGTGTGCGTCTGAGAGAAGCAGGGCTTTCTGCCAAGCATCCTCCAGTTCAGCCTCTGGAGCCCTGGACCACAGGCTTTGTGTCCCCATCTAACTCAACCCAAGAAGCCACAGAGGGTAGTGGAGAGCAGTTCTCCAGCTCGGGATGCTCCAGGCATCATGACACTGTCAGGGTCCAGTTGCCTCAGCCCATCCCTCCTGTCCCATAAAATAACAGTGACCCCAGGTGGGCTACTCATTCAAACCGTCTGAGGGTTTGCCCAAGCTGTTCCCTCCCTGAAAAGACCCCTCTCCATTTCATCCAGTCTTAATTGTACATTTTCAAGACCGAGATTATGTTTCTTGCCTGGATTCCTACCCTCCACCCTTAAGGCAGCTGAGTGTCCTCCCACCTCTGTTAACCGAGCACTTAGACTTCTTACTCATACACGGCCTGCCCTAGATGCTGACCATGGCTCCAGCTTATAAGCTGTGTGGTCACTTTGGCGGGACACTTGGCATCTCTGAGCCCAAAGTCCTAATCTGTAGAATGGCACTAACAGCCACGTCTAACTCGAGCCATCCTGAGACTTGGAAGATGCTACTGGCTAAGCTGAGGAGGCTCTGGGTGGTTTGTGATGAGCCCCCTACTGGTGTGGAGTTAGGGTAGGCACTGGACACCATGGCTTCTCTGCTGCCTCTCCAAAAGTGCTTAATGGGTGAGGCCAAAGGTCAAAGGAGCCTGAGGACAGGTGCCTGGGAGGAGGGACATTCTGCTCCCCGCTCCCTCCCAGCTGCCAGGCCCTTCTCTTGCCCCACCCCAGCTCTAGTGCAGCTCTAGTGCCAGCCTCAGCTCAGGTTTCTTCCCTGAGTGCCCAACACCTCCCACACCCACGTGTCTGCCCGGTTCAGGCTTCCAGAAATAGCCTCTATTACTCCCCCATCCCCCCACCTTTTAAGCCAGCACCCAGGCTGCTCCTGGACATCCAGTGTCTTCCACACCCAGCATACCACAGCAACAGGCTGGATCCACCGAGGAATTATTCCTAGACCCCAGACTGAGAGGGGAAGCTGTACCCCCACTGTGATCCAAAACCCACCCAGCACAGTCCTAAAACCTATGGTCCCCAGCTACTTGGCTGCTTTGGACCTCCGGACCACAGGTTTGGTTTGTGTTGTGTTTGAGGTAGTCTTGCCTGATAACCCAGTCTTGTCTCAAACTTGTCATCCTCTTAGTTCCACCCCCTACCCAAGTGCCGGAATGGCAGGTCTCCAGGTCCTAACCCCTTGCTGATCTTTTAAATTATTTTTTTATTTTTATTTTGGATGTGCATGTGTATGCCTGAGGCCTCCACATGTGTGGGGGGCCAGAGGAGGATTTTGAGCATCTTTCCCTACCCTTCACCTTAGTCCTTGGTCTTGCTGAACTGGAAGGTGTTACCGCTAGGCTGGCTGGCCTGTGAGATCCCAGGTATCTGCCTCTGCTTTTCCGCTCCCTGTGCACACACTGGAGCTATGGGCACGCACAGCCACAACTGGGTTTTCTTGCGGGTGCTGTGGATTTGAACTCTGGTCCTTGTGCTTGGACGGCAACCACTCTTACCTACTGAGTCGTCTCCCCAGACCCTTTGCTGATCTTTGAACAGGATCTTCTGCTCTCTAGACAGGACTCTCCCCACGCAGGGTTTCCTTGAAGAACCGAAGTTCGTGCACTGGGAATCTAGCAGAAAGACACTTCTGTGCCTAGGGGAACGAACACAGCTCCTAGGCCAGGGGACAGAAACTCACCAGCAGTCCCTGCCTCTGCCAATAGCTCCCACTGTGTAGGAGAACGACCCCTCCCTCCCTCTCCAGGCAGAGGTGCCCAGTTCTGCTGGCCTAACCCCTTGCTGTCCCTTTAAAGCCCTAAGGCCCTGGCCACACTTTTCTAGGTCTTGAAAGTTGTCTTTGGTTCCAAATGTCTAGAGTCTCAGTCTTGACACAGTTGCAAAGAGCCTGAGCTTCCCAGAGCCCCGACACTACACTCTGTTGTCTGTTTTCTCACCCCCCCCCCAGATTGCCCTTGCGGGCCACCCCAGAGAGGGATCATGGGTCTTGGGTGGTCCCCAGTGAGATGGGAGCTTTGGGCTCCTCCACAGGACATGATCTGGCCCTGATATGCCACCTCTGGTTCTGTGGAAATGACCTGGCCAATCAGCAGTCTGGGGCTCTCAAGGCTACTCTAGCAGCCAAACTACTGCCAGCCCCTGTCAGCACTGCCAACTGAGACCAGACGGGGCCACCTTCCCAGGTCTTGCTCAGGCAGCGCAGAAACCTGACAAGCGTGTTTTCACCAACCTGAGAGTTTCGGCCCCTCTCCGGGGACTGTTTGTGTTTCGGGTCATGTTATTGGCTGGCCCCACCCCCCTCTTTTCCTGTGCCAAGCTGACATTCCCTGAACCTCTAAGAAGTGGCAGTTCCGTCCCCGAGCTGCCTGTGAAAATCTTCTGTTCATGACCTTTGGAACATTTCATCTGCCCCGTGCAGTCTGGCAAAGGGGAGGGTTGCCTCCCTTTACTGACGGGCAGTTGAGGCTCAGCAAAGGGCAACAGTTTGCCCAGTGTCACACAGCAAGTGAGGGCTTAAGTGACATTAAAAACTGACCTCCACTCAGTAAACATCTTTGTCCCCACCGGATGGGGATCAGGCCCTTCTAACAGCCTACTCTTCAGTGCATTTGTCCACTTAGCAAACACTGGCGTCCGCTGAGAACGGACCGCAGGACCTGCAGGCTAAGGACTTCCAACCTAACCCGGTTCCTATCTGCTTCAGCAGTGTCTGTTGCAGCTTGGTCACACCCCTCCATATTGTCTGTTGCTCTGTCTCTGCAGAAGGTCTAGTAACGACAAGGTCTAGTGACCATGTGGGCCCTGGTCTGAAATGCATGCTGTCATTTTCTTTCAAGCAGCTTGCCCAGGACGCACAAGAAGACACCCTAGACACCTGCATTCCCAAGCCTTTTCATTAGAAAGGATAATGTACACAATTTAAAAACTATAAACGTTTAACACAGAGACAGGCAGACACACACACAGACACACACACACACTGTCTTAGGCAGTGTTCTATTGCTGTGAAGAAACACCATGACCATGGCAACAGGAAAATAGTTCATTGGAGCTTGTGGTTTCAGAGGTGAGTCCAGCATCTTGGTGGGGAGTCTGGCAGCAGGCAAGCAGACATGGTACCAGAAAAGTAGCTGAGAGTTCTAGATCCGAATCTGCAGGCAGGAGGAAGACAAAGACACTGGGCCTGGCTTGAGCATTTGAAACCCCCAAAGCCCACTCACAGTGACACTTCCTTCAATAAGGCCACACCTCCTGATCCCTCTCAAGTAGTGTCACTCCCTAATGACCAAGCATTTAAATATATGAGCCTGTGTGGGCCATTCTTATTCAAACTACTACACGCACAAAATTTAATCTTACAACTATGTCGATGTGAAAAGAAATAGAACCCAGTTTGGACTGCATTCTTGTTTCTCTACTGACTACAAAAATGTGTTGTAGGCCGGGCGGTGGTGGCGCACGCCTTTAATCCCAGCACTCGGGAGGCAGAGGCAGGCGGATCTCTGCGAGTTCGAGGCCAGCCTGGTCTACAAGAGCTAATTCCAGGACAGGCTCTAAAACTACAGTGAAACCCTGTCTCGAAAAACCAAAATAAAAAATGTGTTGTAGCCTAGAGATGGTGGTGCACATCTTTAATCCCAGCACATGGGAGACAGAGGCAGGCAGAGCTCTTAAATTTGAGGCTACAGAGCTAGTTCTAGGACAGCCAATGCTACTCAAAGAAACTATAAAAAAAAAAAAAAGGCATTGGGCTGGAGAGATGGCTCCGTGGTTAAGAGCATTGCCTGCTCTTCCAAAGGTCCTGAGTTCAATTCCCAGCAACCACATGGTGGCTCACAACCATCTGTAATGAGGTATGGTGCCCTCTTCTGACCTGCAGACACACACACAGACAGAATATTGTATACACAATAAATAAATATAAAAAAAGGAGAAAAAAGGCATGTTTTAGGGGCTGGTAAAATGGCTCATCAGATATATGCACTTGCCACTAAGCCTGAAGATCCTAGTTTTATTCTTGGAACTACCTGGAGGAAGCGGAGGGCCAACTTCTGCAGATTGTCCTCTGGTCTGCACTCCAACACCCCATGCAATAAATGAAAGGGGAGAGCAGGCTTTCAAATGTTCTGAGGTCTTCTGAAAATGTTATGACCCTTCCAGGCTTGCTGTGCCCCACAGAAAGGTCGGCCTAGGGTTTGCCGTATGTATGTCCTTACAGTGAGAGAGGGTGCCCTGAAGGAGACACCCCTGCCCCCATGACTAGCTTTTCACTTTGGGACACCCCAACTGTAGGGAGGCAGGGAGGAGTAGATTTCTTGTTTGGTCTGCTTCGGGGTTCTTTTAAGAGAAGATCTTACAGTGTAGCCCATGCTGGCTTCAAACACAGGCTCCTCCTGCCTCGGCCTCCTGAGCGTGCCTGGCTCAGAAGTTGGGGTGGTTTTGGAGGGGACAGTGAAGTACTCGGAGGAAATGACTGCACATGTTTGTTTCTCGGGATGATCGCTTTCTTTTCTATTTCTCTATTTCAACATTTTCCACTTTTAATTTGTTTTTAGAATAATAAATTCATGTGGGTTTTTAAGTGATCCAAATGATGTAGATAGTTTGCAAAGGAACTACACTGTCCTCTCCTGTATGCCCCACCTCCTTCTCACTTCTGGCTATGACCGATTCAAATAGAGCATGTGTATTACGAGAAAAAGACATATCCACCACGTGGCATTCTGATTTGCCGCATCCCTGTTTGGGGATTTTTCTTTCTCCCTCTTCAGTCTGTATTCTCCTGCATAAGTTCACCTTGTCTTATTTTTTCAAAACCATTTTACGTCTTTATTTAGATTTGTATGTGTGATGAGTGTCTTGCTTGCATGTGCCCTGGTGCCGGCCGAAGTCAGCAGACGGCAAGCAGAGCCTCTGGAACCGGAGTTCTGGATTCTTGTAAACGATCATGTGCTGGGAACTGAACCTGGGTCCTCTATTAGAGCAGCCAGTGCTCTACTGAACCATCTCTCCAACCCTGTGTCTTGTTTTTTAGATGATTCTTCGGTCATCTATTGGATGGACGTGACCACCTTAGAGTATATAATTACAGCATTTGGTATTTAGGTGTTTCTAGTCTCTCTGCTCCTCCCCCACCCATGCTGGAATATTAGGCAAGTTTTTATTCTTTTTCCTTTCCCAAACAAGTCCTCAGAGAAGAGGGAGTCCCTGTCTGCCCAAGTTCTCATGCGAGCACTGCCTTTACCTGATGTTTCCTAGTTCCTTATTTTAAACAAGGAAATAACTATTTGAAGAAGGCACAATAGCCTGAAATGACCTCAGCAATTTCTAATTTGAGTGCTGGTGGCAGTCACCCAGCAGAACTCCGTAGGGGGAAGAAAGGAGGTGAAGATATGTAATTCAGATTTAGTCATTTTTCCCCGGGGCTGTGATTTATCAAGTGAGCAAACTTTCAAAGACTACTTTAGAAAGTACCTACTCGTGATCACATCCACTCATCAGGGACACCTGCACCAAGGAAGGGCAAGGCTCCTGGAGAAAATGCTAGTCTAGCAAAACCCTTATATCTGCATACATAATTCTGCAGAACAAACAAACAAAGACCCTCAGGAAAACATTCACAGATGACTTGGCAATTACTTTACTTGAAAACAATAGCAACCAATAAAAAGATGAAAACACATCCAACTTCAAAGACTAGCTGTCAGGCAAAGAGAAATTAAGACGACCAGTACCATAGCACTCAATCTACCAGTTTGGCTAAAGTGCAAATGATGACAGTAATAAATGTTGACATGGGTGCAGAGCAACCTGAACTCTCATACAGTGGTGGTGAAGACCAAGACAGCATGACTTTGAAAAGCTGGGACCATCGCTCAGTGGTAGAGCACTCACCTAACACATATAAGGTCCCTCTTTCTATCTTCAGCATGGAAACAGAACAAAATAAACCAATATAAACCAAAAAGAAACTTTATAACATCATAAAAACATTTGGTATCATTTGTCCAAACTAAATGTATGAGATACCACATGCCCAGAAGCTTTATTCAACAAAATACATGCATATATGCATGAAAAGCCAGGTCCTGGATTTTCATAACAGTACTGACTGGGAAAATTAAATATTGCAAACAAACCAACTGTCCATCAATTAGGGAACTAATACACAATGGCATTTATATATACAAAGGCATACTTTAAAGTACTGAAAATGAACAAACTTGAGAGCCAGAGGACTCTCAAACACATGAACAAAGGAAACAGGAGGGAAAGGGATCCAAAACTCTGCTATCCATAAAGCTAGTCCAACTGTTCTTCGGGCCACAGACGCAGCCCCTGAATGACTTCCAAGCATGGGGAACCAGAGGAAGGAGAACGGGACTCATGGCCCTAGATTAGAAGCCAGGGGCACCACTGAATTGTGAGGCAGCCAGGGAACATCCACAACCCCCTACTTGGACTACACAGTAGGCAAGATTGTCACTGAGGCTCCAGGTTTTAACCATGAAGCCCTCTATGCTACTCTATTCTGGTGGAAATGTGTTCATGGCAGGCAGCAAGCCAAAAAAGAAGGGATGAAGGTGACCTCCTAAAGGTTCTATAGCCAATTGCACCCCACACTGGGCTGAGCTCTTCTGGCTGTAGCTAAGATTCAAAAGCACAGGCCAGAAGCAGCCAGATGATGGAGACCACCCATATGTCTGTCAACAAGCAAAGGGTTAAACACAATGGGATCTATCCTACCAGGGAACAGTGTTACAATTTTGCCATGCTCCAATACGAGTGAACCTTGAAAACATCATGCTAAATGAAATGATTCATAAGATTATTTTGTTGCTCCTTTTTGTTGTCATTTTGCTGCTGTTATGAATTGTTATGTTATCTGTGGTCTAAGGCGACCCCTGTGAAAAGGCCATGACCCACAGGTTGAGAACGGCTGATCTTTTCTTTACCTCCTACCAGTTCCCAAAAAACCAACAGGGAGACTTGATACTAATTATAAATGCTCAGCCAATAGCTCAGGCTTATTACTAGCTAACTCTTACAGCTCAGATTAACGCATTTCTACTAATCTACATTCTGCCATGTGGTGTTACCTCTCTTTCATCTTGTAAATCCTATTTCTTCCTCATGTCTCTCTGGTGACTTCTCTTACTCTGCCCTTCTTCCCAGAGTCTTTAGCCTGGTTTTCCTGCCTAGCCTTATCCTGTCCAGCTATTGGTCAACCAGCTTCTTTATTTATAATTTACACAGTGAACATAAGGATTATTTCATAGCAGTGAGTCACATGTGGAAGGGCAGAATTGCATGAATTCTTTAGAATAAGCAAATTCAAAGAGTGGATTTAAAGCCGGGCGGTGGTGGCGCACACCTTTAATCCCAGCACTCGGGAGGCAGAGGCAGGCGGATCTCTGTGAGTTTGAGACCAGCCTGGTCTACAAGAGCTAGCTCCAGGACAGGCTCTAAAGCTGCAGAGAAACCCTGTCTCAAAAAACCTAAAAAAAAAAAGAGTGGATTTAAAGTTAATATGAAACTGGGCAGTGGTGGCACACACCTTTAATCTCAGCATTCAGGAGACAGAGGCAGGTGGATCTCTGTGAGTTTGAGGCCAGCCTGGTCTCTAGAGCAAGTTCCAGGACAGCCTGGGCTACACAGAGAAACTTTGTCTCAAAACAAAGCAACAACAACAAAAAGAAAGTTAATAAGAGCAGGATATGGTGACACACATTTATAAGCCCAGTGTGGGGGAATCTGAGGCAGGAGGATTGCAAGTTCAAGGCCAGACTGAAATAATAATGAGACTTTATCTCAAAAAAAATTAGGAATCTATTTTATTTTTATTTATGTGTATGTGTATATGTGAACATGTGCACAGGTGTCCATGGAGGCCAGAAGAGGGTACAAGTGGCTATGAGCCACTTGATATGGATACTGGGAACCCAATTATGGTCCTTTGTAAGAGCAGCAATGTTAACTGCTTAGCATCCCTCCAGCCCCCAAAAGTACATCTCTAAAGTCATGTTTTACCTAATGTGTGGTGTTTTGTTTGTTTTGTTTTGAGATAGGATCTCTGGATGTAGCCCTAACTGTCCTGGAACTCAGTCTGTAGACCAGGCTGACCTTGAACTCAGAAATCCTCCTGCCTCTGCCTCCTGAGTGCTGGGATCAAAGGTGTGTGCTACTGTATCCAGCGCGTGTGTGATATTTTAAACATGCATACAGACCTAATACGTGTCTCATTCTGACTGTGGAGATTGCATTCAGGGCCATGTGCATGCTAAGGAACACTCTACCACTGAGCTGCAAACTCCCAACCGCCATGCACTGGCTCTCAACCTCCCTAACACTGCGACCCTTTAATACAGTTCCTCATGTTGTGGTGACCCACAACCATAAGATTATTTTGTTGCTCCTTTTTGTTGTCATTTTGCTGCTGTTATGAATTGTTATGTTATCATCTGTGGTCTAAGGTGACCCCCATGAAAGGGCCATAAAACCCATAGGTTGAGAACGGCTGATCTCAACTCTTGAGAATCCAGTGTGAGGCTAGGAACACAGCTCGCAGTGGTAGAGCACTCACTTAGCATCGCGAGAATACAACGTGAGTCCATCTGTGCTCACTATCCTCATCATCTGCAAATGGAAGTTCGACCCTTGCGCCTCCCACTCCCCGTCATCCAACCCCCGGCAGCTTCCAGTCATCCCACCACCATTCTCCATGAATATGACTATTCTGGGCATATCATATGAGCAGAATCATACAATCTTTTTCTTTTGTGGCTGGATTATTTCACTTAACAGAATGCTCTCGCGTATGTGAGGGTTTCCCTCCTTCCCATGCTGAATAATACTCCATCGTGTGGATATACCACATTTTGTTTGTCCATTCATCAATGGACGTATTTGCTCCCACCCTTTGGCTGTTGCAAGCAGCACTGCTTCTTAGCATTGGTGTACCAGAGCCCTTGAACCCCAGCTTTCCATTCTTGTGGGATATATCCAGAAATGAAATTGCTGGATCATTTGGGATTCTGTGTTAAATTTCTGAGAAAACACCGTCTTCTCGCCATCCTGGCTGTATTGTTTGCATCCGTACCAACAGGGTTCTAGTTTTCTGCCTCCTCTCCGGCGACTGGTATTTTCTTTTCATCTGGATAGTGGACATCCCACTGGACAGGATGCTTGAGATCTCTGAGACTAGGAGGATGTCGTATATTCTGAAAATATGGTACTTCCTGGCCTCCATGGACAACTCTATGGGATGAATACATACAGAGTGTGTGCGCTCCAACGTGACCAGCTATCCCCAGCACAGGAGGCTACTTCTCACTGCCACCTACTATGGGGCACAGATCCTGTTTCTATGTGCGATCAAATGCTGTCATAGGCTAACCAACCCTCCTGTTCTCCGTGAGTCGGGAAGGAAAGGCAACCTCTGCTTAGTTCTGAGCCACGCCACCCCTCAGCAAAACCCTGATAAAGATGCCCCTGAGATCCTCCTTGCGACACATCTCCATCCTACCAACCCCCATGCAGATCTGCAAAAGCTTCCTCAACTTTTCCTCCACAGCTGTCCTCAGGTTTGGAATGTTTCTGGCTCATACAGCTGCTCTGTATCTCAACATGGGTCACGCAGTGAGTCACCTTTGAGGAATCCATAAAGCAGCTGCAGGTCCCTCCCACAGTGCAGTTTGGCCATCCCCAGAGGGAAGCCTGAGGTGAGAATTCCAACGAAGCTGCCATAGGTCATTGCTGATAATCCGAGACAGGAGTTGGGAGTGGGAAGAGAAGAGTGGGCAGATGATGAATGGCCTATTACCTGGCTATTTACTACTGGCAGTAAAGGGAGATTCATGCCACTGATGCACCCTGGGAGATGACCTGACGGGGACCACCACTTCCAGTCATCCTACCTATTACCAAACTTGGTAGTCTCTGACTGAAAGCTGTTCTGGGGATTATGTCTGCTTCTCCTAGCTATGACATGAACAGAATCTCTCTTGAGGCTATAGGAAGCTGGACAGAATGTTTGACAGGCAGGTGAGAAGCCTGGCCATCTCTGCAACACCCAGTGACCCTGTCTTCCAGAATGAATAAAATTGCTGAGGAGACCGGTCCCATCAGCTCACCTCACGTTAGCCTCAGGACAGGTGACTTGAGTGGTGGACTCTCGCTGCGTCCTCTCGCCTGGTTCTGTCTTTTCTCTCCTGGCCCTGATACCACAGGCGCTGCTGGACTCTCAGTATCTCCACTGATGTGTGGATGGCTCAGGATCAGGGCTGGGGGACAGGACCAGTGTGATTGGTTCACAGATCAGCGCTTGATCCAAGCTTGAATCTCAGAACACAGCTGCTGCTACTGGGTGAGCATGGCTCCCTTTCTGGTGGGCTTGCGAGTCTTGAGCTAACTGCTGGTTGCCATGTCGTCATTCTGGGAGTTGTCTTTGTGTGGGGACCCCACAAGAGTCACTGCGGGGAAAGATCAGCAGAGGCATAACCCAATTACTGATGTCTCGAAGTCCTGGATGCACGCTCCATGAGGTGGGATCTGACAGCCCAGGACAGCAACGTGCCCTTCTAGTTTAAGCTAGTTTGGGCTGAACCTTTGGTGCTTGCAACCAATAGATCCAGGACCAGTCCACTAAGGCCCGTTGGCAGACATAGCCACTGAGAGTGAGTAGGGGACCCCCTCGCCTCACAGTTTTTGGAGGGCGTCATCAAACTGGATCCTAGTAGGAGAAGCTCAGACAGGATGTTTTCCTCCATAGTATGGTGAGAGCAGGAGTGGCCCCGCACAAGCTGGACAATGGCCCGCCCACAAGTTAAGGAAGCGCTTGTTCCTCTGCTTCATACTCTCCCTTCTCCCCACCTTCCAGTCTCTGTCCTTCCCAACAGCCACCCCTCCCTTTCTGGTCCTGCTCTGGGAATCCCACACTTCTCCTCCACACCTGGCCCAGCTCAAATAGCCGCTTTGTGGGGGTTCCCAGGGACAAGGTCCTGAACAGAGCATCTCATCCCCTTCCTCTGGGCTCCTATACTGCCTACATACACAGCCTCCCGCAGAGTGCTGAGTGTGGCATGCAGGACCACATGCTCCCTCATCTTTCTCTGCTGTAGAATATCTCCTCAGGTCTCCCATGTATCTAGCACTGTTTTGTGCATGGGGACTCCAACATGGTTTAAAAAAAATCTGTCTTCATGCCAGGGATGATGGTACAAGCCTTTAATCCCAGCGTTCAGTGGGGCAGAAATGGGTAGATCCCTGAGTTCAAGGCCAGCCTGGTCTACAGAACAAGTTTCAGGACAGCTGGGACTACATGGAAAAACCTAAAATAAAATAAAATGTAAAAAATTAAAATAAAATGTTGTCTTCATGAAGCTTATGTTCTGATAGAAAGACCAATAAATATCCATAAATCAGCCAACCACAGATGTGCACCTGAGAGTTCGGGTGGTTGTGTGCATGTGTGCACTTTACAAGATGAGACCAGGGAACATTTGAGGGAAGGTCTGAAGGACATTAGGGAATATGGAGGATTGGATGATGTCCCCAGAAATATGTATTCAATTCCTGATGCCCCAAACATTATTTGGAAAAGGGCTTGGCAGGCATAGCATCTCAGAGGGAAAATGTCCTGGCTCGTGCAAGTTGCCCCAGATCTGATGACAAGTGTTTTCATGAGAAACACCCAGAGTGATGAGATGCTGGGTCTTTATTGGCCTTTCTGGTCTCCTAGCGTACAGAAAGAGGCTGTGAATGAACAGATAATCTATGTTTGATGGTCGTTAAGGGGAAACGAAACTTCCTCCGTTGTTCAAAGAGAGAGAGGGGTGTGTACTGCTCAATGCAGGTGTGGGTCCTGGGTTGCTCTCAGGTTGCCAGGTGCTTTGTTCCGGGAAGGGTCTGTGTACAGTATGAACAGGCAAGGCTTCCAGTCACTAGTATTAGAAAAGGGGTGTGTCCAGCCCAAAGCAACCAGATCTTAGGTTACCAAACTGTTCCGTATGCTTGCCTGCCTCACAGGGTGTTCCCAGCACAGTGTGATCTGCCTGGCCCGACTCCCCTCACTGCATAGAGTAAAATGTAAACTGAGGAAGGGCCTGAGAAGTGAGTGGGGACCAGGGGAAAGTCGCGGCATGTCTGTCTTGTAGAGGAAGAAATTGCCTGTTGGGAACCCCAGTGCTGAAGAGATTAGGATAGGACTCAAGTCTACTCAACCATGCCAAAGATGAAAGAGAGAAAGAGAGATAGACTTGGGCAGGAGCCACCTGGGGCGAAGCCTTTGCTTAATGGCACCGATCCCTACCACATAGGGAGACCCACAAGGTCTTGAGGTTGTTGTATCACCAGAAACACCACCACCTGGAGCAGCAAGCACGTTTACTGCTAGCTCTGAAAGCCATGTTTACTGCCCCAGTTCTAGAAAGTTTCTGGGTCCATGCCACCACCAAGTAGTACTGCCTGCTGCTCACAAACACCATGTAAGTGTTTGGTAGTAGGGCCTCTTAAAAGAACCACCCATTTTTGCCACTAACATCAAGACAGGAAGCTCTCTCTTAAAGGAGTGGTGCCCTGCTCACCGCCAGCAAACAGAGCCCACCAGAGAAAATGCAGCTACCAAGAAGTCATGCTTGACTCAATTCTTGTGTGTCTAGAATCTCTTTTTAAACTTTTGTCAGATTTTCCACAGAAATTCTGGCACCACATTGGATGCTATATGTAGACAGAGTTTTTCTGTGCTAACTGCATGTCCCCAAGTAACCAACACAGAGGCTTAATATTACTTACAAATGCTTATCCAATAGCTCAGGCTTATTACTACCTAACTCTTACATTTAAATTAACCATGCTTCTTATCTAGGCCTTGCATGTGGCTCATGGCTTGTTACCTCATTTTTCTACATGTCCTGCTTCCTTGGTAGCTGACTGGCACCTCCCTGACTCCATCCTTTTTTATACCAGTATCCTTAGTTTCCTTGTCCTGCCTATCAGCTTCTTTACTAACCAATGAGAATAATACATATCTACAATGTGTTCCACATAGTTACAGGATTATTCCACAGCACATATACACATGTAGACACACACACACCATAAATAAAATTAAAATATCCCAAAAGAATACCATAAGTTGGGGACTAAGTGCTCAAAACATATGCTGCTGGGGGAAAGTCCATATTCAAATCTTTACAGCTAGTGTCTCCTCGTTTCTTCTGTTTTTCCTTTGGAATGGAAGCATCTGTCATGTGACTTCCCAGCATGGTATTTTAGAAGAAGGAAACACATCTTCTAGGTTTCTGGGTACTTGTGTAGAGAGGAATTTGCCTCAAGATGGACTATACCAAGAGTCTCGTCTATGTCTTGGGTGGATAATGACATTTGAACCTTTTCTGAGAGAACAATTTCTTCTGTGGTTGGTTGGTTTTGTTTTTGTGGTTTTGATTTTTGGAGTGAAGTCTCATCTGGTAGCTCAGGCTGTCTTGGAGCTCACTGTGTAGCCTAGGGTGGCCTTGGACCAGTGATGGTCCTCCTGCCTCAGTCTCCTGAGTACTGGGTTTACAGGCATGCATCATCATGCCTAGTTTTGAGAATATCTTTAAATGAAAATCTGAGTTTGGTTTGATGCTGTAATGGATTAAGATTTGGGAGGAAAAGTGCATGGGATGCGTGTATTTCATTCTGGTGGATTGTTTGTTTGTTTGTTTGTGAGACAGGGTTTCTCTGTGTAGCTCTGGCTGTCCTGGAATTCACTCTATAGACCAGGCTGGCCTTGAACTCAGGGATCCACCTGCCACTCTCCCTCTCACATCTGCCCCTAGAGCCTGTGTATGCAGTCTTAGATGGGGAAAAGGTTCTTAAAGATGTCATTAAATATCTGAGATGGGGTCATCTTTGATTATCCAGGTGGGTCCCAGATACAGCAAATGTCTTTATAAGAATACAAAGGAGAGCAGGGGATGTGACCCAGGGGCAGGTAAAGCATGTGCCTCGCACATTCAAGGAAAGAGAGGGATGGAGGCAAGTACAAAATGGGGAGAAAGTTATGTGAGGACAGAGGCAGCCATGAGAAAAGAAATAACACCTGGAGCCACCAGACTGGAAAACACTGGAGTTTCTCTCAGAGCCGTTGGATGGTGGCCCCCTACATGCTGGACTTGGGACTTCTGGTCCTAGAACCACAAGAGAACAGATGTCCTATGTTTAAGACTCTGAGTGTCTGGTATCATTTGTTATAATAGCCTAGGAAACCAACGTAAGAAGAAAAATTGGGTGAACTCTGGATAATGCTCCAGAAAAGACAACTCTAAAAGACAAAGACTCAGAGTGTACGGTAGCAGGGGCCAGAGCAGCGGGAAAATGGTAGACGGGGGAGAAGCCCTGAATGAGAGAGGCAGAGCCTGAAACAGGACTGAAGGGGGCTGGAGGGGGCTGGAGGGGGCTGGAGGGGGCTGGAGGGGAAAGGTGTACAGATCAGACGCCCGGCCTCAGTAAGCAAAGCCTGAAGCCACCATCCTGTCAATCTTCTACCTCCCTCCTAAACCAGCACCAACGTGTGTGTGTGTGTCTGTCTGTCTGTCTCTCTCTGTGTGTCTGTGTGTCTTAAACCAGCACCAATGTGTGTGTGTGTCTGTCTGTCTGTCTCTCTATATTTGTGTGTGTCTGTCTGTGTCTATGTGTCCTAAACCAGCACCAATGTGTGTGTGTGTGTGTGTGTGTGTGTGTCTGTCTGTCTGTCTCTGTGCGTGTCTGTCTGTGTCTGTGTGTCCTAAACCAGCACCAATGTGTGTGTGTGTCTGTCTGTGTCTGTGTGTCCTAAACCAGCACCAATGTGTGTGTGTGTCTGTCTGTGTCTGTCTGTCTCTGTGTGTGTATGTGTGTGTGATAAGCATCCAACTTTATTAATCAAAGAGCTTCTACAAAATTAACAGGAAAACAAAAAACAAATTAGGTGAGCCAAGAGAAACACAAGTGTTTAGCAGATATGAAGAGAGCCTGGCTCCATTCTCAGGGAGACCTGCCCTGAAGCTTCATGCTTAACAAAGCGGTAGGCAGCCTGGGTGCTCATCAACAAGGGGGCAGATGAACAGCCTGTGCATCAGGATACTAGGCAAATAGTCAACAATGAAAACCGCAGAGTAGCCAGGCGGTGGTGGTGCACGCCTTTAACCCCAGCATTTAGGAGGCAGAGACAGGAGGATCTCTGAGTTCAAGGCCAGCCTGGTCTACAAAATGAGTACCAGGACAGCTTGGGCTACACGGAGGAACCCTGTCTGGAAAAACCAAATAAAAGAAAAGAAAGAAAGAAAATCAGAGACTAGGCAACCACGTAGGTAAATAGTGGCACGGACATGTGGCGAATGGATGAGCCAAGCACAGACACATGCACACTATAGAGTCTCCCTTGTAAGATGTCCCCACAAAGTCAAAGTGAATTCATGGTGCAGATGGGAGGGTGATTGCCTCTGGGGCAGGTGGTAACTTTCTGAAGTCCCCCACTCTGTGTCATAGCGACATTTGTTATAATCTATCAAGTGATACACTTAAGACCACAACATTGCCATAGGTAAACTTTACTTTAAAAAGCAGGATTGGACTCAGGTTAATGCTGTGCTAGGTTTAAAGGTAAAGTTTGCTGGTGGCTGTAACTCGCTTTGAAAGGAATGCGTTCCGAGCAGTAACAGATGCTCACACTAAAGGAACTCTCGGGAAACCCGTAAGCCGGATGGCGTTCACATCCATCAGACGGTGTTTGCACCCATCCTTTCTACATGACTGGGTGCTGTAAGAAGGCTCAGTCAAGGGTGTGGCAATGACAATAAAATTCTCTCTGGTGTGCACGGAATTGCCAGGACTGCTGGGGCTGCCTGGTTTACCCGGAAGGTGGACTATCCTGTAGGTGACAGGGCCTTTATGACATCAGCATTTCCTTCCGATCCCTGTCTCACAATCTCATCCTTCACATGCGATGTATACGGCCTTGTATCCTGTTTTTCCAACAGCCTTCCATCCACATCTCCCCGTTCATTTAAAAGCCCATGCTGGAGATATTATAGAACGTGGGGATTCAGGTGTTTGTTTTTTAATGACTGCAAATTTACTGTAGAAAAAAATATAAAAAGCACAGAGAAGTACAAAGAAAAGTCCCCAGCAGCCCTGACATCCTGATGTTTTGTGGCCCCATCTGACTTTCTGTGCGCATGCGTGCATGCACACACACACATACACACACACACAATACCACAGCATGCATAGGGAGGTCAGTGGACAGTTTGTGAGAGTTGGTTCTCTCTTTTTTCTCTGTGGTTCCTAGAGCTCAAACTCAGTCCATTGGGCTTCACCATAGACATTTTTATCAGCTGAGCCATCTCACCTGCCCTGTGTGTGAAACTGAGGTCCTATAGGACACTGAGTTTTCTGTCTGCTTTATGATTTTTCCGAGACATCCATTTCCAGATTGCCTGATTCTCTAATAAGGGGACACATCCTGTGTCTACTGTTGTGGGCCAGGGACAGCCTGGTCTTCCTGCATCCTTTGGGAAACCTAGGATGATAACGTTGAAGGTGTACAGGTTAGTGTGGCTTGAGGGTCTGGCAGAATTACCCAGGGAACATACAGAGGGCCATAGCCCTGCCTGGCTGCCCCGTTAGCCCCTACTGGCCTGGTGCCAGGGCTCAGCTGGGAGGTGCCCACTGTCCCCTTGCTGTTCCACTGCCTGCCCTAGCTTCTCAAGGCCTGTCCTGAGCTGCCCTCAGGGTGAGGTCGAGACTCGAGTGTCCCTGAAGGCTGTAGTAAGAGCATGTATATGTGAGCAGCAATCAGGGAGTCTTAGTTCAGGGAGAGAGGCTCTTGGCCCCAGTTACATCCTTAGACCAATCCTGTGGCTAGAGGAAGCCTCTGTGCACTGGGCTTCATTGTGTTTCAGGATTTCCTGTTTCCTGACCGCCTAACCTATTTATGGGCCACAATAGTTCCTTCCCGAGGGAACTCTACTGTACTGGGCCCAATTGATGGAGTCTCTGGACAGGTCCAGCCTGGGCTTGGCCAAGGGAAGGGACAATAAGTGGGTATCATTTTACATGCTATATTATAGAGCCAGCCAGGGTATAGGGTTGCCGACTCTGATATTCTGTCCGAATACAGCAGTCCATCACAATGTGTGCAAGACAGACTCACGGATGCCCGGCCCTTGGCTCAAGGCATCACGACAGGCCCTCTGCTTTGACATCAACCTCTTTTCTCTTCTCATTTCCTACCTCCCTTACCCACCCCTGATCCCCAGCTGAAGACCCATTCACTTCTTGGGATAGGCCTGTCTTTTCCTGCCCCAGGACGTAAGCTTGTGACATTCTAAGAACGTGTCCTTCTGCTACCCTCAGTAATTAAATCTAGCAAGACTTATTCAATGCCGAGACACAGTCATAGTGGAACAATTCTTATGTCATTTCTCCTGGGAGCCTTCCTGTGTCTGGATCCTGGTCCACACCCAACCCAGTTCTGATACCATCGAGGGAATATCAAGCCAATGATGTGGGTATTTTAGGTTAAGTTCCTTAGAAGCAGAGCCTGGAATGGGAACTCCTGGATTAGGTGAGAGTCTCGGGATGCCGGGAAGAAAGCAAAGGAGTCTGATGGGGCCAGAAAAGGGCTAAGCAAACCCACAGCTTCTACGGAAATCTTCTCGGACCTGGTCTTGGGCTCCAGAGCACAGGTGGCACCAGTAAAGTTGCAGTATGCGGAGACCAGGGAGCAGGGAAGCTGTCCAATCCTTCAGCTTCCCCCAGGATCTCCCAGACGTTATCAGGGAACGTGGCTTTACTGGGCCAGGGTATCCTCTGTAAACAACAGTAGCAGCTGAGGGAGGGCTGCTAGCCATCTTGGGAACTTGGGGAGACAGGAACAGAATTTTCCACGAGGAGTCCAAATCCTGCCAAAATACTTGGGACAGGAACAGCCACCCAGGCACCAGGTTGTGGTAGCCACGCTAGCTCATTATGGATTACATCATCAGGTAGCAGCAGGAAGGTCCCTCAGTCCCCTGGTACACTCTGCATAGTGTGGGTTGCTTGCTAGGAGTTGGAGGGGTAATGACTGGTGAGAAGCTGCACGCAATTAGGCAAACTATTGGCCAAAGCATTGCTTCCTCCGCTCACTTGAAGTCAAGGGCTCTAAGGTTCAGAAATGTGAATAGCCACAAAGAGGGACAAAATAACAGATCTGCTCTTTGTGAACTATGAAGAGGCCTGAGCATCTTTTCCAGGGCTTGGCGCTTAGTACAAATCAGTGGATGGATGGTGGGTAGGCGAATGGGTAGATGAATAGGGGATAAGTAGGTGGTGGATAAGCGGCAAATAGGTCGACGGACATATCAAATCATGGATAGATAGATGGGTGGGGGCTGGATAAATGACAGGTGGATGGACGGATGATGATGGGTAGATCAGTGGGTAGGTGGATACAGTAGGGACTGGATCAAGGGTAGATAGATGAATTGAAGGATGGGTAAACAGGAAGGCTGAAGGGCTAGTAAGTAGCTACATGGATGAATGAATGAATGGATGTAAGGAAATGCATAAAAGTACATGTTTTATTGTTTTGTTTTATTATTTTTTTGAGACAAGGTTTTTCTGTGTAACCTTGGCTGTCCTAGAATTTACTCTGTAGACCAGGCTGACCTTGAACTCACAGAGATCCACCTGCCACTGCCTCCCAAGCGTGTAGCTGTTAGCTTGATTCGTGAAATAACCAAGCTAGCTTAAAGATAAACAATTATATTTTTATTTATTATAAGGGGAAAACTCACACCAAAGGAATGGAAAAATCCAGGTCTCTGCTCAACTGTGGGAGAAGCCACCAAATCTAATACAAAACTATACAATCCAAACCCAATACAAAACTATATACAACAGGAACAGATAATCCAGTATAAAATTGCAAACAACATGAACAATATTAAGCAAGGAACACATGACAAATGTGTTAATAAACATTCTATTCCAATGAGTATAAATCTTGTATCGGAAACAAGCTTGGCTAAATCATAAGAGGAATGTAGCTACGATTATCTAATCTTCAACCCCATTAAAGGCCTGAGAGGGAGGTAACATTACTTTAGCAGGCAGGAAGTGCAATCGAGCGGCTTCCAAAGTGAGCAATATATGACAGAGACAATTAGCTACCTGAGCAATTACTCAAAGTCTCATTTGCAACACTGAAGCAACCAACGTTGGCTAAGGCCTAGCATAACTGACAGACCATTTTCAGAGGCAGGAAATTTTTCAGAACCATCTTACCCTGTCTTGGCAAGATTTGACAGTTTTTTTCCTTGTGTCTTGCTTAACCATTTCCAGATACATGTACCTTATCAATGGTTGAGGCTCGAGTAGTTCCTTGCCTGAAGGCCAATTATGGCAAGAAGAAAACAAACTCCGAGTGGAATGTCTTTTGTGCTCAACATTCTCTTGGGAGTAGGTTGGTGTTGTCAGGAGCAATCATGTCTCATGTCAAGAGAACCCTAAGTTATTTAAATGTCATGTTCTACAGATCCTTGAAGTGGTTAAAGATGACCTATCTAGGCAGAATACAATCTCTAAATGTATCTAAAGAACCTAATCAATTTGACTATATGTATAACAAACATGAACAACTATTAACCTATAATATTTAATACATGTATAACTTAAAGGGCCAATCAGTTTATAACCATTGTAGACCTCTGTGTGATTCTTTGGGACATAATGACTGTGGGAGCCTGCCAGGACAGAAACCTCAGACAACACAAGTGCTTGGATTAAAGGTGTGCGCCACCATGCCAGGCTTTAAGTGCATTTTAAATTTTTATTTCTTTATTTCTTTATTTATTTCTTTCTTTATTTATTTTTATTTTGGGGGCATTGGTGTTTTGCCTGCATGTATGGTATGTATGTTTGTGTGAGAATGTCGGATCCCCTGGCACTGGAGTTACAGACAGTTGTGAGCTGCCATGTGGGTGCTAGGAAGAGATGGTGCATGTTTTATACTTTAAAAAACTGGAGATCCAAGAGGCAGAGGTCACAGGGAAGTTGTGCTTGAAGTTAAAAAAAATGACAGAACAATTTTTACCACAGAGTTGAAAAATGAATAATCAAGAATCAATAGAGTCAGGCCCTACCTTGTTTCTATGAATATCCCTCAAGAGAAATCCTGAATGGGTGGATGGATGATAGGTAGGTGGGTAGGTAGATTCCCATAAGGAGAGGGTAGGGGAAATCCTCTGGATATGGAGTGTGGAGTGGAATGAACTCAGAGAAAAGCTGACCTTGGAAAAGGGGGCCTGCTCTTGCTGCTTCATAGTCCCTGCTGGTGGCCCTAGGGTAGTCTTCAGCTTGACCAACAAAGGCCTAGACCATCCAGACACCAGGCAGGCAAGTGTTCATACAGGGGAGGAAGCAGGCAGAGTAGAGACTGGCTGGAAAAGTGTAGAAGGAAGCGGCGGGGCTGCGTCCCGCCACCCGGCCGCCGGCTAGCTTTACACCCGAAATAATTACACGGAAACTGTATTCTTTTAAATCACTGCCTGGCCCATAGTTTCAGCCTCTTATTGGCTAATTCTCACATCTTCCTTTAACCCATATTTAGTAATCCGTGTAGCACCACGAGTTGTGGCTTACCAGGAGAGATCTTAACCTGCGTCCATCTCGGAGAGGAGAATCATGGCGACTGCCTGAAGCGTCTCCCCCTCTTTCCCAGAATTCTGTTCTGTCTACTCTGCCTACCTAATTTTCTGTTCTCTTAAAGGGCCAAGGCAGTATCTTTATTAATAATGAAAGTAACACATAGACACTCCTCCATCAGAAAAGGGCCACATCCCTTTGACGAAACTTAAGATGGAGCTGATTATGCCTAGAGATGGGGTAGGGAGAGGAGAAATGTCCAGAAGTCACGGTGTCCCCATGCAGCTGAGCTGTGGTGGAAAAGAGAGAGGAAGGGAGGGTGTCTGGCTAACGACACCTACCATCTGGACCCACAGGCAGAAGACAGAAACCCAATCTTAAGGATATATATCTTGCAACCTTAAGCCATGTGCTTAAGGGCTTCTCCAAACAAATGACAAAGGTCTGGCCAGAGGTCTATGGGGGATGCTTTGGATTGGCACAAACTGCAGAACATGGCCAATTAAGAAAGGAGCATAGCTCTCATAGGTTCAGGGGCCAACTCCCCAAGGGCCAGGAGCTGAGCTCAGAGCCCTGGAAGGAGCAGGATCTAAGGCTCTGTCTCCCTGTTACCCTGTGTGACTTTGAATTAGAGAATATGCCTGAGGCTCTGTCATAAATCAATTAGACCTGGGGCCTAACCTCAGGTTAGCCACTGGCCAGATGTGGAGCAGCTGGCATTCTGGAGCCTCTGTCTCCTCCTGGGGCAAAAGATTGCAGCAGGTCTCCAGGGACCCAGAGACATGTGCCAGACCTTTCTTCTCTGTGACATTGACTTTAGTCTTCAGGAAGCAGGCAAGTGCTGTCCTCCTTAGTTCAGATGAAAACCCGGCTCTAAGCTTGGGCAGTGCAGAGTTACTGTCCCAGCCACTCGGGAGCTCGAGGAAGGAAGGTGGCTGAAGCTTCGGGCTGAAAAGCAGCCCGAACAATGTAACGTGACCCTCTCTCAAAATCCCAATAACTCTAAAAAAAAAAATGCCTAAAGCAGGTGGTGGCGCACACCTTTAATCCCAGCACTTGGGAGGAAGAGGCAGGAGGATCTTTGTGAGTTCGAGGCCAGCTTGGTCTACAGAGCGAATTCCAGGATAGGTTCCAAAGCTACAGAGAAACCCTGTCTTGGAAAACAAAAACATTCCTGGCCCCAAATAACAAACCCAGAGCCTCAAGTAGTCAATTTAGTCCTGTCCCCACCCCTACCCCCCAAAAACCTGTTTCTGTCTCAACCATGGCATTGATGACCATGGCCAGGTTGTCTCCATTTCTCACAGCTACGGCACTCTGTCTGTGTGTGTGTGTGTGTGTGTGTGTGTGTGTGTGTGTATGTGTGTGTGTACATGAGTCTGTGAGTTCACAAGCACACTCACGCCAGCATTCACTTGTATACACACATACCTATGCTTGCACACTCACGTCTCTATCACATTTGTGTGTGACACGCTCATATACATGCAAATGTATACACAGTTTTATGTTTGAATACGCGCGATACTTCTGCACACTCCTGGATACACTGGCATGCCTGCCCCACCTGCTGGCATCCAGGGCCCAGCGCTGGGGTAGTTGCTACAAAGAGACCTGGGTTCGTCCTGATGCTGGCAGGGGAGGGAAGAAGAAAGGGAAGAAGAAAAGGAAGAGGTGGAGATGAGGTGGTGAGGAGGGGGAGGGGCAGGGAGGGGCAGGGAGGGGTGGGGAGGGGTGGGGAGGGTCAGCAGCTAGCTGCCTGTTCCATGAAAGGATCAGATTTTCCCTGGAAACACCCAGGCAACTCCTACCCTCCACCCCTCTTCTCCAGTGGCCTTTTCCTGATGTTCCTGGAACAAAGGATTGGTAAAGGGTCCACCTGGGCACACACTGGCCTCACCATTCAGCTTGGGCCAAAGAGCCCCTACCCTGCCTGCCACGCTCACTCTGCACCCCTGCACAGCTCTGACCTGAAGCGAGAGTTTGCTGAGCTGTATGCTGCCAACCCACAGAAGCGCCCTTCAGAGGGCCACGGTGGCTAGTCTCCTGCCTGGAAGAGGGATAGGCTGTTCCCCTGGGAGGAGGGGACCTTCCCTGCAGGCCTTCCAGTGTCTAACTGACCTACCTCCCTTGTGTGGTTCCTACCCTTGTCCTCCAAAGCCTTACTTTGTGTCTGCTCTGGCCAACAGAGCTGGGTCACAGCAGGAGGGCTGGGAAGAAGTGACCCCTGCACAGGGCCCATTTCCCTCTGCGGCTCCTGCTCGGACTTCCTGCCCCCACCCCACCTTGTCTCTCATTTCCTCCCTCTCCCCTCCCTCTCCATTTCTCCATCCCATTCCCATCCCCTCACCCTCCCTCTGTCCCCAACCAGACCTCCTGGGCTTTCTCTTTCCTTTCCTGTTCCCATTGCTTTCAGCCTCTCTCCTCCTCCTCCCTCCCGAGCTCCCAAGCCATCGGCTCAGCCACCCTTCTCCCCCAGCGATGGCTCCACAGCTCCCACCAGGGGCTGTGTCCTGAGGTGGTCCCCCTTGCTCCCACCACCCTGCTCCTTCAGCCCCTCCTGGCTCCCAGTTACTGTCCCTCCACTTGGGGAGCGCTAATGGCTCCAGATGTAGGCCCTGCTCTGGGATACCCTCTCAACCTACCCCCTCTTGCCTTTTAAAGGCTCAGCTGCAGGTTCCTCCCTCCACTCCACCCCAACCCCAGCCTTTGCTGGTGCCGCTCCCCCTACCTAGGAGACTATCAGCCGGCCCCACTCACGCTCCCTGAAGGTTACAGCCTCACAGCCCTTCTTTCTCTTTATCATTACTATTATTATTATTTGACAATCTCCATATATGTATGCAATGAATTTTGGCCATTTTTACCCATTACCCTGGCTCACCTTTCTCCCTCTCCTACTGAACCCTTCTTCCCAGTCCCCTCCTACTCTGATGGCTATTTGTGTGTGTCGACAGCCACTGGATTTAACTGGAGTTGCCTGTATGAACACCCATGGGGGTATTTAAGGGAGAATAGGCTACTTATCAGTGGCTACATCACTAAAGAAAAATGACACCCCTCCCCCAGTCACCACTAACTGCCAATAGTTCCTCAGGAAGGGGTGGGGGTCTCATGAGCCCCTCCCTCACCTATGATGAAATGTTTCCAGGGCCGGTTAGCAGGAAGAGAGTCTCACATTCAGTCATCACGCTACCTTGCCCACTGGGCCTTCCCAAAAAGGGATGTGAAAACATCCCTTTATGACCGGATCCCCCCACCAGCCACTGGGAGGACCCCTCTAGGCTCCCTGCCTCCTGCCCACCTCCTCTAAAAGCAGGTCTGCCCAGCCTAGAAGGGAGCAGCTACCATGAGGGATTTGGCCTTGGCTGAGGTGAGACGTCCCGGCCAGCTATTTAGACAGAACAGCTAACGCTCTGTAAGAGGCCAGCCCACAGCCCACGTGGCCATAGGACAACACTGAGGAGGCCTCTGACGCTACGGACCTGACCCCTTTCCCCCAATATGGAGGATTCCAGTTCCCACTTAGGGGTGCGCACTAGATAGGCACCCCACACCCGGATTGGTGCAAGGATCTTTGCCTGTGGGGTTCCCTGGCTGCTGCCGCTGCCAGTGCGCAACCACCCCGAACTACAGGCCATAAATCACTGCTGTCTGGCTTGGCCCCATCTGCCCACACTTTGAAAAGGAAGGACAGACTCTTGCTACCCCCAGCTGCTGCCCCCGCCAGCCTAGAAGCTGGCGTGGTGGAAGAGAAAGAAGGTCTTTATGCCCACAGGCAAGAGGGCACTTTGTCCCCTGTCAGTTCCCACACAATGCGCTCTGGTGAAAGGGCCTTTTGTGATTGGCCAGGACAGACTTAGCACCCTCCCCATTTAGGAGACCCGCGGTCATCAGATGAGGGGCCCTGCCCTGGGGTCTGGAGATGGTCACAGGTCACAGTCAGGGAAGAAAGCCTTGGACCTAAGAACTCTAGGAAGAGTCTGGAAATATGTAAAGACACAAAAGGCAGCCGTAGGGATTGGGATGGGGTCCTATGTTCCGTGTCCACACAGCCTGTGTTCCCACACTTGCTGGAGACCCTTCCTAACAGAACTATCCCTGAGGAGGCCAAGCCCACTCCCAGAGAGATGGCACTACTGCCCTGCCTTCTCTTCATTCCCCTCCCCTGCCCAGCACATACCACCTCAAGGATACGCAAGAGCTGTTCCCTCCGCTCAGGATGCTGGTTCCTGAGACACCTAAGCTACATGTCACTGCTGTGGAGGAGGGGTCTACAGGGACCTCACACCACGATATCTCTGTCTCTATGTGTTTGTTTATTGGTCTTCCCAGCTGGGATAGGAATTCTGCAAGGGAATTAACGTTCACTTACTCCGTGGCCTGTTCCTAACACCCAGCAGCTTCACGGTGACTATTTGTGTGAACAAACAGATGGTTGTTGTTTAGTCTTTCTCCCATCCTGAGAGGTGGGCAGAGTGAGCCCATTTACAGATGAAGGCTCTGGGAGCCTGGTGGGGGTGGGGAGATGTTTCCCTAGCTATGTGGAAAGGAGAGGTTAGGGCTGTGTATTCAGACCCATAGCCTTCTCCAGCGTGCACCTGGCTGGCCCTTTGGACATGTGTTTGAAGATGTCTCACATGGCTGGATCTTAAGTTCAGCTTGACGGATCCATCCCTTGCACCCTGGATGAACCCCCATGCTGAGTCCTTGTGCCCTGTCACCCCCTCAACCTCTCCTACAAGACTGACACCACTGAGCCTTGTCAGGCAAGTTTTCTTAATACCCCAACCTCAGCACCCGATTAGTAATGCAGGGCAGTCACTACCACCCAGCAGGTGCATGTGAGGTCGTGCACAGGAAAGGGATCCTGGGACCTGACCCACAAAACCACAGGCATCAAGACCCTTAGCCCTCTGAAAGAGGACAGGACCACAGAGTCTGACTTAGTCCTCCCACTTCCACTTTCTTCTCCCCAGCTGGAGGAAAGAGACTGAGAGAAGGTGTTGCCAGAGGGGACCATCTTCCCTGGGGCGTCCTCCTTCCTGGGAGAAGGGTCTCTTCAGAGGAAGCCATCATCCAACCAGGAACCAAGTAGAATCCATCTTTTCTGAGGCTAAAAGGATTTGTCTGACAGCAGCTTCCATGGTGCTAGAGAGTAGAAAAGAGGTGTTCCTATAAAAAAACAAATGCCATCTCCCTTAGTCCTGACACTTCCTTGCCTTGCCCCATCCATTCTGCCACCCTTCCTGGTGACTGGACAGGGTCGTTTATTACAGCAAGCTGGCCCGTCACCGTGCAGGTGGGACCATGGAGCACCAGGGCCACTCATTGGCAGAGGCAGAGCCGGGGAGGAAACACGGTGCCCAGGGCCTGTACCTGATCTGAAGATGGACCTTCGGGTGCAGCTGCAGTCTGCCGTGCTGGCTGGAGCCTCAGGCCCGTTCTCCCACCATCCCCACTCTCTAGGTGCCCTTGCTAGCCTCCAGGCCTTGTGAATACAGTTCCTCTTGCCTAGAATTCCTTTCCTCTCCTTCCCTCCCCTCCCCTCCCCTCCCCTCTCCCCTCCTTTCCCAGGTCAACTTTCATTGCCCCTCAGTTCTCAATGCAGACAGCACAGAGGCCACTCCCAAAGAGCACTTCCTCTTCCTGCCCACCCACTGCCCGCCTCTCTGGATTCTTCCTGTTATGGAGGCTACTCTGGAGAGCCATGGCTGGTCCAACCGAGGCTCTCTGGCTGCTGAGGTAGAGGCCCTTGGACAGGATGAGTTCCTCACAGACGCATGGGAGAACACGCCTTCCTTCTTCTCCCACTTCCCGCCTCTGGCCACTCTAGGCAGCTGGGAGGATGGAAGGCAGCCAGAGAATGGGCCAGTGGAGGCTTCTCTTTTGGAAGGGCTGATGAGCCTCAACTCTCTGGGTCTGTGTTTCGAGAGGTCCTGCTCCCCAGTTTCCCTCTACTTCCTTTTTCAAACTCCAGAGAGGTGCCAGGTGGCTGCATCCTGCTCACTGCCTAGTCTGGGACTTCACCTGGGCCTATGGCAAGTCCACGTTCTGAGGAGCCATCATCTGTTTATCCACTCATTCATTCATTCATTCATTCGCTCATCCGGCTAGTTCATCAAATTCACTCTGAGCCAGGCAGTTCAGGAGCTGGCCCTGCCTCCTCAGGATCCATGGTCCAATGTGTTCCTCTTGGTCCCTAATGCCTTTCTTGGGTCCCCAGACTCCTACCTTGCAAGAATATCATCATTCCCCTTACCACAAACCCCTCCAGGTAGCTCTATGAGAACAGGCAAGGCCCACGAGCTACACCAACCACTACAGTGTCCCTTGACAGCTGTGGTTACCATGACAACACATCATGAACAGATCTAAGTCCACCCACTCCCACGAGGTGCATCTTGCTCTCTTAGGACCCCTGTTCCCGCAAGGGAAGGCTCAGTGAGGAAGCCCGTGGGTCTTGAGGGAACGCAGCTGTGAGCATGAGGAGTTGGGATTCAAGCCCAGGCTAACTTATCCTAAGTGATGGCCTTACTTTTCCAGGCCCTGAGGTTCATGTCCATCGTCCAACAAGCAGGGATGTCAGACAGCCATGAAGGTGTGAGGTCTCCACAGAGGACCTGATAGGCAGCATCGGGAGGGCTTGCCTAGAAGTAAGGGATTGCTTCTCCTGTGGTCCAGACAGCCCAGTCCCCTACAGGAGAGGCCCCATCCCTTCCCCAGAAGCACTAGTCTTGGCCACTGGAACGTCCTTTCCTTTTCTACTTTTGCCAGGGTCACAGGGACCAAGATGGTCCATCTTAACCAAGCCATGTCTTGTCCTGTTCCTCCCACCAACCCTGCAGTCATTTCAGACTGCACTCAGGGCTCCAGCCTCTCTTCTGGCCTGCTTCCTCCACGGCCCAACTCTTTCCTCCACAGCCTGGGCCACCTTCTGCTGGACCTGGCTCTGGTCCTGTTTGCCTACCCCATTGCCAGTCCTTGACTCAGCCAGTCATATTTCCTGGTTGAAAGCCAGTGGCCCACTCAAAATAGCCAGTCCCTTTCCCTGGAGCCCAGAACAGCTGCAAGGAATTAGAGTAGGGACCAGAACAAGAAAACCCCCACCCACAGCCCCACCCCCACAGAGCTGCAGCAGGTGGCAGGGGCCTGTGGTAAGGAGGCTGCCCTAGCTCTGAGCCCATCCAGAACAACGTTGTTCCTCAAACAAGGCCTTCTCCCATTGGGGTAGAGAAGACGGAAGGAGACTATGAAGGCTGGCCTCCCACCCAGCACCCAAGCCTGTCCACCTGTGGCTGCTTCCTGCCTGGGGCTGCAGCCCGGAAATGCAATGTCAAGGGACAGTCTGTTTTGCCAAACAAAGATGTCTCTGCACTCTTGGCCTCTCTGTTCTTGCTGCCCCGTCCACCATTCTCCACAGCCTGGGTTTGCATCGCCGAGGTCCTCAAAGGCCTCCTTCACAAAGCCTTCCTCCTTCCTGTCACCTTTGACCCAACACACGCCATCTCTAGCCATAGTTTGTGAGGGATCAAATGACACCGCTGTCTCTCGGCTCCATCCCTGCCTTCTCCTTCCACACCGCAAGAACTCAAGCTGATTTGAGGCAAGCAGCATGTCTACACAGAACCACACAGCTGGGGTGGCGGGGAGACCTGGCCTTCCCGCCTTTCTTTAGCCTTTCCCCGCCCTCCTCTTCTCTTTGAAGACACTTCTATCGTGCACACCTTTAAGCCCAGCGACTGGGGAGGCAGAGGCAGAGGCAGAGGCAGGTGGATCTCTGTGAGTCTGAGACAGCCTGGTCTATGAAGTAAGTTCCAGGACAGCCAGAGCACTGTTACACAGAGAAATGCTGTTTTGAAAAATCAATTAATCAATCAATTAAAGAGTGCTTGCTGCACAAGCATGAGACATGAGTTCGAATCCCCAGTCTCCAAGCTTAACAATTGGGCCTGGTCATGCACTATAATCCTATAAGCCTATAAGCCAGTCGTTGTAGAGAGAGTGGGTTCCTGGGGCTTCTGGCCACCAGCCTGACTCCAGGTTCAGTGATAGACCCTATCTCAAAGGAGTAAGACTGAGAATAATAGAGCAATATGCTTAACATCCTCTGACCTATGTGTTTCCAGACACCTGCACACACACGTGCCCACATGCACACGAGCACGCGCATGCACACACACAAATATATCAAATTTCTCGGCCCTGCATTTTTTAAAAAGATTTATCTATTTATTATGTATACAACATTCTGCCTCCATGTATGCCCACACGCCAGAAGAGGGTGCCAGATCTCATTACAGATGGTTGTGAGCCACCATGTGATTGCTGGGAATTGAACTCAGGACCTCTGAAAGAGCAGCCAGTGCTCTTAACCACTGAGCCATCTCTCCAGCCCCATTGGCCCTGGCTTATTAAAATATACATTTCTGTGGCACAGCTTGTTCAAATGAAGATTAACCGGCCTATCTTAAGAGATGCATATTTAGCCGGGAGGTGGTGGCACATGCCTTTAATCCCAGAACTTGGGAGACAGAGACAGGTGGATCTTTGTGAGTTTGAGGCCAACCTGGTCTACAAAAGCTAGTTCCAGGACAGGCTCCAAAGTTACAGAGAAACCCTGTCTTGAGAAAAACCAAAAGAGGGAGAGAGAGAGAGAGAGAGAGAGAGGCATATTTAAATTATCTTTTTCTTTCTCTCTCCCTCCCTCCTTCTCTCCCTCCCTCCCTCCCTCCCTCCCTCCTTCCCTCCCTCCCTCCCAGTCCCTCCACTCTTTGTCCCTCTCTCCTCCACTCCCTTCTCTGCCACATTCCTGGTATCTGGGGTTCTGTCCTATGACTGATCCTGTCTGGAAGGAGCCGGTTGATATGGTTCTTGGGGATGTAGAGAAGAAGCTGAGGCCACTCAGAAAGCAGAGGAGCACAAAGCGCCTGCTCCGGGGGACCTACCCAGTAGGTTTCCTTCACATCTAGCTTACTTCCCAAGCCTCTTCTATGACCTGGAGGCACAGGGCATTGGGAAGCAGCCAGCTTGTGCCTCTGAGCTGTGATGGAGGCTCAGAATTATAAGTGCATGAGGCGCTGACATCTGGATGGAGTATGAGCCTTGGAAAATCCATGCCTGTTGGTATCCATGGTGTCTGAAGCTAAGCAAAACAGTGCAAGGCGTAGGATATGGAACAGACACCAATCAATCCCTTATGTCATGGTGTTTCACTGCATGAGACTATGTATGTTAGCAAATGCCTTCATGGACTCCCCACTCTTGCTTCCACAAAGAGAAGCTGTAGAATCACCCCAAGAGGGTGTGAGCCCAGTGTTCAAGAAGCTGTAAAGGAGGATTGTGAGTTGGGCTATAGGACCAGCCTGGGCTACACAGCAAGACCTGGTCTCAAGAGACTGAAGACAGACTATAAACACAATAGCTTTCAGGTCTCAAGGCTTGCTCCACAGCCTCCTCTTGTCCTCTAAGGCTGACCTATGTTCACTTGAACCCCAAAGCATCCTTTGAGCCAGGGCCATTTCTTCTTACAGTTAGAAGCCCCCCTGAGCCTCTGAGCATGGGAGAGTTGGAGTGCTTCCTCGGAAACTGACAGGCGCCAGACTACACTGGGAGCAAAGCTGAGACCACAGTAGAAATTCCCTGGTGGATGTGCAGAACAGCTCTGCCACCAAAGCCCCTAACAGCTCCCCTTGGCTTACTCGTGGGGTGCTTCTGTGCTTTATAGCAACTCTAGGCTATGGGTGTCCAGGATCCCAGGGAGAAAGCAGGTTGTGTGGAAATCTGATTGGGCGGGCTTTAGGTCCTATAGCCTGAGATATCCCAAAATGGCTGGACTCACCAGATTCCTGTTCCTTTCTGAGCTTGACAATGTGGCTACCAACAAAGACTTGGAAAGGCAAGGAACGGCTTACAAGACCTAGGAAGTTCAGACAGTTCACAAGGCTCCTCCCATACAGGAATGGAGATTGTTCACCCAGGCTAGTGCCCTTTCAACAGCCAGATGTGCCCAGTGGAGAGACCACAATGCCAGCTCAGAGCCTGTCAGACCTGGGGACCTGAGATGGGAGTCTCCCTTGGTTCAAGGCTAGGCTGGGCAGTGCCAACTGACCCCAGAGAGCTCACTGGGAACAAGAGAGAGTGACAGTGGCCCAGGATGAGGAAGCTGGATGGGTTATGGGGAATAGCTGTGGATCCCCGTGGGCCAGTGCTCCCAGCAATGCTGCCATATCTAACACTGTTCTGACAAACAATTGTTACAGCAATGGAATCTCTCCCTGCCAAATTGGACCCTGTTGGTATCTTTATCTATTATTTGTTTATTTTTGAGACAGAATCTCACTATGTAGCCCTGGCTGGCCTGGAATCCACTATGAAGACCAGAGTAATCTTGAACGTGAAGAGATCCACCTGCCTCTACTTCCCAAGTGCTAGGATTTAAAGGTGTGAGCCACCAGACTTGCCCCTGCTGAGGTTTTGTTTATCTTCTTCTCTGCTGAACCCAAAGAACAACGGGCTTGCATTGGTCGGTGGGGCCTTCAGAGGTCCTGCTCACTTTCCACTGAAAGATTCCATTATATGGATAGTATAACAGTAAACCTTGGATGTCTCACAGATTGAAAGAAAAACCAGAAAGAACAGAAAAATGGTGAAAATATTTAAAAGATTGTATACTGGAGGCTGGATGTAGTGGTACACTCATTTAATCCCAGCATTCAGGACGCAGAGGCAGGTGGATTTCTGAGTTTGAGGCCAGCCTGGTCTACAAAGTGAGTTCTAATTCTAGGACAGCCAAGGCTCTGTTACACAGAGAACCTTGTCTCAAAAAAAGATAAAAAGAAAAATAGTTGGGGGGAAGGATATATACTGGGACTAGGAAGACGGTTCGGTGAAATGTCTGCCTTGCAAACACGGGGGCCTGAGTTTGAGCCCCAGAATTCAGATATAAAAGGCTGGGTGTGGTGGCATGCAATTGTAATCCCAGCACCAGGAGAGGTGGGTGGAGACAGGCACATCCCTAGGTCTCTCTGGCCAGCCTACAAAAATTATTCTTGCTATGGGATAGTGAACCAATGTTGAGTCATAAATAGGAAAAAAAAAAAAACCATCAGCATCATCCCCTCCAAGGCCAGGGAACACTGGAAGATGGGATGTAAAGAACAGAGGAGCCAGAGATGGGGGGCAAGTGTTGTATGGCTACCTCTGTAGTACAGAAACACACTCTGAGGGAGGCTTGTAAGACTCAGGAAGTTAACAAAACAGCAGGTACAGGAAGCCCACCCAAGTCAAAAGGTTCAAAAGACCCTTTTCCAAGATTATATAAATAGCAAACAGACACCAATGGAGAGGGGCCTTTGTGGAGCGAAGCCAACTCCAATGCAGTGTCTGCGGGGTGTCGTCATGCCGGCTGAGCCTCGCAGTGCTACAGGCTGCCTCTGAGCCATCTCTGCTCCTGCACACCCTCACCCCTCTAAGGAACCCAGTGGCTTGCCAAGCCAGACTTCGGGGAATAATCATTTCTTCAGGCTGTTGTCAGTGGCTTATGCCACACAGCAATACACGCTACTAAGTGGTCAGGCATGGAATGTGACGAGGACCTATAGTCCATTCTTGTTCCTCGAGGAAAGAAACAGGCAGTGTCCTCTGTGGTCCCGTGTCTATTCCAGATGCTCTGTGAACAGACGCCTAAAGTGGGAAGCCTAAGGCTTTACTCCTGTGTAGACAAATGCTGCATTTAATTTCCTGACCACTCAGACCCAAATCATCACACAGAAACTGTATTAACTATAACACTGTTCAGCCCATTAGCTCACGCTTCTTATTAACTAACTCTTACATCTCAAATTAACTCATTTTCTATTAATCTATGTATCGCCATGAGGCTGTGGCCTACCAGTAAGTTTCCAGCAAGGTTCTGGCATCTGTCTCCTTCGGCAGCTACATGGCCTCTCCCTGATTCCGCCTACTCTCTCTCTATATATATCTCTTCCAGCCTGGCTATATTCTGCCCTGTTATATGCTGAAGCAGCTTTGTTATTAACCAATGGTAATAAAACATATATATTCATAGCACCCAGAGGGGAATCCCACATCCCTCCTGCCCTGGCCAGGAGAGCCACACAGCCTTAGTGAGCCTTTTGACTTCTATATAGGTCTGTGGACTGGGGTAGCCCCAACCTTTGTCTCCTGAAGGTGCCTCACAAAGAGCTATGAAAACATGTTACAGGGTAGAGAGATAGCTACATAACTTTTTTTCTTTTTTTAAAAAGTATGTTGGGGTAGAAGGCTGTGCCCAATGTACTGTGCTATATGTGCTACTTTGGGGTGGGGGTTTATCCTAACAGCTGAGTGTGACCTGGGGTGTCTCATCCTGGGGCCTCCACCTCTAGAGGGCTGGGTTTATTAGGCATTATGTGGCTGGGTTTTATGTGGTGCTGTGGGTCACACTCAAGGCTTCATGCGAGCTAGCCAGACTCTACCAATTGAACTATATATTCCCAGCCCCTGTTCTTAGAAATGCCCCAGCTCCAGGGAGAAGGAAAGGCAATGGGAATCTGAGCAGGCCCGGGCCGCTGTCAGGCCAGGTGTCGAGTGGGAGTTTACCTCATGTGTCTGGATACAAGAATCGGGACCAAGTGTGCCTCATACTTCTTGTTTGAGTTTTCATGGCAGACACTCCCTTTATGAACCATCTGTGGAGCACAGACCTCTATGCCTCAGCTGTCCGCCTTCAGTCTTAGTGAGTTCAGGTAACAATGTGGCCATAGGGTAACTGACCAACAGCCTTCACTGCCAAGGCCAAGCCAAGACTAGGGGGATGGCAAGACAAGACCGAGCGTGGCATAGGACTTCTATGAGGTGAACTGGGTCCCCACACCTCACTGTCCCTATCAGCGTGGCTCCAGTATTTTCATCAGTAAAACGGGTGTAGAGCTTTTTTCTGTGATGCCGAGAGTTTCTGGCTAAAGCCACTAATACCGAGGGATCTTGCTGGAATCCCTGAAGTGCTTCAGGAAGTCTGGGCTGGTGCCCGCCAGCTCGTTGGGTGGCTACAAATGAAGCAGTCATTGAGCTAGTGGCTAATGTGGGCCATGATTGATCTCCAGTGCCCAGAATGGGCACTGGGACAGCTGCATGCCAATAAACCAACTGCTATTTAGAAGGCAGCTTCTATTAAAACATGACTTCCTAGGAAACTGCACGATGCAACCCTGCCTGCTCCGTGACCCCAGACCAGGCCTCTACCCCCAAGGTCTGCCCTTCCCCCAGCCTCTCCACTAGTAATTGCCTGTCATCTTCCTTCTGCGTTTGAAAACCAAAGCCAAGAGCCACTTTGTGGCTGATGCCACTGTTTCACTGGCCTGGCTCCAGCCTAGATAATATCTGTCTTCCTCGGCACCCCCTCACTTCCTCTCAGATGGATATGGACAGCATCAGAGAAGTCAGCAGCTGCCGCCAGCCACCCTTTAGAGGCTGGTGAGGTAATCCCAGAGGCTGGCTGACGAGAGCCTCAGGGTGAAAGGGCTCTGTGTGGAGGAGAGAGTCTTACTGTGTCTCTCAGTCTCCAGGAGCGCTTCGCTGGTATCCTGGCACCGAGAGCAGAAGAAAAGCTACCCCGGACGTCCTTGCCTCCACAAAGGCGTCATTCTCCACAGCAGACACAGACCGCAGCGAAGACCTCAGCACAGGGCAGCAGGAAGCCCTGTTGAGGTCACTGACCACTCCACTCCCATCTTATTTCAGGGATTCCTTTTGTGGAGGGGCAGGCACATAGCTACCCAAAGAAAAAAAAAAATCCAAAAAAACGTGAACGCCAGCTAACTCAGCTGTCACCTGGGCTGAGGGTTGCTCAAGATGCTTAACTGCCAGGGATTCTCAGGACAGGGTGACAGCTGTGGAAGGTGGCACTGGTTGGCTTGGTGACCCAGAGGGTTGTCGGAAATCAGGTGAGTGTACCTGTAGTGCCTGACAGCTGCGAGGAGAATGGGAACGTGACGATCATGCGAGGCAGCAGAGACGTGGCAGTGCTCGCTCAGAGCATGTTGGAGGTCAAGGATGTTGGAGAAGTGCGCTTCCTGCCCTTTAAGTTCTCAGAAAGTAGAAACTGTAATGAGATTATCTCTGAATCTGTGTTCCTCTTCAATCAAAATCAGAACGACTCGGGATGAAACCAAGTCCACAGGGCTCAAGAGCAGTGTCTGGGGTGGCTTTCTGTTCTTCTGAGAGGCAGGTGACTCTGCCTCACCCTCCAGGAGGTCACCGACACGACACGTCCGCACATGCTCATGTCGCACACGTCACAGAGTGGAGCGAGTCAGGAGCCAGTGAGATGGCTCAGCAGCTGACAGCTTAACACAAGCCTGACCACCTGAGTTCCAGTCCCAGAGCTCACGGTGGGAGCAAAACCATCCAGGGGTCTCTGAGGTCCGCACGCATGCTATGCCGCACACATAGCACATGCAATATTAATTTTTTTTAAGTTCAGGTTTTGGGAGATGGTTTAACACTAGACACTTGCTGCTAGGTCTGACTACTTGAATTAAATCCCCAAGACCCTCACGGAGGAAGGAGAGAACTGACACCTGAAAGCTGTCCTCTGGCCTCCACACTCCACCCCTCTCATAAATAATAAATGTAATTTTTAAAAGTTATTTTTCAGGGAGTCACCACTCCCTCTAACCCCAGCACTGGGAAGGCAGATTCAGGAGAATCTCTGAGTTTCTCGGCAAGCAGGGCTATGCAGGGAGATCTTTTCTTAAAAAAAAAAAAAAAAAAAAAAATCTTTTGCAAACAAACAAACAAAGATGTGACCTCAGGGCCACCTCCACTGGTTATAGAAATGCTAAAGGGATCTGGCAAGTCCTTATCTGCTCCAGTGCAGGAGGACCCAACTGAGAATCATGAAGGGCTGGTTCTAAGGAAGCCTTCAAGGGTGTGTAAGAGCAACTTACATTAGATGCCATTTTGTATTAAACTCAATTTACAATCCACCCCGCCTCCCCTACTAAGAGGACTCTGTTGGCGACATCCTGGCTGTAGTCTTTGTTATTAGCTCATCTAGAGTTATTGCTTCAGTCAGTACATATACAGGCCTGTCTTATACTGCATGCAAATGGCTCTTCTGTCATTAGCAAAAAAGAAAACATAACCACCAAAAAGTAAAGTAGAAACAAACTTACAAACCAAGAATATAGCATTTTATTCGTTTCCAGATTATGCACATTACACAACATATACATATATTTAGATAATATATAAAAGAAAGAATAAACTGTAGGAAGAAATATTGGTCTGAGTCTGCCTTGTAGGACGTCTTTAACTCCGTGCTTCTGTTGTGAGTGTGTCTCTCCCAGGCCAGGGCAGGCAGCACAGGAAACCCCAGCAGTGGTGTGTCACTCAAAGCTCTGCCTTCCCCCACTGAACTTAGAATGCAAGTAACAGAACTGTGGCATGGTCACTGGTGTCCATGACAAAGACGTGAAGTCGTAAATGAGCCACAGCACAGTGGATTATTGAAATGTTTCTACACTGTCTCCATGTAGTTTTTTTCTTAACTAAGAGTCACGTCCAGAGTCTGTCCCCCTTAGCTGCCGTTCAGTTATTGCTGAAGGAGAAAAGCAGAAAAGAGCAGTGTCAGTTACTAGGAAACTGAAGCGCAATACCACCAGGCCCTGTCTCTGATGCCCGAGTGGATGCAAGCGTGGCTGAACAGGCATGCATGGGAAGTGTCCACAATTGTACACTGCCTGCTTGTTAGCCTTTGAGGCTGACAAAGAATCAGATGGAGGGCATTCTTCCAAGAAGACCCGTGAGCAGGAAACAGGAAGGCCTGAGGGGGGCGGACACTGCAATGGGGAAGCAGCAGCCACAGAACAGGCCTCAGTTCATCCTAGCTTGGTGCTGCTATGCTGGAGGGAGAGCTCAGCCAAGGGGATCTCCCAGGTCATGGCTCCCCACCCTTGGCTTCCTTAAGGAAGGATGTCTTACTTTGGCCTTGTTCTGAACTGGGAGATACAGTTTGAACTCTGCTGGCAGCTCGTCTTCTGAGTAGAGTCTGTCTGAGAAGTAAACCCTTCGGATACGACAGTTTGCATGGATCTGTGGAGGCAAGACTCATTTTGACAGGCTAAATACAACTGTTTCCTCTTTGCCTGATTCTCCCAAAAACCCTCTCATGGCACTCCCAAAACTACATCTTCGTTAGGAAATTGGCTTTGCTTCGGGGTAGATGCTAATAAGCGAGGGACTGAGGGGCTGAGAGATGATCACTGGTTAAGATGACTTACTGTTCCTGAAAAGAGAAGACCTGGGTTCAGTTCCCAGCACCCACACCACGGCTCACATCCATCTGTTAACTCCAGTTCTAGGGGATCTGATGACCTCATCAGATACCAGGTATACATGTGGTGCACATATATACATGCAGGACAAATATTCATATACACAAAATAATCTAAAAATATTCAAGGGGGCTGGAGAGTTGGCTCAGTGGTAAGAACACTTGTTGCTCTTGCAAAGAGCCCAGGTTCAGTTCCTAGTACCCCCATACAATAGGTAGCTCACAACCATCCCTAACTCCAATTTCTGGAATCCAAGAGCCTTTTCTGGCCTTCTAGGGCACAAAGCATGAACATGGTACACAGACGTAACTTACAGGCAAAACACGCACACACATAAAATAAATCTAAAAAAAAAAAAAAAATTTAGGGGAAAAAAAAAGATGATTGATTGCTGAATTTACCTTGTTTGAGTAGACCTCAAAAATGTTTTCTGGCCCTTCTGAAGGCCAAAACCCTCAACAGGAACTTTGGCTAGAAGCCCCACATGACCCTGCCACATGTGCCATCAGCCAGCCAGCCAGAGTGTGTCCTAAAGCCCCTGGTGGAACTCCATGTGTGCAAGGCGAAGTACCTGCACTCTCAGGGTCTCGATGTAGTTCGTGCCGTACGCCCGCCGGGTGAAATCCGACAAGTTGAACTGAATCTGGTTCCAGCCGTCATCCAGCCGCATGGGCATGGTACAGATGAAAGGCTTGACGCGGGTGGTGCTCTGGTAGTTGCTCGCTCGAAACCGCCGGCGGACGTTTTTATCATCTAATACCTGCAGCACGCAGAGGAGGGCCACACTGTCTCCATGTTCTCAGGCTCAGAAAAGTCCTTAAGACAAGAATCTGAGCCTCCACAGCCTGTTCCCAAGGCCAAACCCCAGGGACAATAAACAGGCCAGAGACAGGTCATAGCTGTTCACAGATGGCCCGGAAGTTTATCTTATCTGTTGTCAAGACAACAGCAGCTGCAATGACATATGACACAGCCAGCAGGCTTTCAGACCATAGAATGACTTCATATTTCTTCCCTCTAAAAGCTCAAAAATACTAAAACAGAAGCAATAACTCAATATTAAATAGTTATTCCCCGAATGTACATGTGAATCTTTAAGCTTTGAACTCTTGTAGCCATTGATTAGATTTTCTGGGTGCTGTTTCTTTAGAATTCTCACATTAAATCTTTGGTTTTGAACACCAAATTTATACCCTCATGAGAGAGAGCTGCACTGGCTTTAGCAGAGGCAGGAAAGAGCACACACCAAAGGTTAACGTGCATTCTTACCGCCTGGTTCTCCAACACACTCACCTGGACTTCAAACGTAAAATACTTCTTCAGGTTTTTGATGATCATGACGAGGAAAGGCAGTTTAATCCCCAGTGTCTTCTTGGGGTCTGCAGGGCATGTGATGTATGTGGTGCTGTCAGCAGAAACACCAGGGATGGTCACTTGTCTTTCTTCCTTTGCAGTGTGTACAATAACACATGATCCAAGAGTAAAAACTCAAAAGCAACCTAAAGGTCTCAGCTCTGTCATCTAGTGACCCCCTCAAAAGTTCAGTTAGTGAACGCTTTAAAAAATGCCAGGGCTGGCAAGACGCATCAGTGAGTAAAGGTACTTGATGTCAAACCTTAGGACCAGTTTGCTCCCTGGGACCCACATGACCTCCAAATGCACACCATGGCATGAGCATGATCCCTCCTTCCCCATATACACATACAAAATAAACAAAATAAAAGTTATGTCAATTGTAGTAAATCCGCCAGACTGTTAAGCGGCCAGGAGAGCAAGGCCAGCTTGGGTAACATAAAAAGATCATGTCTTTAAAAAAAACAAATCCAGCCAGGCGGTGGTGGGTGCACACTTTTAAATCCCAGCTTGTGGGAGGCAGAGCTTTGTGAGTTTGAGGCCAGCCTGGTCTACATAATGAGTTCTAGGATAGCCAGGGCTACATAATGAGAACCTGTCTTGAACCCCCTCCACCAAAAGATCAAAACAAAGCAAACAAACAAAAAACGCAAACCCACCCAAACAAAAGTTGAGACTAACAATAAAGTATCTAAAAACCAAAGCCTTGGACTGACACTCCAAAGCTACAGAGAAACCCTGTCTCGAAAAACCAAAAAAAAAAAAAAAAATTATTATGGCTGGGTGGTGGAGGCACACACCTTTAATCCCAGCACTTGGGAGGCAGAGGCGGCCGATGTCTGTGAGTTAGGCCCGCCTGGTCTATAAGAGCTAGTTCTAGGTCATCTAGAACTGTTACACAGAGAAACCTTGTCTTGAAAAACACAGAGGTCTGGGAAGTTCTACCGGTAAAAGAAGACTTTAATTTTAAGGTAAATATGATGATAGAAAGAACAGAAAAACTCTGGGGTTTTAAAAACCGTAACGGCCACAACTGGGTGATCAGAGCACGCTCCTATACTCTGGGTGAACAGGAGTGACACAGCTAGCTGCTCTCTATGCGGGACACGGGTCTAAGTGCCATATTTACTCTTCACACGAACCTACAGGAAAACAACCACATTTTGCAGGATAAGGAAGCTAAAGCCGGAGATCAGGTAAGCTGCCTGAGATCAGCTGTCAGTGGTGAGGGGATCCACAGACAGCCTGATTCTGCTAACACTGCAGCACACTGCCCTCCCGTTGCAGCAGTCTACAGAACAGAGCTGGTGATCTACCTGACATTTGTTCCTTCAATCTCTAGCACCAGGGACTGGATGTCATTGTCCGTGATTCTTTTGATGTGGCCATTCCGTACCTATAAGGAAGAAAATAGTCAAGTGTTAACAGTATTTGACAACAGCCTTATACAAACTCTGAGGGTTGAATGAGCCCATTAGAGGAAGAGTGGCCCAAGGCACAGTTGGCAACAGCATGTCAAAGCCTATGCATAAGGGAGTATGGATCCCTCTACTTGCCATTTGGAATAAATTCCTTCCTGATTCAGACTCGGCTAACACTCTCTATAACAACAAAGTCCATCTATTCTTATCCAGCTCCCCCAGAAGCAATGTAAACTCAGGCAAAGTAGTAAGAGTGCCATTCTCAGCTATGAATGTGGCACCAAGGACTGTGTGGCTGGGAGGTCCTAAGTAGGAGCCTGGGCTGCCTAGACCTTCCACCAACCACAGCTTCTCTGTCCACAAAGACTGATAAATTACTGTCAGCTGGGCATGGGGACGCACACCTTTAATCCCAGTGCTTCAGAGGCAGAGGCAGGTGGATCTCTGTGAGTCTGAGGCCAGCCTGGTCTATATAGTGAATTCCAAGACAGCCAGGGCTATGTAAAGAAACTCTGCCTCGAAACTAAAAAACAACAAAAGGTCTCTAAGAAGGAAGGTAGCAGGTGAAGAGGAAAGCAATACCCCAGCCTTGCCTGTGGGCACACACCTTAAATCTAACTACTAGAAAGCTAAGGCAGGAGATTGCTCTGAATTACAGGCCAGCCTGGGCTACATCGAGACCTTGTCTCAAAGGAAATGTGTGTATATGTGTGTGTCCCTTGAGTTTACTCCTATTTATCCTTTATCTTCTTTTATATACTTTTACGCTTTTCTCAAGTATGAGGTCAGGTCCTTTCCATACCACGGACAGGCATCTCCATTTTCAGTCAAGCGATCTCTTTCTTTTCTGCTTCACTTTCCTGGCTCATGTTGTCTAAATGGCATAATTTAGCACTTCATATATATACAGACATACAGACTACATATAACACAGATGTGAGAAACCCACATTAAATATTAATTCCCTTTCTCAAAATAATTAGGAACAAGCATCTCTGAGCACTAAACCTGGAAGCAGCTAATATGCACAGGAGACACAGAGCTGGATGTTCTAACGTGGAAACGATCAACAGGTGTGGAAGAGGCTACAGGAAAAAGAAAAACGTGTCTTCTGGGTATGACAAAAGTGAGTGCTGGCTTCATAATGAATGACTAAACCTCACTGACTAAAGCTCCTTGTTCATTAATCAGCCTGCTGATTACAATTTTATTTTTCACTACATTTACATATAGGGAGAGAGCATCATGGGTCTGACAATACTGCTGTGGGATATTTGTACATGTGTGGCGATCTACTGCTGTGACGGGCTTAATAAAGAGCTGAACAGCCAACAATTAGGCAGGAGGTATAGTGGGACTTTCAGGCAGAGAAAGGAAGTAGAAGATAAGGGAGGCACAAAGGAGGTGCCAAGGAGGGGATGGGGACATACAGAATGAAAGAAAGGTAAAAAGCCACAAAGCCAAATGTAGATTAATATAAATCAGTTAATTTAAGTTAGAGAGCTAGTGGGGCAAGCCCAAGCTAAGGCTGAGCTTTCATAATTAAGTCTTTGTGAGCTGGCAGCCAATGACAAGGCTTAATCCACCATACTTTTCAACACAGCTCTGTGCTTTCCCATCAGCTTCTGTGTGTTGTCACTGAGTCCGAACAGCCCTGACTGTGTGTGGTGTTCCCCAGGCAACACCTGGAACCACTGCCCACCTTGTTCTACAACTGTCGTGGTCTTGTCTGTGAAGCAGCCAAGAGCAGGATCAAATCCCACACAGCCTTCAGATCTTCTTCGGTGCTCAGGTCTGGGAGGCATAAGCTAAGCGTTCAAATATGTGCTGACTCTGGAATCTGTCACCCTAAGAGCTGGCATCTGAATAGGTTCAAGGAGGGCTCTGAACATTCCTGGATAACATATCGACCATGGACTATTATAGGAAGCTGGAGGATCACGGGAGCGTCACAAAGGACGTGAAGCTAGTGGCGTGAAAACGTTTCTAATAAGACACCCTTTGGTGCCATTTCCAGGCACAGAACGTTGGGCTAGCTGGGCCTCTCATCTCTGCCAACGGAGCAGTTCTTGGGTTGTCAAGACACAAATGTCACATTGAAAAGCTTCTCAAACAAAGCTGGCCACAGTCAATGCCCTCCTGCTTTGAATTCTGGGACACTTTCCAACAGAGATTAAGAGCACAAAGGCTCAAGTCTGTGCAGAACATGCCAGCACTGCCCACCTCCTTCTCCAGCGCTCCCTACCAAAGCAGCAATTTTTCTCCTTTATTTTCTGTGGAAAACCAGGCAACTTCTTGAAGGAGGAATCTATCAGGAAATTATTTCCAAATAATGCGGTGATAAGAGCTGGTAGCACTCCAACAAGATGGAATATTAATTTTACAACATATCACTAGTTATTCTCAACAACATAAACATTTCTTCTTAAGGGGACGGGAATTCAAGGAACAACATAAACATTTCTTCTTAAGGGCAGAGGAATCCAAGGAACTAATAAGTAATTAGGGCCTCAAGTCTACTATTGCTAAAAGGCAACATGTTGCTATTTATCTAACACTGTTTCAAATCATGGAGTCAATCTTAACATTTCCAAAAAGCTTTCTGTCCAGAGTCAACAAGAGGTCTCCCCTGCTCAGAAAATGAGCCAGATCTCATAGGGAAGAACTAGAAGGAAATTGGCCTTATGCCCTTCTCTAAGTTTACAGCTTGCAAATCTGACCCACTCAAGTCCTTACAAAGGGAACAATGCCTCCCAAAGCATGCAGAGGGACAGAGGGAGCTAGACTGTATCCCTAGGCCCTCTTCAGCTAGAGGCAAGCCAACCCGATTTGTTAGTGAGTTACAATCTCCCCCTTTTAAGGTCCCTTTCAAAGGTCTGCAAATCCAAACTCCCTGGGAAAAAGGAGTGATGTGCAGATGATGATTCGGGGATATGAGCACTCAAGGACAGGAGACTCCCCAAGTCTCTTCTCTAAGGCTCTGAAACAAGGGAGTGGTTCTTGGGGCAAGGTTTCCAACCTCTCCCCTCTGGAAATGACTACATTAAATTATACAGACTAAGCTGGGGTGTGGTAGTGCATGCCTGTAAACCTGGCACTTGGAAACTAGGAGGAGCTCAGTTAAGTTTTGAAGCTAGCCTGGTGTACACAGCAAATTTCAGGCTAGCCAGGGCTATATACAGTAAGACCCTGTCTCCAACAAAAACAAAGCAAAACAAAGACAAGCTGTCACCGCCTTTGATTGTCCAGGCCTTCCAGGAAGTAAGCCCACCCTCTGAGCAGCTTCTCATAAACACAAGAGGTAGGATGCTTGTCGCTCCCCCCACCAAGTGTCAACTTCCTTTCCTTAGCTCAGGGTTCACTGGGCAGGCCTGGCCTTCGGATGAACATAAATGCATTTGCTGACACGTGGAAGCAGATGTCACTTCATTCTTCCTCTAATTAGTGCGACTGCTTCGTCAATCCTGTCATCCATGATATGCTCTCACAATCCCTGTGGCCTATGAGTATTTTTTCGCTTTATTATCTTTTACTAAGACTTAAAAATATGAGCCAAAGAGATGACTTAGCGGTTAAGACCACCAGCTGCTCTAGCAGAGTACCCAGGTTTTGTGCCCAGCATTCATACGTCACTCATGGGTTACTTAGTTCTAGGGGATCAGATCTGCTCTTCCAGCCTCTCAAGGTACCTGCACTCACTTGGTAAACATAAACACAATCTGGCAAGTGCACATGGACACACACACACCCTTCAATCTTTTTTTTTTTTTTTTTTTAAAGATTTATTTATTTATTATGTATACAACGTTCTGCCTCCATGTATGCCCGCCCGCCAGATCTCATTACAGATGGTTGTGAGCCACCATGTGGTTGCTGGGAATTGAACTCAGGACCTTTGGAAGAGCAGGCGGTGCTCTTAACCACTGAGCCATCTCTCCAGCCCACACCCTTCAATCTTTAAAGACACTGATGGAGATGCACCTCTGGATGCCCACCCCGGAGCTTCCAGAGAAGTTTAAATGAGGAGTGAAGACCCACTCTGAAAGTGGGTGGCACCAATCCATCTTCTACTCTGACTCCATCATTGAATAAAAAGGGAAAAAATGAATTTAAGATTAGTGTCAAAATTCCCTAAGCTCTGATTCCTGCTCGTCACAAATGTGGAGAAGTCCTAGTTGCATGTTCCTGCTACCATGAACTTGACCATGCCTCCTCTCTCCTCACTATGAACTAACTCCTTCTTAAATAAAGAGCCAAGGGGGCTGGAGAGATGGCTCAGAGGTTAAGAGCATTGCCTACTGAGTTCAATTCCCAGCAACCACATGGTGGCTCACAACCATCTGTAATGGGGTCTGGTGCCCTCTTCTGGCCTGCAGGCATACACACAGAGAGAATATTGTATACATAATAAATAAATAAATAAATAAATAAATAAAGAGCCAAAATAAATAAATAAATAGATAGATAGATAAATTTCTTACCTTTAGTTGTCATAGCAATAAAAAAACTAACATCAGCATGCAAAGCAACAGGTTTAACCAGGCACAGTGGCTAATGCCTGTAATCTTAGCACTCAGCAGACTGAGGCAGGGAGATTATTACACATTTGTGGCTACCTCAGGCTTTGTAATTCTAGGGTAGCCTGGGCTACACTGTGAAAACCTTACCTTGTATGAAGACCTGAGTTTGGATTCCCAGTACCCACATAAAAGCGGGGCGTGGCCCGTCTTGGTGATGAATACCTTTAATCTCAGCACTTGGGAGGCAGAGGAGTGGATCTCTATGAGTTTGAGACCAGCCTGGTCTACAGAGCAAGCTCCAGGACGCTAAGGCTACAGAGAAAAACTCTGTCTTGAAAAAAAAAAAAAAAACAGGGAAAAAAAAACAAGCTGGCCGTGGCAATGCACTGCTTATAATCCCAGTGGAGGGGGTTGGGGTGGGCAGACAGGCAGATCCCTGGGTTTCCTGGTTAGCCAGCTTAGCAGACATCCAATGTCCACCTCTAGCCTCCACAAGCAAACACATCAGCACATAAACTCCAGAACACATGCATGTACATATAGTACCCATAAACACTCAAAAAGGAAAAAAAAATGGATTTCATAATGATATATGTAAACATGATTTCATTTTATTCTTAATCATTCCTGTGAACCCTGACCCCACCTCAGCCCTGTCATCCTACACATGGAGTATGTGGGGCTTTTGAATCCAAGTTACTGGCAATTATAAAAGAGAATGATCTTCAGTACTACAGACACCAAGGGAACAAACTTTAAGCTCATCTCCCAGTTCTTCTCCCAGGCTTTTCATGGTTGCTGGGCAACAAATAAAGAACACTGATTTTTCTCTCCCCTTCTCAGTGTAAGCCCCAGGGAGGAGGGTCAAGATGAGGGAAAAATAATACTAAAGGGATAGGAGGAAGCTGGCCAATGTCCACAACTCTGCTGCATGATTCAAAAATAACATATTAGCTGTACCATTCCCACTCCCTCCCCCCACTTTCATTTTCTGGCTCCACTCACTCCTCCCGGCAGGCAGCTGAACCCTCAGCCATCTGGCATGTCCTCTTCATGACACATGTCCCAATTTACATTAAGCCCAGAGAGCAGGCCACTGCAGCAGGAAAGTGTCTGCCTAAGGCCAGGGTCTGACTCCAAGTCAAAAAACAGGCGGAGGGAGCCCTCTGTGGGAAACTGTGGTCATAGCTCAGGCTCTTGGGCTATTCTCCACCTGCAGATCTTTTTAGGATTACTTACACAGCAGGCAGGCAGTCGGAACTCACTCTGTAGAGCAGGCTGGCCTCTGCCTTCTGAGTCTGGGATTGAAGGTGTACACAACCACCTCCTAGCTTAGAGTGTTTCTTGAAAGGGCGCCGCTTCTTGAAACTAACCAGAACTCACTGTGTTTTCAGCCAGTTACAGTGAAAGCCAGCAATCGTTAAAATAAAGACTGACCTTGGGAAAGGGAAGATTATTCTACTCTATTTAAAGGCACTCAGTTCCATTCATGGGATGATTTAACATTCACCAGCAAGGTTTGCCAAATTAAAAGTTAGGGTCTAGGGCCAGCACAGTGGCAGCAGAACACCCTTGCAGCCGTGCCTGATGTCCTGAGTTCAGTTCTTGGACCCCTGTGGTGAAAGAAAAAAAAACTGACCCCTAAAAGTTGTCCTTTGACCTCCATGGGCACAGACATGATCACACACACGTGTGCACGCGCACAAACACACATAATAATTTATTTAAATTCTGGAGAGGGATTTTTCTTCACCCTTAAGAAGAGGAAGGGGACCCAGTCATCATGACTATTCAACATCAACAGACTCTGCTAAGTCACAGTGCCTATGGAAACAGAAAGAGCAGCAGCTGAGAGGAGCAGGTGAGAGGGAGGAAGGACGAGAGCAGGACCCAGAAACCATCCCATGGGATTCCGGTGCTGCAGCCAAGAGGACGGAAAGGCACGCGGCAATGTGTATGATGAGGAACACTTCTTCTTCTTTAACATATTTTTGTTTTTTGAGACAAGATCTCATTGTGTCACCCTGGCTGGCTGGGAACTTACAGAGATTCATCTGCTTCTGCCTCCTGATTAAAGTTGTGCCCAGCAAGCTTTAACCTTGATAATTAATGTAAGATTTGTTGGTTCCAGAACTTAACATTAAACAACCTGCTGATTTTTTTTCTATGCTCTTGGTCTAAAAACTGTACTACAAGCATCTCTTTCAGGAAACTTAGTATAGCCAAATCTTAACCAAATTCAAGTGTGAGAGGAAAGAAGCCGAGGTTCTGTATTGATAATAAACTAACTCAGGCTGCAGGGTCAAGGCAAGCATCAGAGGCACCACCTTTTCTGACCTGTGACCCAGAGACTGGGGGCGATGTGGGTGGACCTGGGGTGAAGGTCAGACAGCAACAAGTGCAGAGAATTTTAGTTGCAGAGAGTGGACTTGGTGCAGCAGGAGCCCCACTGAGGAGGAGAGGGGAGCCTGGTGAGAAAGCCTGGAGAACTAGGTAAGCAGGTGGCAGACGGCCTCCTGGGCCTCGGTTCCTCAGAGACACACTAGAGTTTGGGAGTGGAAAAGGCAAAGGACCATGACTGCATTATTTTAATTTCAGAAGCCTAAGCAGAGGCTACACCTAATCTTTCAGGATTGTTCTTGATAGAAACCCAGTAGGCATTCTCCCTGTGCAGAGACTCCAAAGTCAAAATAGTATATATTTGTGTTTAGTCCAAATAAAGCGCTGAAAACATGTAATTCATTTATTTTATATTATAACGATTTGGCTCAAAATGAATGCTCTGAAGTTTTCTTCGCCCAGACGTCTGTTTAATTTGCTCCGTGCAATCCTGCTGTAACGATGCTTCATATGTGTTTATGTCATCAGGGTACCATCGGACCTCTAGTGGCATTGTTAAGGGACACAGCGCACCATGGTTACTCTGCTTTCATACGCCATGTGTAAACATGTTGACTAGTCAAAAAGCCATGGTTGGGGAAAAAAAAAACACATCGCAGATCAAAGTCAGGGGGGTGTTAAATGGATGAAAGCTGGTAAAAGCTTTGCCACTCCCCTCCCACCATTCTCTGGACCTGCTCTGACTGCTTTACACCAACAGTTCACACAGCTCTGTTCCCAAGTTCAAGCAGCACACATGCCGGCTCTCTCCATACCCTCTGGCCATAACTGTCAAGATACCAAGGCTGGTGATCCACCCTCCTCCCAGGGGGACCCACTCTGGCTTCTTTGCAGAGGTCTAACTTAAGAACTCCTGATGCTTAATTTCAAAGTGAACAACGCTCAAGAGCATGGGGGTGGGGGTTAAGGGTCTGCTTCCTATGCAGTTCTCCTGATGTACCTCTAGCTATGGGCAGAATCAACTGAAAGAGAAAACTTGGTTACACTGTTCACTGATCACAGGTAGGATCTTGTGGAGCTCTCAACTGTCTTAACCAAATGACATGATAATCCAAACATGCTTCCCTCAAAGCTGTCCTCAGAACACAACTGCCTGGCAGTGACAAGCGGAAGGCAAGGCAGGTGCTCTCTCAACCGCTGTGTGTGTGGCCCAAAGTCCTCCTTTGCAAATAAGGAAAGGCACTGTATTGTTCTAGTTCCACTACCAACAGACTTGGCTTACTTCGCCCATTCTACATACCATCTCTATGAACATCTACCAGGTACATCGCCTCCTTCCATCCCCCTCCCCAAGAGGGCAGAACTAAAGATATTCCCTAAATCGCCTGCTTCTGCATCGGAGTGCCCACTTTATATATTAACAAAACAAAACAAAACAGTTGACTGCCCCGGGAATCTTCACGAGAAATGAAACGCCAAGATAATAAGGCAGACCAACTCACATCCAGCTAGATCTTAACATCTCCAAAAGTGGCCAGGAAGGACCACCAACTCATGTGGTACGCGAAAATACCATCCATTCTATAGGCGGCCTGGGAAAAAATACGGAGGCTTGACACTGGGTCCGAATTTACGGCTCCTGAGAAGCCTCTGACAATCATCATTGTGCAGTTTTCTCAATGGAGAAAGCCGGTAGGGGAGGAACAGTACAGACTCCAAGTCACAGAGGGCTTGCGGCAGGTTCCAAAGGTTAGCCTGTCAGCATTCAGCGAAACGGAGGGAGCTAATGGATGAGACCTGAACACGTCTGGCTTGGCCCGGGCGGTTGTGGCTGCGCCTCTGCTCAGGACGTCTGGGACAAGGGCCCTCCGTCTACAGAGCAAAACGGTGCCTGGCACCGGCGAACACGTGCATGCCTTTTCATCACCTTTCCAGCTAGGCGGTGGGCACTCTGCACCCATTCTACCGACCGGGAAGCCGAGGCTCGGCAGCCACACCCTCGCGGGGGCGGCGAGGGCTGCGGGGCCGGTCCCGCCCACGCTCCGCCCCGCCCGGCCGCTCACCTTTTTGTCCCAGATCTGCAGGGGCTTGCTGCCGATGCTGTAGAGGATGGAGAGGAAGCCGCTCTGGAACGTGTTCTTGAACATCTCGCCAGCCGCGGCCCCGCAGCCGCCCTAGGCCCGGGACTGGAAGTCGGCACCGAGCGGCGAAGGAGAGAGGGGGGCCGCCGGTCCGAAAGAAGGACGCTGAGCTGCAGCCACTGACGGCGGGAAGCAGCGGCGGCGCGACGCGGATCCGCAAGCCTGAGCGCGCACAGAGCCACCTCAGCACCGAAACCACAGCAACTGCCGCCCGCGCCGCAAGCCTGCCGTGGCCCGCCGCGGATCCCTCCGCACTCCTGAGCCCGCCTCCCTGAGGCGCATCGCCCAGTCCCGCCGCAGGAAGAGCGGCTTCCGGTTTCTTCGGCCCTTAAGCCCGCCTCTTCCTGCCTCCGCGGGAGCGGAACTTGGTTGCCAAGGGACTATTCCCTCCTCTCCCCGCCGCTGTCCAGACTTGGTTCCTCACAGCGGAAGGAGACAACGAGTTCTCCGCACGTGTTGACAGTGAAGCGTAGCGTCATGGGAACCGGGCTGGCGTGTCGGGGGCGGGGTCACGACAGGTCCCGCCCCTGAAGGGCGGGCCGAGTTAGGAAAGCGGCTTTCTGTGAATGACAGACGTATGTTTCTTGGCGTGATGGCGCCATTATTTAATCCCAGCAAGGCAGAAGGAGCTCTGAATTCGAGGCCAGCCTGGTCTACATAACGAGCTCCAGGACATCCAGGACTCACAGAGAGTACTGAACGCCTTATTTACATCATCACCTTTAATTATCAGGTCACGGTGAAAAAGATTCTGGCAAAGCAATATTCTGGGCGAAACGTATCGCCTTAAATGCATTGGATAGAAAGCAAGAAAGTCTAAACATTGAGATAAGAGCAGAAATTAATAAAAAACAAAATTAGATTGGTTGAGTTGAACCAACAGCTGATTTTTTAAAAAAAAATGCGTCAAGTCCTGGGACATTTTAGGAAAAACATAAACTGTGGTATTTCAAGTAGAAGGAACTCTCAAATGTGGGAGACTTCCCCTGCCTCTGAGCGTCTTCCTCGGTGGTACGTTGTGCATTCAAGGCTTCTGTTGTGTGTTCTGGCACACAACAGAGTTTGTGCAAATGCAAACATTTTAACAATTTTGATCACTATAGTTACAAACCACTGTGTGACAGGTGTACGAAATGACTTACCCTGTATTAACTTTCTCAGTCCTCACATCAAAGCTTTGAGCGCTCCAGGCAGAATTTCTAACAGTAAATATATATATATACATATATATATACATATATATGTATATATATATATATATAAATTTTATTGTATAAAATACAGTAAGTGGGAGCTGAAGAGATGGCTCAGTGGTTAAGAGGACCAGCTGCTCTTCCAGAGAACTTGGGTTCAATTCCCAGCACCCACATGACAGCTTATAACTGTCTGAAACCCTTGTTCCAGGGTCTCCAGTGCCCTCATACAGACACACATGCAGGCAAAACACCAATATACATAAAATAAAGATAAATGGTTAATTAAAAATAAAGAAAAAATACAGTATATAAATTACTGTATAAAAATAAAACTTGTTATATGTCATTTATTTTCACATGATATCTGGATATCTGCCTGGTCTGTTTAAAGTTCTTATACAAAATGCCAGGTGCACACCCTTAATCCCAGCACTCAAGAGGCAGGGGCAGGTGGATCTCTGTGAGTTCAAGGTCAGCCTTGTCTACATAGTGAGTTCCAGGACAGCCAAGGCTGTTGCACAGACAAACAAAAACAAAATAAAACAAAAAAGCCAAAAAAACAATGTATGAAGTCTTTTGAGCTATAATGTTGAATTTTGAAAAATTATTGCTTATGTTGAGATTTCTATATAGATAATCGCACCATATGCATAAAACTGCATCTTTTTTTTCTGCGGACATCTGCTCCCTGTAGGCTTGTCTGTTTTAGGAGTTACCAACTTGATTCCTTGTGCAGAGAACCCCAGTGAGGTCAGTCTCAATTCCCTCTCTCTCACTGCAGGTCTTCTTGCCGAATATATCCCCGGTTTAATTGAAACTCTGAGCTATGCGTACCATCCTGGTCCAGCCTGTCAGTCATTCCTCATGAACCCTCTGCTGGTGTCCCCTAGCACCTTGGTCATCTTGCATCCCTTTGAGTCCACGTAGTCTAGCTACTCCAGCTGGGCTGGCTGACTGGTCCTTCCTCCACTTAGAATGTCACTTTCAGCAGGGTGGTGGTGAAGCCCACCTTTTTAATCCCAGCACTCGGAGGCAGTGGCGGGTAGTTTGCTGAGCTGGAGGCCAGTCTGGTCTACAGAACAAGTTCCAGGACAGCCAGGGTTATCTTGGAAGAAGGAAAAAAATTCACTCTCAATGCTCCTGCAAGTGCTTCCTATGAACACACCACACCTTTAAGAGGCTCAAAACCTTGGTGCCTCAAAACAATAGAACTCTCTTCTTTCACGGTTCTGGAGGTGAGATGTCCAAAATCGGAGTTTTTCACAGCTACCTCCCTTTGAAGGTGTTAGAAAAAAGAAAATTCCTTCCTGGCCTGAGGATTTTCTTGGCTGGTGGCAGCAGGAGTATAAACTCTATATCTATTTTCATATGGCTGCCTTCTCTGCCTTTGTGTCCTCGGCCCCTCTAATAAGGACACCTGTCATCAGAGTCAAGGCCCACCTTGAATCTAGTATATCATTTTGAGATCCTGTCTTGGTCACTGTTCTATTGCTGTGAGGAGACCACCATGACTGAGGTAACTTAGAAAAGAAAGCATTTAATTGGGGGACTTGCTTACAGTTTCTAAGGGTTAGTCCACATCCATCCTATTGGTGAGTGTGACAGCAGACATGGCACTGGAGAAGCAGCTAAGAACTTACATCCTAGCCAGGTGGTGGTGGCGCACACCTTTAATCCCAGCATTCGGAAGGCAGAGGCAGGTGGATCTCTCTCTCTGTGAGTTCGAGGCCAGCTTGGTCTACAAAATGATTTCTAGGACAGTTAGAGCTATTACACAGAGAAAACTTGTCTCAAAAAAACCAAAATAAAAAAAAAGAAAAGAAAATGAAGAAAAAGAACTTAAACTTACATCCTCATCCACAAGGCAGCAGGCAGAGAGAGAATGAGACAGAGCCTGACACAGGCTTTTGAAACCTCAAGCTCACCCCCAGTGATATGCATCCTCCAACATGACCACACTGTTGCCGGGTATTCACCAGAGAAGACTGCTCAGGCGAGGGTTCAAGCCAATACAAAGAGTCTTTATTAGGCAGCTGGTGAATACACTGGGTGTTCAGAATCACAGTGTAACTCCGAGTCTTTCTTTCTCAGGGTGAGCTTTAAAGCACAGAAAACAAACAAACAAACAAAAAACCTGCAAACAAACTGAAGGAGCAGAACAAACTCCATTTTGAAAAAGAATTCCATTTTAGACAGGACCTAACTGGGGGGGGGTGTGAATACAGCCCAGCAAAGTCATAAACCTTCCCCAAAACTGTGCCGTCTTGGTCAAAGTGACCCCAAACAACGAATTCAAAGTTGTATACTTTTACCCAATCCCAACACGCTAAGGCTTGTGCTACCTGCTTGCAGTTTTTCCCTTTAAAAGTCCACTACCCTGAGATCTTGGGGCTGTTCTCCACCACCTGCAGTGCTGTGTTGAATTGCAGTAAGTAATAATCCTGACTGTCCTGGAACTAGCTCTTGAAGGCTTTTTTAAAGACAGTGTCTCTCAGGTTGGTCATGGGGTCACACACCTTTCATCCCAGCACTCAGGAGGCAGAGGCAGGCAGATCTCTGTGAGTTCCAGGACAGACTGGTGTACAGAGTGAGTTTCAGGACAGCCAGGGCTGTTACACAGAGAAACCCTGTCTTGAAAAACCAATAATAATAATAATAATGATAATAATGATGATGATAATAAAAGACAGGGTCTCTCTACATAGCCCTGGCTGCCTGAAACTTACCCTGGAGCTCGCTATGTAGACCAGGCTGGCCTCAAACTCACTGAGATCCACCTGCCTCTGGCCCAAGTGCTGGGATTAAAGACGTGCACCACCATATCTAACACCCATTAAGTTTTTAATGTATCGACCCATGGAAGTTTAAACAAGGTGTCAGTTTCAGCTTGTTTGTCAAGAAACAAGCTATGAAACAAGAATGACAAGCGGTCGTAAGTACACAATTCAGAGGGCCGGGGAGGTAACTCAGTTGGTACAGTGCTTTCCACGTACGCATTAGGGCCGAGTCTGATCCTCCAGAACCCACGTTTAAATCACACATGTAATTCCAGCAGGGTGGTGGAGATAGGAGAGCGAGTCCCCGGAGCTTGCTGGTGAGCCAGTCTAACCAAATAAGAGAGCTCTAGCTTCCATGAGAGGATCTGTGCCAAAAATTAAGATGGAGAGTGCCCGAGGAAGACACTGTATCTTGACCTCCAAATATGCACACACACCACACACACACACACACACACACACACACACACACCCCTACTTGTGTGTGCATACCTATACACACACGACACAAACTGGATTTTAAATGTACAGACTTAATAACCAAGGTATCATTTCAAGCACCAGGGGCTGTATACATCCCTTTCCGTGCACAAGGTTCGGGTCAGCAGCTCACACTCAGGCAGCAGCAGGTATCCAGGTCAGCCTCGTCTAGAAATTCTCCCAGGGCACCTGTCCCTGGGACACGTGGGGAGGCACTACAGTGGCATGCGGAAGCTTCCTCTCCACCTCTTTCTGCCCCGCTGGGGTGATGATCTGGCTCAGTAGTGAGATGAGCAGCTACGTGCACTTTAGTCAGAGCGGAAGCAGGGGAGCGCCCTGAACTCTGAGAGCCTAAGGGGGCAGATGAAGGACAGGGACCTGGGCTACTGCAGAAGTTCCTGCCAACCTGAGCCGGAAGACCTCGTGGGGCTCTGTTGGGTCCCTGTGTGTGATGATTTTTAAAAATACTTCCAAGTTTATCAGCAGAAGGATGAACCCTTTACGGTGGGTAACTTTTGACAAAGGTGGCTTGTGTAACATCACATCTATGCTACAGCACCCCAAAAGGAAATGATGCTAACCCCCAGAGGCCATACTTCACTCTGACAACTGTGATCTCCTCTCCATCCCTCCTTAAATGGTATCATTTGGAATGCAGCCTTTTGAGTCTGGCTTCTCAGCACAGTGCATCCGAGAGGAACCCTGTGTTAAGAGCCCGAAAAAACAAATTTCATTCTGGGAAGGATAGTCCATCTTCTTCACCTCCTGGCCCTCTGGCCACTGCCCCCCTGCTCTGCCAAGCCCCACCCCCATCCCACCATGCACACACAGACACACATAATAAAATTTTTGAAATGGAAAGTTGAACTATACCCCTTTAAAAAGTAATTTTTATCCTACGTATGGCCCATCTACAAATGTGTAGCAGATTTGCCTACTCAGCAATTCTGAAAAACTAGAAACAGTCCCTAGTTCCTGAAGGAACTGTTTTAACTGTGGCATATCACACAGTGGAACATCCTGAAGCCCTGAAGAGAGGTGAGGCAGATGTATAATGCTGACTCAGAGTCTCGCTCTCAACTGGAAATGTTTTAGAAAAAGAATATAACATTTTCTTACATTTGCATGATTGAAAATCGCTGTAAGTTTTAGAAGATAGTAAGGGTGTATAGGAACATAAAAAAAAGAACAGATCAAACTGAATAATGGTTAATATGGTTTAAAGGGGCTTTAAGTATTAACTTGGATGACATTTGTTTACTACAAGCATGCTAACCTGTCAGGAAAGACACACAGGACTACTGATGATGTAAGGCCCTCTGACGGCCCGTGCGTGCGGTGGAGGGGCTCCACGGGTTCTCAGGTTAGCAGGCGCCACGTCCTTTTCTCAAAGGCAAAACCAAAGTGAAGACTCCTCCTTCCCTTTTCTCTCCAGTCACCCCCCAAACCCAAGAGTATCTGATAGGTCAGGCGTTTCTGAAAAGCAAGACTTCTATGCTGGGAAGGGAAGGAGAGCTGGGGCTAAAAAAGAGGAGAAACCAAGCTAGCCTTCCCAGCTCTTCATGAGCATTAAGAGATCTCCACGTCCCTACCTGTGAATCTGTCCAGCAGAAACCCTCCACATCTGCACAGAGCCTTAACTGTAGACAGGCCTGTGGGGACAGCACATACCCACTGTGAGCATCACAAAAGCAAGTGAACGAGGGCTGGAGAGATGGCTCAGCGGTTAAGAGCACTGAATGCTCTTCCAGAGGACCCGGGTTCAATTCCCAGCACCCACATGGCAGCTCACAACTGTCTGAAAATGCAGTTCCACGGGATCTGACACCTTCACACCAATGTACATAAAGTTAAATAAATCATTTAAAAAAATTTTAAAAAAAAGGCAAGTGAACGAGTTATTGAGGCTGGGATACCAGTGGGATTCCTGAGTGTGTCACTGATGCTGGGATACCAGTGGGATTCCTGTGTGTGTCACTGATGCTGGGATACCAGTGGGATTCCTGAGTGTGTCACTGATGCTGGGATACCAGTGGGATTCCTGAGTGTGTCACTGATGCTGGGATACCAGTGGGATTCCTGAGTGTGTCACTGATGCTGGGATACCAGTGGAACTTCTGGAGCCTTGCTTGAAAAGCACTTTAGGAGACAGTGGTGGGAGGAGAAACCAAGGCAAGGTGCTTGAGTCCACTGGTCAGTGCCACTGGTCAGTGGTGTCCAGTGGTGGGGTGGGGTGGGATGGGGAGTGTCAAGCTCTCACACCTGGAGAACTGACCGGATCTGACATAAGTGGGTGCACCATGGCCCTGTAGGAGCTGGCATATTCTTCCCACATAACCACTTGAATACTGTGAGTGTTCACACTTGGATTCACACAGCCACTCAAAACAAGCGGCAGAAGGGTGCAGATAAAGTGGCCCTTGTGAAGAGCAAGCCTGCATCCCAACCTAATGCCTGCTTCAAACTGCCCATGTCTCCGAGCTCTACAGGCAGTGTGAGAATTAGTGGCCAGAGGTTGGTCACAAGCCCCAGCTGCCTTCACTTGTGCTTACTTCCCCTGCACAGCTGTTCTAGGATCAGTGGAAAGAGCACTCTAAACTGACTGTGTTTCCTGTTAATAATGGCTGCTTCCACTGAAGCCTCATGTGTGTGTGTGTGAAGCCTCTGTGTGTGCGTGTGCACACATTTCCCTACCTTTCCTGGGGGGGGGGGGGGATGTCCCAGGACAGGATGAAAAGCATCTTTGGCCTTGATCCCCTCCCTCCCATTGGATAGCAGATTCAACTGCCTCTAAGACTTGAAGTGGGTGTGACTGAGTGACAGAATAAAATGTTGAGGCATAGCAGGCGGTGGTGGTGGTGGTGCACGCCTTTAATCCCAGCACTCGGGAGGCAGAGGCAGGGGGATCTCTGTGAGTTCGAGGCCAGCCTGGTCTACAAGAGCTGGTTCCAGGACAGCCAGGGCTGTTACACAGAGGAACCCTGTCTCAGGAAAAAAACTGTTTAGGCATGAGCTCTAAAGAAACAGCAAAGGATGACTTACAGTCTCTTCCTGAAGTCACCATGGGGGCCATGCAGAGCCACTCCTGTGGAAGAGGTGAGGGTGAACGGTGGGGAATGCATCAAGGCAAGGCCCAGCTCTCCCCGACTCTGCAGCAACCCAGGTTGCTCACACCACTCTGCCTGACACAGGCCCTACCCGCCCTGCTTCCCTCTAGTTAGAGCCTGGTCATTGTCCTCTCTGGTCTTGGTCAATGGCCCCTTCCATACTGAAAACTCTACATCCACTTCTTTTAAAACATTTTATTCAATAATATATACTTTTAAAATAATAATATGTAACTGCCCATCATGCCATACACTGCCCCCATCCCGTCTGTGGAGTCTGTGGTCAGCTAGTCCTTGGGATCTGCTGGAGCAACAGGCAGCCATGGGACGGGCCAAGGGCATGGGGAGCAACAGTAACCAACAACCATTTTTGCATACCCTTCACATTTCCCATGCTTTCTGGGTCGGGAGGAAGTCAACAGGAAGCCAAAGGCATGTGAACCTTTTACATTCGGAAGTGAGGTCTGATTTACGGTGGTGGGCTGCCCTTCAGGTGGTCTTAGTTCGTGCTCGCCAAGCCTGCCACCATTGTGTGTCTGCTCTCGGGACGTGATCTCGCTACACGCGTTAAGACGTTTGATTTTGCTCGTTCTGCTTATGGAAAAGTATGAGGAACCGCAACAGACCTGGGGAGAGATGGGAGGAGGGGAAAGAGGGCATTAATCAATCAGAGCCAGAGTGAGAGGCAGGCCACCTGGGACAGGGCACAAGCTTGTGTTCTCCACTCGATGGGACACCAGCTCCATGAGCACAGGCCTTGGAGTGTCCTCTTCCTGCTCTGTGACACTCTAGAGGCAGTCACTGACCTGCCTTCTGGAGAGGAACTCTGGCCACATTATGTCACAGTCATTTCTCTTGCCCTATCCTTCAAGTTCAGGTGCTGATGCAAATGCCTAGTGACTGTCCCACAAGCCAGACAGGAGGTCCAGCTCCAGGGTCTCAGACCTGACACACTTACTGAGGGTACCAAGTCTAGGAAGCCGAAGACTTGGTATTTATTCCGGGAAAGGGCTGAATCCACTCATTGAAGGGCAGCAGGCGGACTCAAATGATTGTCAACCTGCCTCTGCAAGCAGCTAGCTGTCTGGGATGGCCTTTCATACCCATCATGGTAAAGCCAGTGACTAGATTCTAGAGACCACAATGAAGCATCCAGTAAGCTCTGTCACTCTGTGGAAATTTCCCTTGGGGGAAAGTTTCTTTCTCCTGCTCAATAGGTGAGAAAAGCTGCCCATGCATGTTAAGAAATTACATTCCACCCAAGCTCTTGAGCTTTTGTCCAAGGTTCCAATCCAGAGCGATCAGTCAGGGATAAAAGCACGACCATGGAAGACCTCTGCCACCAGCCAAATGATGGTACAGGCCCACAATCACGTGTATGTTGCAAGGAGTGGTAGGGAGAGATTTTCACAAATACCCAAACTTGGGTCCCAAGGTTAAAGTCATGTAACAAAACCAGTCATTCCTGAGAAGCAGGGGCCTCGAGTGATGGCACTGAGAAACTAGAGGACAAACCTACCACAACACTCCAGTCCCATTCCTAAAGTGTTCACAGCCAACTGATGGCCTCAGCCACCACGTATGTCTTCGAAGCTCCAAGTGTATGCTGGTGCTTCCCCCTCCCCCAAGACAGGGAAGGCAAGCTAAGGTCCCAGCAACTGTTTGTCTCCTAGTTGGGAAGATCAGGCATTGTTGACATGGCAGCCCATGTCAGTCATCTAGGGCTACACCGTGGAACTGGGGCTGCAGTGTTCATGTGGAAGTGTCACCAACAACACAGGCAGCGCTGTCTTCCTGCAAACAGAAGGCTCCTTGGTTCTTCAAGATCATCCAAGCTTGCCTCTGGATAGCAAGATTTCTGCCCCACTCTTAGTCACCATTTACAGCAAGAAGAGCCAGCAAGTGAAAAACTTAAATTTATTGATTCAAAGTTTTTTTGTTTTTCTTTTTAAAATCCCCAATACATGCAGTTCAGGGTTAAGTGTCACATTTGTAGCACATTGTTGAGTATTGACACAAAAGTATGCATCAGTTGCATAATCCAATCTTGCCAGCTTCTATGACAAAGATCGCCACCCTCCAGGGCAAAAGCAAGCGCTCCTAGCCACCTCCCTTCTCATCATCCATACACTGGAATTTGTTTTGAAGGCAGGACACAGCAGTTTTAATTTTTTAAACTCCCCGGCAAACTCACAAGATCTGCTTGCTTTTGCTTTCAGAAGGGATGGCACTCTGCAAGACCTCTCTCCCCACAGCTCTTAGCCACTCACTCATGCACACGAGGGAGACTGCCCTTCCTTTTGAGTGTCTGGGAATCTGAACTGACATTAAAGCAAACACTTAACTGGCTCCTACACTGACCCCAACACACATATAAATCCTTCCCATTGTTCCTGTCCCGAAGCTGTGCTGACATGGCAGCCATGATCCTGGAGAACCTAGGTTGTTTCCCTGAGTAGGTACAGACCAAGGCCCTTGGCAACTACCTCTCAAGGGCCACTGGACCCAAGCCAGGGGCAGCATCCTCTCCCAGCACATTTGTGACAGGAGCTTAGTGACCCCCTAGTTTCATTCTCAGGAAGTATGAGCTGTTCAAAGCCTACCTTTATATTTTTCTTACTGGATCCTTTTCTTTCACCTGCACCCCACCACCCAGCCACCTCCCTAAGCCTCCGGGACCCCCAGCTCCTTTCTCTCAGCAGTCAGCCTGAGATTGCTTTCCTTTCCGCGAGAGGACCCATGTGCCCTAAGCCAGGTGGGCATGGACATTAAGGGAAGGTTCACGAGGAGGCCTGGCAGGGCACTCTGCTCCATACGAGGCCTCAGCAAAACATGCTCTCTTTACACAGGCAATGGCTTCTACCCAGCCACCCACAACAGGGACAGGAGCCAGGTTCAACTGAGTGGCGGCCGAAAAGAACAAACTGCTACCAACACACTTCTTAGTAGCATTCTCAGCATGGCTTTCTCAGCCCAGGCAACCTTGAGGTCACGCTCCTTGTGGATACCAAGGAGACAGTGAGCTGGAGTCAGCCCTGGGGCCGGAGCCTCTTCTCAGCGCACCAGGTGCCAGTCTTGAACACAGGCAGTACCTGAGATGACAGTGCAACACTACCCTGTTCCCCACGGTTTGTTGTGTTTTTGCTTTTCATTAGGAAATAATTAAGTCCTTGTCATAGGCACTTTTAACTTGTTAAAAGTAATGAAACAAACAAAAGAAAATCACTGAGATGAGTTTAAGATGTATTCATGTGAGAGATACTGAGTGGGTAAATTTACCAGTTTAGTATTTCTCTCTCTCTCTCTCTCTCTCTCTCTCTCTCTCTCTCTCTCTTTCTCCTGCCCGCGCGCGCACACACACGCTTTAAAACTCTCCAAACTCTAGGGGCTGGACCCAGGTACACCTGGATCAAGATAGGTTTGAAGACAGGTGAGAGGGCTACCAGATTCACTGCAACTTGGGAAAGATTAGCCTAGGCAGAGTGCAGACCCAGAGGGAGCAAGCATTAAGCCCAAGGATGTTCCACAGTAAGGGGGAAGAGAGGTAAAGTACAGGCACTGCTGCATACAAAGGACACGCCCCGCTGAGCTGTCACTCAAGGACCCCTCTCCTAGAGCATGCCAAAGAGGAGGGTCAGGGGAACATGGCCAACTCTTCTCACAGAAGTTTTCACTGTCTCTGGAAGACCCAGGAAAAGAGGTGGGGTTACTGCTCAATTGAGACCCCCCCAACAGGCTCTTGAACAACTTAAAGAGAGAAGAGAAGCATGGGTAATCAAGGCGATGAAGTTAGAAAACAGGAAAAAACATACGGCAACACATTCCCTGGACAGCCAAAGGGCACATGAGAAAGCCCATAGTATCCCCAACACTTGAGGTTTGCTACTTGACATGTCAACCCAGGCTCAGTGGCATCCATGTCATGTTTCTGAGTCAGGAAGAACAAATGTATAGCACATTGGTACACAGAAGCTGAGGCAAGGAGGCAGATCTGCATGAAAGCCTTAACTGCACGGCAATGCTTTGGCTTCATAAAGGATCTTAAAGAAGATTTTAAAACTTTATTTATTGTGTGTTTACATGCCACAGCGCAGGTGTGGGAAGAAGACAGCTTGTGGGAGGAGGTGGGAGGAGGCTCCCCTCACCATGCACTTTGGGGACTGAACTCGGGCACCAGTCTTTGCAGCAGATGCCTTTACCTGCCATGTCACTGGCCCAGAATCTTACTTTTTAACCTGTAAACTCAACTCCATACTACCAAGGAAAGTGTTAATTTGCCTTTTAAGTTCCCACAGACCAAACGACAAAATAGAATCTGCATTTAGAGATGGACCTGCTACCAATACCAATACAAGTTTATTGGAATTTGGAATGTAAACAGATGTTTCAAACAAACAATCTAACCTTATAAAAATGTATGGCATTATTAAATAGTTAATGAAGAAACCCTAAGTGTGATGTGGTTTATACCCCAAACATGTTAGGTCTCCAGAGCTGAGGCATGGCTCTGCAGCCAAGGAAAGGGGACTAGGTGACAAACCACGTCAATGACCAGTCCCCCAAATGAAATTAGCCCTATAAAAAACAAAACAAAACAAAAAACAAACAAACAAAATCTATCTCTTTCAGCTAACACGAAGTTAGCACAGTGGATCTATAAAGCTTTGACACTTGCTCCAGGAGCCCCACTTCCTCCCCCAGCCCTGGTCATCCTGCTCCAGCCAGCTGCAGGAGTCATGGGACAACCTTGCCCACAAGCAAGCGCCTGCATGCCAGACTTCTTTGCCATCACATTCATGTATGACCTATCAGAGCTGTAAATGCCATCACCCTGATTGCAACCAGACCTGTTTGTCACAGGATTAAAAAGAGGGAAGGTGGCGGGTATGCCTTTTGTACACGTGACATCTTTCCTGAATGAATCCTAATAGAAAATTTCCCTCCCTCTTTGAACTGCCTGAAGACTAACTTTGCAGCTGCAGCTACGGTTGTGAACAAAAGTAGTCTTTGTTTTAGAGTGGTACATTAAAGGAGGTGCCCATACAAAGCTGTGCTGAGAAATGGTGAGGGTTTCCTTACAAGGCGGCTGGGGGGGGGGGGGGGGGGGGGGGAGGGGGGACGGGACGGGACTCAAAAAAGAAACAAGATTCAACAGTTAGGCAAATCAATAAAGGTGAGCCCCAAGTTATGCACACAGCATGGAACTTCTAATGCACCTGGGACCTGTTCATGGCATCTCAAGATCTATAGTGCCATCTTCTGACACTATAGAGGACATGGTGAGAGTGACCGCAGTTTGCCTCCAAATGGATATACTTAGAAGAAAACTGCAGGAATGAGGTACATTTCCTGGAGAGCTCATGTCATAAAAAAATACATAACACATGAATTTGTAAAAGAGCTTAAAAAAAATACTGTCACTGTTTTAATCTTTTTTTCTTTTTCTTTTCTTTCTTTTTTTTTCTTTTGTAAATGAGGCTGGTGTGTCAGAACAGACTGCTGACTTTTGCTAAAACTGAGCCTGAATTCTCACAAAAGAAAACCAGACCACAATGGAATAGATAGGAAGTCAGATATTCAGAGCTTGTTGACCGAACGGGTTAATTCAACAGTGGTATCCTGTTAAACGCAGGTACGTGCACAACAACTCCGAGCGTCTCATCTCCCATGCATTCCAAAGGGAGAGTCCCTCAGATCCTGCACTATGCGCTGCCACACTGCACAACGCAGCTCCCTGCAGACTAGAACTGGGGAGTTTCTTGCTTTTGACAGGCTTTAGGTCTTTACTCTTCTTTGCCTTTAGAAGGAATGATTAGAATTTCTTTTTATCACACTGTAGTTTCCTTCAGGTTTTGTTTGGTGGTTGGTTTTACTGGCAAGCATCAGTGCCGCATTACCGTCGGTTCTCCAGGCTTCATCGTGCTGCGGTGAGGCCACTGGGAAGCACGGCATTCTCTGGGCAAGGCTGGGACTGCTCCTTCACCACAGGGTCTGCAAGAGAGGAGCACGGGTCCACACGTCAGCACCCACTTTTCCTCTTCTATATGCACCAAGACAGACATTTATGAGAAACTCAGGTCACACAAGAACCAGGCACCAGGATCAGGAATGGACTCCTTTTCTTTTTGTCCTCAAGGCAAGGAATAGCACCCAGTCTCATGCATGCTAGGCAATCAATCTTCTACTAAGTCATAGCCTCAACTACTTCTGAAAATTTTATTTGTTGCTCAAACTAACACTGAACTCAGCCTTAGGCTGCAGCTCAGTCAGGGTAGTGGTCATGCCCAGTGGAGAATTATTTGGAGGTAGTTCTACTTCCTTAGAATACAGAACTGGCTGCTGAAAGGCACAGCAACCCCAACTTAACCACCAATTTCTTGTGATTTCTTTACATACCAACATAATACCTAGCCTTTAAATTCTTTAAAGCATGTACAATGAGCACATTATAAAAAGGGTGAGTAAGAGAGCCAGTGGCAGTCTATAAATTTTAAGCAGAGTGAAATACGCAATTTATTTAGAAAAACAATCAAACAATTATCTGAAATATCAGGTTGTTTTTGTTATTATTTCTGAGACAGGGTCTAACTATATATCCTAGATTGCCTCAAATTTGCAATTCGTATGCATTTGTCTCATGAGTTTATACCAGTACTGCTTTTTATTTTATTGTGTTTGTTTGCTTTGCTTGCTTGCTTGTTTTTTCAGACAGGGTAGCCCAAGCTCTCTCATGGAACTAACTTTGTAGTCCAGGCTGGACTCGAACTCAGGGATCCACCTGCCTCTGCCTTCCCAATCCTTAGGTGTGTATTACCACACCTGGCTATTTGTTGTTGTTTTAAGACAGAGTTTTATTATGTATCCCACTGACTGCCTCTGAGTGCTTGGTTTAAAGGTGTGTGCCACTACGCTGGGCAACACTAGTATCCTGAAAGTGGCCTAACTTAAGAGTAAAAACAGCTTTGTGACTGAAATGAGAAAGTAGACAATGGAATGTCAGCAGTCCAGAGCTCAGGAGGCTGAAAGAGAAGACCTTTCAACTTCTTGTTGCTTTAAATTTCTGTCCTAGGTTTAAGACCATAGTAAGTCCTTCATATTCATTACAATTACTAGGAATTAGCAAAACTCCAAAGGAAAAAAGGAAAGGAAAAGTGCACAAAGGGGTCAAAGAACAGAGTGAAATCAGAGTCAAGTCACTCCTCAGCTTCTTCCTTTCCCAGCCCCTTCCATGACTAGACTGTGCCACCTCTGCCTCCACACGGGTTCAATGGAAAGATGTACTCAAACCACAAGCAAGTACAAGAGGCACACAGACATGCTGTGGGAACTGCCGGCTCACCTCAGGCTGCTCTGACTCACACACTGCTTCCTTTAGAGCCATTAGAGCCATTAGAGCCGTCTCACGACCTTTCTGTCTGTCTGCTTGGTTTGAGACAGGGTTTCACTGTGTAGCCTTGGATGTCTTGGAACTTGCTCTGTAAACCAGGCTGATCTCCAACTCAGAGACTGACCCGCCTCTGCCTGAGTGCTGGGATTAAAGGTGTGCATCACCACCACCCAGCTGATCTTCCTACTTTTAACTTACTTCCTTAAAGGGAAAAAAATAATCTTTGATTATAATTTCACACTTGGAAAAAAAAAATCTTGCCAGGCACTGCTGGCACACACCTTTAATCCCAGCACTCAGAAGGTAGAAACAGATCTCACTGAGTTCGAGGACAGCATGGTCTACAAAGTGAACTCCAGGACAGGTCCCAAAGTTACAGAGAGAAGCCCTGTCTCGAAAAACCAAACAAGAATCTTAGATACCCTAAGTATATAAGTCCAGAATGACGGGAATGGGTAGACAGCACTGCCTCCGAGGTATTACTAGCAGTGAATTAAGCAAACACCTCCAGGAACTAATAAAATCACCTGTAAATGGTCTCAGTGATCTAGAATAATGATTTGAAGCCAAATTCCTAGGTTGATCTAATCCAAATCCCTACTTTTCTGACTGACACCAAAGATAAAGGGAGACACTCACAGAAGTATGGGTGCTCCATGGCCTCTTTGGCAGTCAGTCTCTGTTGATGGTCGTACCGCAGGAGCTTGTCAAGAAGATCTAGGGCCTCGGGGCTGACAAGGTGTCTGTTCTCACTATGGATAAAGTTTTCCCAACGCTTCCGTGAATGCCTACAAAAAGTACATCATTAGTATTCTGAGACTAAATACAAGAAAAAGCTCCTCTAATAGACCCAACACAAACCAACCCTTAGAATGATGCACTGTGTGAAGCAGCTGAAGCCCATTCTTCTCAGGACCTACTTCAGAACAGGCCCCTGCCTGTTCAGCCCAGTGCCCCTGCTAGAACCACGGCATGCTGACATGAAACTGCTCAGTCTATTTAAAACATCTGCATCTGAGTAAGCATTATTCTTCTGCCTTTTTTTTCCATCAACCGTGGGTAAGGCCTGGTGGTGACAAAGTGAAGCAATGGTCGGTAGATTCCTGTGAGTTCAACATTAGTTTGGGTCTACACAGAAGTGAGACTCAACCTCAATAAATAAATTGGACAAATGAGAAATTGGATTTTGTGTAATATTCCCACTTCAGAAATAGGGCAAAATGCTTGCTCCTCCCTTACCCTCTCTCTCCCCCTTTTAACTTACTGTCCCAAGATATCATTGAAGTGTGGATCTAGGTCTATGTGGTACTTCTTCAGATATCCATACAGTTCATCTGTCCCCAGAACTTTGGCAATTCGAACAAGCTGAAACACAGAACACACTGAACCAAACCACCAAGCACAAAGCTTCCCATGAGCTTGCCAGGACACTGTGCCGGGTCTGGGAATCAGGAAATTCCACACCACCCAAATCTCTTTGGACCTAACAGAGACCCCAGCCTAGAATAAACAAAGAGACTTAAGGACACAAAGCTCACATGAATGCAAGTTTCTAAACTACTTTTAAAGGGTTAACATAATTTAGATGCTAATATCTTTGGGGACACTGATCAAATGACTATAGAATCTGATTTTGTCAGACAAAGAGCTGCGTTACTTCTTAGAGTCATCTTGAACTTCCAAGAGACAGCATTGGCTGTCTTTGCATGGTTGGGGCCCTCATGCCCACACACAATTCTGAACAATTTGTTAGCTTACAGAGCCCATGTGCACTGAGCAACACTCCACACCTTATTCCTGCCCCAGAGGCTATTTCCCTAGCATTTGTGACAAGCCGGCAAAGGCTGAAGCTGCTCACCTGGTCGTAGTTGTCCTGCCCATGGAAGAATGGCTCCTTTCGGAATATCATGCTTGCTAACATACAGCCCAAGCTCCACATGTCCAAGCTGTAATCATACATCTGAAGGCAGGAGGAATGGTCATTAAGTCAACAATGTATCAACCTGCGTTTCTCATACTCATCTGACTTCTAAAGATCAGCCCTTGCTTTTGAGGCACTCCAGCCTTATTCATACAAGGTAAGTATTTACTACTAAGCTCCATCCTCAGCCTTTCTGCAGTTACTTTAGAACTAAAAGTCACTCCTTTCCCTTAAGATTAAGAAGAAAAAAGCCAGCAAGAGACTTAGGTAGTAAAAGGCTGTTAAGCCTCTAACCTAAGTTTGGTTCTAAGAACCAACATGGTGAAGATCACAAACTCCTGCAAGTTGTCTTCTGACTCTCCCACGAAGGCTATAGCACAAGTATGCTCATACATACACATACACACATTAAAAAAAAATGAATTCTTTGTTAATGTAGCTGAGAAAAACCTTTAGAGTAAAATAATAATAATAAGAATAAACTGACTACACAGAAATCAGGAAAATCCTTAAGAGAATATAAAAATAGTTCAGAGCAGCTTCACTGACACATTCACCTGATAGTCCACAAGGAGCTCTGGTCCCTTGAAGTACCTTGAGGCGACACGAACATTGTACTCCTGAGCAGGATGATAGAATTCCGCCAGACCCCAGTCAATCAGTCGGAGCTATGATAAAGACCAAACAATGCAAGAGGTGCACTTCGAGATACTTACTCACCCATACCTCTGAGGATGCCACACCACATCTCTCCTACAGGTATTCGGCCACACGTAGTGTACCCATGAAAAGTCTACTTCAGAAACTGTAGATGAGGTCATTTCTGGAGCAGAGTACTTAGACTATTCTAAGTACTGAGTTTTTCCCCTTTTAAAGTTATCCTGGTTTTTTACTCTACAAATCAAAAGCACACAGCCTTTTTTCTGTCTCCATGCTCCTTTCCTGTGGAACACACATTCCATCATTCACAGCTCTAAAGCCTCAGGCACTACTGAAGGACTCAAGTGCATACCCCACTCCGGAACTGCTCTATTTGGTCATTAAGCTAACACTGGCTAAAACAACCAGAGTTGGAGAGACCCAAGTGTACTTTTTAGGGATAGTAGGATTGGTCTAATGGTCACTAAAAAGCAAAGCAGAAACTACTACTATAGCTTCTTCCTAAGGTCCTCCGAACACAAAAACCAAAATAAAACCAGTGACCACAGCCAAGGTCACATGTAACTTCGTGGAGACTAGAGAAGTCACAGCAACTTCAGTCTACTGAAGAAATCTACGCTCTACAGACACCACAGTGCTACTGGACAATGCTGAGGTTTCCCCAAGCCTTCAGCAAAGATATGGTGCTACCTGGCTGGACTGGTACCTTTTTTTGTTGGTGATCTATCATGACATTGTGAGGTTTCACATCCCTGTGCATGATTCCCTTGCTGTGGCAGTAATCCAGAGCCTAGAAGGTAAGAAAGCAGAGAAAAGTAAGCAAACTCTCTACCATCCCCAAGGCAAACCCATTTATTATTTGTGATACTTTACCTTGAATTATCTCAAAAAGGACAGCTTACTGTCTTTAAGAAACTAAGATGCTCTCCAGGGACACTACAGCTGGTAGCCAGTAGAAAGGGGGCTGTTGATGATCATGATGAAGGTTGCTTTAAAAAGAGAGAATGAGGCCGGGCGGTGGTGGCGCACGCCTTTAATCCCAGCACTCAGGAGGCAGAGGCAGACGGATCTCTGTGAGTTCGAGGCCATCCTGGTCTACAAGAGCTAGTTCCAGGACAGGCTCCAAAGCCACAGAGAAACTCTGTCTCGAAAAACCAAAAAAAAAGAGAGAATGAGGCCAGAGTGTGGGACCTCAGAATCTACATGGACATGAAAAATGAATGACATTTGAAGATATTTATTTTTTCCCCCACGAGACAAGATTTCTCTGTAGCTTTGGTGCCTGTCCTGGAACTGGCTCTTGTAGACCAGGCTGGCCTCGAACTCACAGAGATCCGCCTGCCTCTGCCTCCCGAGTGCTGGGACTGGAGGCGTGCGCCACCACCGCCTGGCCTGAAGATAGATATCTTTTAACCAGGCAGACTTAAGTTATGTGAACTATGTGAGTTTACATTTACATTTTTCTTAAACATAAAACCTGAGCCAGTATTTAAGAATTATTACTATTCTAAGAGAGAAAATCACTTCCTGTAATATAATCAGTATAAAAGGCTTTTAAAGTATTGAAAGCCAATGATCCTTAGTAAACCGACAGCTGTGTAAGCAATGTCACCATGTCGCTGTAGAGCTTTTCAGCACCCCCATAGTTCCCTGGAGCTCGTTTTCAGTTAATGCCCATGCCAAGCTACTCCTGGCTACCATGGATCTGTTATCTAGAGAATTCTTACTGCTGGATATTACTACTAATAGTACAGTACTTTGTCTAATGTTCTCACTGAGCTTATTTATTTCTGACACTGAATCATTTATGAATTTACTAGGGTTGTTTCTACTTTTGGCTGTTGAGAGCAAATGCTGCAACGAACAATCATATTTAAGCTATTCTGGAGGTTATGTATCCATTTATCTTGGGTAAATTTTTTAGGGGCAGAAGCGCCTTGTTGCAAGGTAACTACAATTTTTAAGAAACTGCCTGTTTTCTCAAGTCCAGCACAAGATGGCTCCAGTCTTTCCACATTCTCACCGACAGCTGTCACTGTTTTTTGTTGTTTTTGCAGGCCTCTCCCTCCCAAGTGCTGGGATTAAAGGCGTGTGACACCACCGCCTGTTCCTTCTTAAATTACAGCTATTCAGGTAGCTCAATGTATTTCTGATTTGTGTTTTCTTACTAGTGATGAAACATTATCTGCCACGTGTTCACTGATCACTCTCTCTCTATATATATATTTAAATGTAGACTATAAATAATCTATATTTATATTATATCAAAATATATTTATAGTGTCTTTAAAGAAACACTGATTTAAAATTTTAAGCTTGGATTAACAAGCCTTTTTCCTTTGTATTGTTACACAGTTCAATCAGGCTGCCCTCTACTCTCTGCACCCAGACTGACTTCAGAGTCGATATTCTCCTGCCTCAGACTCCTGAGTGTTGGGATTACCACATCCAGCTTTTTTTTTTTTTTGCCCCTAATATATCTCCCACCTACCCACTCACAGCTCTTTAAGTCTTCTTTCCCACACACACACACCATGGGTCATCTTTGTGAACACCAAAGTTAGACCATTTGGCTTAAGAAGCACAGGAAAATTTCAGGAGGCCAGAAAACTCTTCGTGTGGGTCTATCCTGTATTAAAGACTATTCAGCACGATACACGGCATCTACTTACGGTCTAGGTGCCAGTTGTGTCACTCAGGCTGTGACAACAAAAGTAACTCTAGATACCAAGTACCTCCTGCAGTGGTAGACTAAGGATATACCACACCAGGCATCTTCATGCTGGAGGGTTTTTAAACAGAGGACAAGCAAGCAGCATGCCAAAAAACAGCAACAGTAACAGACAAGCTTTGACACTTTTAATTTGAATTTGGAGAGTGGACAATATAAAAACTTGGGGATAGAGGTGACATATAATCTCCAAAGACAGAAGGAGCCTAAGAGCACTTTCTGGATGTCCGTAATTTTTCTGCCAGCCTTGTCCATAGTTTTTTGTGTAGTAGAGTAGCCACCAGCTATGCAAGACCACTAAGCACTTGGCAAGTGATCAGTATCACATGAGCAGAGAACAGAGCTCTTAGGTTTTGCTTAAGCGGCTACCATAGATCTAAGGACACTTGGCTGAAGGTTTATACATACCAAGTCTACTATCACAGAAACTCAAGATTTACTTTACAACAGCTGTAGCAAGATTCTAATGTGCTGCTGTGCCTTCTTGAAACTGACATTTTGCTTAGTCAGCATTTCATAGTTCTCACTCAAGTCCCATCTTGGCAGTTTTCCTATAAAACTAGGCTCCATGTGGGCACATGCCCCTGGATCTGAACCAGATCACAGGAAAACTGGAGGTGGGGTCAGTCACTGAGCAGTCACACACAGCCTCCAGCTCAGTTTCCCGCCATTTTACTCAGCCTTGTCAAGACAGAATCCAGACAATACCTGAGATGGGAAAGACACATGGAAGCAAAGGCTGAGGGAAAAAGCAGCAGTGATTAGTTCTTGGCAGTACTCACTGGCCAAACACCCTGTGGGGATCCTAAAATGCCTTTAAATTTCTTCTGATCATTCATCAGCAGGAACAGATAGAATACTGCTACCACTAGACAGTAGCAGGGCCCCAGCACTGAGGACAGCTGTGCTAGTTTCTTTGTCCAGCTGGTGCTCGCTAAAATCTACAAAACCTAAATACTGGGGGCTGGAGAGATGGCTTAGTGGTTAAGGGCATTGCCTGCTCTTCCAAAGGTCCTGAGTTCAATTCCAGCAAACCACATGGTGGCTCACAACCATCTGTTATGAGGTCTTGTCAGAAAGATATTGTATACATAATAAATAAATAATATTTAAAAAAAACCTAAATACTGACTTAAATGAACACTTGGAGAGAATGGGGCACGTGGTTCCTCCAGGGTGCATGTGTGGGGTTTCTTTCCTGGGAGGACTGCAAACCTCTTCCTACTACTTAGACTTCTACTCTGGAGAAGACACAGAAACGGCAAGACCAGGTCAAGCTCTAGTTTACCCTTCCCAACAAAAAGGGAGCTCAATAGATATGGGAGTGACTTCCCCAAGCCCCACACTACTTGTGCTCCGGATAAACAGGCAGATCATTCCAGCATTCATTTCATGGAGGTCAGGTCTTTAAACTTCCCCACTCCCTAAGTCCAGCCTTGCTCTCTAACCTGGTTTCAAGCAATATTCCACAGTTCCCCACATAACCCCATCTTGGGAATTTTCTTAATTGAGATCTACAACCACTATTCCCCTCCCCCCCGTTTTTTGTAATGCTCTATAATTTATATTATTATTTTGAGAGAGTTCTCATTTTGTAGCTGGCCTGAATACACTATGTAGGACTAGGCTTATAGTGAACTTAAGAGACCTACTGGCCTCTATCTCCCTCAGTGCAGGAGTTAGTCATACACCACCATGCCTGGCCATTCTGTTATTTATAAGCACTTCTGTGAGCTCATAGTTCTTAGTGAAGTTATTAGTGATTCATTACCTTAAAAGGTACATGTAGCATTTTCAGAATGCTTTACTCAAGTATTCACCTAGACAAATGAAAATATTCTTTTGCCAATTGATAATGCTTTCTTTTTTTATAGTACTTGGTATTTTTAAGTCACTCAGAAGGAGGCCACCCATCACTTCTCCCTAGATTGAGCATTAGCACTTGGGGGGTGAGGGGTAGATCTTCTCATATAAAGAAAGGATGCTAAAAGACAGTTTGATAAACAAACAAACAAAAACCGGCTGCCAATTCTGTACCCATCCCTCTTTATGACTTTCCCACCAAGAGAATAATAACCATTTTGCAACCCTTTGAAATCAAGGGCTTGGCCACAGGGTTGACTTTGGTTACAAGGTGCTGGCAAACCAGCACGTGCCAGGTTTGAAGTGTTTACACATTGAGGGTCTCCATTCTTACTGCTATTTCAAAGACGGATCAAACTATTCCAGCAACGCCAGCCTGTATCACAAGATACATGATGGGGGGCCAACCCAGACCACCTTCGTCTCAGTCAGGCAGACTTGAATCTAAAAAAGACTTAAACCAGGCCAACTCTGAGGATTACGAGCAATAAAAAGCCATCTTTAAAGACTTTATATCTGAGTGACTTTTCTACATAGAAGACTAGGATTAATTACTGGCAAAGAAAACTTCAACAGCCAACAAGAGGTGCAGGGGGGTTGTGAGCTCTGTATAACAGCCCTGTCCGTTTTGACCAGTCTTCTAAGTTTTACTGAAACACCACCCGTGAGGAGGGCTGGATAGGTGACTCAGTGGGTTAAAGCCACATGACTGTTCCTTTTAGCGGCGCCCCAGGTTCAATTCCCAGCTCATCGCATGACAGTTGACTACTGTCTGTAACCTACCATTCCAGAGGATCTGACACCTTCACACCGATGCACATAAACTAAAGTTAAATTAAAAAAAAAGAAGAAGAAAAAAAAGAAAAGAAAATCTAAGAGGTCCTCACAACAGAATTCTCATCAGAATTTAGGCCTCTCTAGATTCTCTGGGTAGCAGAAAATATTCTGCTTGAATTTTTCTTTTCAAAACACTTCTTAAAGGAATATGCCTGATTTTTTTTTTTTTAAAGTACTGTCTACAAATGCTACTTACTTTAAGTAGTTCATACATATAAAACCGGATATCAAAGTCAGTCAGGATCTGGTAGAGTTGCTGAAACAGATTTCAGAAAACATAAAGTTAATTTAGTCTGATCGTATTTGTTATTCTAAATGCTGGCCTTCCTCCGCAAATTTAGTTACAATGGCCACCCACAACTTCACTGCCTGACCTGGAATGGCATAGATGAGGGAGCTCAACATTCCACCTTCAGCAGAGAAGGGGAAAAGGAAGGAGTTCTGGGAGAGGGAAACACTATAGCCAATTTGATCTTTGCTACTTAACCTTCTAGAATTCTAATAACTACAGCCACACTGTTGTGAAGTCAAGTTGTCTAGCTGTCCACATCAAGCTGAGCCCACCCAGCGCATAGCACACATGGAGACCTTCCCCAGTTGCTGCCGACTAGTGTTAGGGGAATGAAATGACTTGTAAAAGAAACAGGGAAAGTGGTAGACATCTGAAAGATGCCATGAGTCTTCTCAAAAATCTATGCCCTCTGATCCCCACCAAACAATTCCAGGCTAAAAAAGATTTCACAGGCAGTAACTGATATATTTTTTAAAAAGGAATAATTTACAGGCACTCGGGAGGGCAGAGGACAGGGCTGATCTCTGAAGTTCGAGACCAGCCTGGTCTAACAAGAGCTAGCTCCAGGAGCAGGCTCAAAAGCGGCAGAGAAACCCTGTCTCGAAAAAACCAAAAAAAAAAAAAAAAAAAAAAGGAATAATGTAATAAGGTGTTAAAAATAAAAAACTTTCATTACTGATAATCCAGAGATCTGCCTCATGGAGTTTGAAATAAATTTGAATTTCTTGGAGCAGAGTACCCAGGATCATTAAAGTACCATAGTGTCAGTCAGACACTACGCATTGCCTTTGGTAATCATCAATTCCAAGCAAATCTCTTCCCTATCATGTAGGCAGTGTTTCCTATAAATAAAGTTAATTGAAACACTTAAAACTTTTCCTCTATTAGAGAAAAGAATCACCACATCACAGGGATCTCCAAGGAGCACAGAATGGTTACACAGGAAAATGAAACTGTATCTGCAAATATGACAAAGAAACTAATAAAAAGCACAGTTGTAGAGAAGAAGCCACATCTCTCCTCTCCCTTAGGGAAGAGTAACTTGCCTTTCCAGCTTAGTAAGAATATGTAGCTCTCTCAGCCCCAGATAACTGCTGGCTTGGGCCCATAAGATGCTGTGCTGGTTGGGGCTCACCTGTGGGCTGAGCTGTATCAAGCGTACTTACTCACCAACTTGTTTCAGCCTCCTAAGGACCAAACCCCAGGTCTCTGTTTTATCAACCCGGTGCTTCAAGGCAGGTTTCTTAGCTAGTACTTGGTCACAACTGGCAACCAGAATATAAAAGGTCTAAGATACGGTCAACCCGGGTTGTGAGAGTCGTCTCAGAGGCTGTGCTGAACTGAAACACAGGGTCAGAAACAGCCCAGGAGGAGAGAAAAGATCAAATTCTCAACCCGAGTACTAATGTTTATATTTCTAAACAACCAATATGGGATATCTTATTTGAACCTTTATCTCTAAAAGCTTTTCCTCTTGGATCACACTATACTATATAAATCATCATGTAAAGGACCTAAGGTATAAAACCAAATGTCCTTAGGGTGTCAGCAAGTATTTCTGACTATCCCAGCCAGTACCAATTTTACTAATATGAAAAGACATTACCCACACAACAGTGCTTGGAACCTATTCCTTACAAAGCCCTAATGGCTGGCCATCAGTCTAACCTTTCTTCACGGTTCCTGGTGGGATTAAGATTAAACTACATCTGGACCAGTTAACCACCTGTGCTTATGATTAAGTCCTTTCCAAGGGCCAACCTGGTTTCCTCTAATTGTTGCTGCCAATCTCCATTGGCAGACTTCAGGAATCACACTTCTCTGAAGATACCACAGGTATCTGCTCCTCCACTGCCCCCTTTCAGAGATCCTCTCCAAACCACCACCTCAGCTTTCTACACAGAAACAGTTCTCATCCTTCTTTAAACCCTAGGTCATGCTTTCCCTCTAGGGCAGTGACTCTCAACCATCCTATGCTAATATATACATTTATTCTGTTGCGGTGACTCCCAATCATAAAAATTATTTCTTTACTACTTCATAAGTAATTCTGCTTACTGTTATCATGATTGGTAATGTAAATAACCATATGGGACCCCACAGAGGTTGAGAACCACTGCTTCTAAGGTGTTTTCACAGCAAGTGAGACTCTCAGGGTCTCTAGAATTAGCACCAGAGGTATACCGGCAGGGAGCTGAGTTCTGAAGGTAAATCCTCACTGTAGTAAACACAAACTGCTACCTGCCTAGAGCCTACGCTAATGTTGCCCGAATAACTAGCTATTGTACATATAAGGAAAGCAGCTGCTGCCAGCTGAATGTGTCACTACTGTGGTGATTCAGGATCTCTGAAGTCTCCCCCACCTTTCCCCCAAGGTGTTATGAACGCACACTGCAAAGCTGTATCCTACTGTATCCCACTGACTCCACCAAACTCTCAAGCCAAGCCCTCACAGCAGGACAGCATGTCTAGCTCCTCCACTCGCTCTTATAATGCTCACCAGTTTAGTGACTAAAACAGACCTAGCTTTCAAGAACTAGCAGAGTTTCATGTGAAATTACAAAGGGAAACTTCCTAAGAAGCACACTTCCCTCCAGGTATGTAGAGAAATATTATTAACCAAGCAACTGCAGACTGTTGGCAGGAAAAACGCTTTTGCTCACATTTGCATAAGAGACTTAACCAAAAACAAACCAAGTTATTTCCCTTCCCAGGAAGATTATGGGCTCACAAGTAAAGGCACTTGCTATCACACCCAACAACCTGAGTTACATCCCTAGGACCCACAAGGTACAAAAAAGAACTGATTCCCACAAGTCTGATTTACACTCGGCTCGCTCCCCTCACTCCACTCACTCACAAAGTTTATAAAGGTAGTAAGGAAGAAACCACTTACCTATTCAGGTCAGCTGCAAAGCCTCAAACACCACTGGTGATTCCCTAAAAATCAGTTTCTACTACAGGAGTAATCTAAGGAGGCCTGGTTGAATATGTCTTTGACTTTTCTAAAATAAACCCTGCAAACATGCGAAGAGGAGAATGGCAGACAATGCAACTTGATAATCAGGCTTGATGTCTCCTATGCACAAGTACAAACTTCCAAGGAATCACCACAGTGGGCCTCACTTACTCCTACTGCATGCATGAATGCGTAACTTCAAAGACACCGGGGAAACCGCACAGTCAGTTTATACTGTGTTCTTGCCTAATGGCTACAATTCAAGAGGACTTCATTTTCTATGGACTCTGACCCACTACACAAGAGCAACAGGTATAAGAAGTATGAGACGCAGAGCGAGCATACACAGCTCAGTACACACCAAGAAATCTCAGGGTTTCAAATGGAGGAAGATCAAAAGGAGGGGATATATAAAGCCAAAGGACAAGCAATTATTTCAAGTTGTAGCCACCAATTTAGGATACTGCTAACATGTAACCTTCAAGACCGAAAAAACAAAACAGTGTTGTTTGGAAATTTACGGAACTAGAACAAATTTTAATTTATAACATTCTTAATGCCACAGATAACTGGGCATCTCAACTGATACCTTTTCCTTTAGACTTATTCTAAGACATGGACTTCTTATGCAGCTCAAGCTGACCTGGAACTCACTAGTAGTTCAGGTTGGCCTTGAATTTAGAATTCTCCTATTTCAGTCTCCCAAGCACTGGGATTGCATACAAGTGTGTGCCACCACACCCAACTCTTACTTGACACTTTCAAGTTGAGGAGTGTGCTGTTAAGTAGTTACTCTAACTCTTAGAGACAACCTCCCCCCCTCATCCCCCCCCTTTTTAAAGTTTGTCTTTTGAAGGGACACTATGTTTCTTTTACTGTTTAACTTTGACATACAGAAAACTGGTGTTTTTTTTAAAGGGGAACAACAGGGGGCTGGAGAGATGGCTCAGAGGTTAAGAGCACTGACTGCTCTTCCAGAGGTTCTGAGTTCAATTCCCAGTAACCACATGGTGGCTCACAACCATCTGTAATGAGATCTGGTGCCCACTTCTGTCTGTAGCATATATGTAGGGAAAATGCTATATACATAATTAATAATAAATCTAAAAAAAAAATTAAAAAGGGGGAACACCAAACTAGTACCTCTATCATGAAATGAAACACTAGGGGAAATGAGTAAGGAACCTTCATGGTTTAAAACATGACCCACATTAGAATCACAAAGCAAACATCAACAGGCTCCAAATAGTCAGCACTATACAGGCTGGGTATCTGTGGTGCTTGTGACCAAAGTTCTTTGTTTCAAGACAGGATTTTCTTTATGTATCCCTGTCTGTTGTGGAACTTGCTCTGTAGATCAAGCATGCCTTGAACTCAGAGATCTCCCTGCGTCTGTCTCCTGAGTGCTGGGATATTAGAGCATGCACAACTACCCACCCTGTTTCTATTTTTATACTTCTTAGAATATTTGCATAAAAATAATTATTTTGGTGACGAGACCAATATAAAATTACATCTATGGTTTGTTTTGGGGGTATTTTATTTTTGAAATAGGGTATCATGTAGCCCAAGTCGACCTCAAATTCCCAATCCTTTTGGTTTCTGGCTTCTGAGAAAGATAGGATTAGATGCCCCAGTCACATCTGAACAAAATCCAAAATCCTATCTGTGTTTCATATATTCATATACACAGAACAAAGTTAAGTTCAAACCTTTTTTTTTTTTCTTTTTGGAGACAGTGTTTTATTATGTAGCCCTGGATGGACCTCAAACTCAGAGCTTCCACTTGTCTCTACCTCCCAAATGCTGACATTAAAGGCATGTACCACCACATCCAGTTCATTCAATATTTTAAATAGTTCTGGTCATGAAACAAAGCTTCCCCTTCTCTACTTTGTGGGGTGATAAGACTTGTAGACTAGGGATGCAAAACCTGGATAGAACATGTTTTCTGGACACAAATACAATCAAATTAAAAGTCAATATAAGAATTTTTGAAAAGCCCAGTTGATCTTGAACCATATACTCACAAGCATATAGCTCTAAAGACATTATGGGGACAACAGTAACTGAGAAAGTCCTAATAGAAAAGGCCGCGACAGTAGATGGATCACAGTATAACTACCTAAACTTCTTGGCTACTGTGAGGACACAGGAACACTCAGGTTCTATTAACAGCACACTCAAGAACCAGGTATGGTAATGTCCAACTAACTCTAAAGATGACTTAGAGAGGAAACAAAAGAACCTAGCAACATGAGAGGGAAAGCAGATCTTAGCAACAGCAGGGCATCAAAAACACTGAGTGGCCAATCAACAGGCTGATAGGTGCCACTGTGCAGAAAGTCTGGGAGGAAACCCTTAACCGCTATTTTAAAATCAGCATTTCTAACTCAAAACCTATCACCTAACATTAACAAATAAGAAGTTAGGCAGGAAGACAGCTGCCTAGATTTATACACTGTATTACACTTTCAGAGACTACAATGAAAGAAAAGCTGCCTAATTCTTTTTTGTTGTTGTTTGTTGGTTTTTTTTCGAGACAGGGTTTCTCTGTGGCTTTGGAGCCTGTTCTGGAACCCTGGAACTAGCTCTTGTAGACCAGGCTGGCCTCAAACTCACAGAGATCCTCCTGCCTCTGCCTCTCAAGTGCTGGGATTAAAGGCAATGTGCCACTACTGCCTGGCTCCTAAACTCATTTACAAAACGTAATATACCTAGATACCAAAATAAGATGTCTGCATAATGAAAGGAAATCTACAGATTAAAACTGATTGCAAACTGATCCCCCCCATCCCCAAAAAGGCCCCAAACCAACCAAGTGTGTCCACTGCATTGCTGCTTTGGTTTTGTTGATAGCAATGGTGATGGAATCTAAGGCCCTGTGCACGCGAGGGACATCAATGCTAGGTGAACACCCATCACAAGCCACAACATAAGCCACGTCACCCTGACATTTAATGAGGAACAAACACTCTTTGGATAGTACTTTAAAGTCAGCTATTAATACACTTCACAACAAAAAGAGAAAAAGATGAAAAAGAAAACCGAACCTTCCCATTTAGGCACAGAATATAAAAATCCTTAAGGACATAAACACTAACAGATTTGCCCATCTGGGACCTGTCAACCCTATCTAGAAGTAGAACTAATTATCTAAGCGCATCATTCATTCTACCAAAACACACAGCTACCTGATATTTAGTGTTGTTTTCAGGATGACAAAATAGCATGGCTCAGTATTCAAAGGGACTCTCACCCCTCTGCTTCACCTGAAGGTCCTATTAAGGTAAAGCAGTCACAGGCCCTGGAGGGATGAACTCCAACTGCCGTTGAGAAGGACAACGATTTTGAAGCCAGGAAACAGTGTTCTTGGACTTAGACTAAAAAGCTGGAAAATTTGGCAACAGTGAGGCACCCATAAGCACACGAGCTTCAAACTAAGAAGAACAGAAAGGCCCAGAAATGAACAGAGCCACTATCTCTGAAAGAGAGCAAACAGCAGGCTGGAAACAGGGCAGTTGTGAGGTAACGTACCAACAACACTCTACTGAAGACCCCAATTGCCAAGTGTGTCCTCAAGACAGTGATGCCCTTCAGAGCATCACTCCAAAACAGGAGCGGCAACTTAACAGAGCCAAACAACAAAACTGTGAAGAAAAAGATGAAAGGCATGGGAGAAATGCAATCATCTCTATGAGAAAACAGACATTACATAAAGCATCAGAGAACAGGACACTATTTTTAAAAATTCAGAGACTGAAACGGACTTCTAAAATACAAAGCCTAACATCTGAATTATATTCCAGACAGCGAGAACAAGAGAGGGTGAGAAATCAAAGAACACTGACACTGTGGAAGGCTTTCAGGTGGAAAAGGCCCAGCAAGATGCAGAACAAAGGATGAGAGAAGCCCACAGGAAGGCACATGTCTGAACATTCAGAAGACTGAGAATGGAGAGAAATTCCTCAACACTTCCAGGAAAAAAAAAAAAAAATCTGTAAGATCAAACAGGAGGGGCTCTAGTGCTACCACTGGAACAAACGTTTCAAAACTGAGGAAATCATGAATCTCAATGTAGAATTATACCCCAGTGAAGACATAAGTGGGGATAAAAGGTGTTCTCAAATATCTAAGTCTCAAAACCACCGAGTTACACAATTTCTTTAAAAGCATCCATTAGAGCATCATGTCTTCAGAACACCTCCTTTAAAGGATTCAGATCTCAGAGAAACAGGTTTCCTATGATGTTAGATTTCCTGTCAACTCCCAAAGAACACTGATACAACACCTGGTAGATACCACCTCTGAGAAACACAAAACGCTAAAGCCACACTGATTTTACCTGCAAGGGAGTTATAAAAACAAAGTATTTGTTACGTACAGAAAGGCTGCAGTAGGTATATTTAAAACTTACTACTCATTTTAAGTAAATGCACTCTTCTCCCCTTACTTTTCATTAGATACCCTAGAGATAGTACCTAAGAAAATTACACGTGCAAATAAGGTTACTTCATTTCGCCTGCAGCAGGGATAACCGGAAACCTGCAACTTCAACCTGACCAGGTGGGTTTTATTTCTAGCTTCTAGCTCAACAAATTCAACAAGTGTCTGACTCCTTGCCAGAGAGCTGTAATCAACCCTCAAGTTCCTCTCACACCCCTAGGAAACCAACATCGCTATTTTGTTTCTTTTTTGGTTTTCGAGACAGGGTTTCCCGGTAGTTTCTAGAGCCTGTCCTGGAACTAGCTCTTGTAGACCAGGCTGGCCTCGAACTCAGAGATCCGCCTGCATCTGCCTCCAGAGTGCTGGGATTAAAGGCGTGCGCCACCACCGCCCGGCTTTTTGTTTCTTATATCAAACTGTGTTCTAAAACAAGGTTTTCTCTTTGCATATCTTAATACCAGAAACCTCATTAGTAGGTTCATTTTTTTATTACAATTAAACAAATCCATGAACCAAGCTGCACATGGCTGCTTATTAATTCCAGCACTCAGCAGATTAAGGCAGAAAGGCTATAATAAAATTCCAGGCAAAACCTGGGATAGGATGGTTCAAACTCAGTGTTTAAAACCTTTTTTTAAAAAAGAATATTTATCAGCTGGGAAATGAAAGGCAGTTGTAATCTCAGTACTCAAGAGCCTGAGGTAGAAGGATAAAGTCTGAGGCTAACCCTGAGTTAAATCAAACCCTATCTTTAAAAAGTTCAGTATATAGCTAGGCAGTGGTGGTGCATGCATTTAATCCCAGCACTTGGGAGGCAGAGACAGCCTGAGTTTGAGGCCAGCCTGGTTTACAGAGTGAGTTCTAGGACAGCCAGGCTACACAAAGAAAACCTGTCACTAAAAACATACCAAGTGTAAATACCCCAGAACAGGGTTCTTGACAACAGCGACTGAAGTAGGTTTTTATCAACTGCTTTGGACACAGTGTGTATGAACACAAGTTTAGCAGCTTCAATCTAAGGATTCCTTCCACAGAAGCTCTGTATCCATTATCTTTTCCCTATCAGCAAGGGTAGATCTCAGGAAAATCAAATTAATGTACACTAAAACTGTGTTGTATAAAACAGATTGTGTAATAGATGAGGCATTACATCTTTATTACAGATGAGGGATCCCATAGTGCCAGCTAACTCTTGAGACGCACGTCAAAAGGCAATGAATGAGTAACCTCCTCCAAATTCAAGAACCCCAAAGATCTGCAATATTTGGGATCCAAGCTGCCATCTGATTCACCAACATCATCCCTGACTGCTTTGAAGTTCAAGCAGTACCCACCCTACCCCCTCCAACCCCCTGTGAACCCCCATGCCAAAAAGAAGCATACACACCTTACAAATCTGTATTATTGATATATTTCAAATACCAAAGCTGGTGTCTTGACTGAAAGAGAGAACAGTGATTTTTTTTTAGATACTCAGACAGTAATAAATGCAGTTTGTATTGGCCACCCTCAAAACCTCACAGACAAAAGAATTCTCTCATTAGGAACATGCCTGTGTTTTTTTGTTTTTAGATTTGTTATTTATTTTTGTGCTTGCGTGCGCCATCTCTAAAAGACCAGAAGAGGGTGGTACCTAAACACCTTGGAGCTGGAGTACTAGGAAGTCGTGAGGATCTGAAGTGAGTGCTGGAATCTGAACTCAGGCCCTCCGGCCTGAGCAGCAGGCACCCTCCTCAGTGCTGAGCAATTTTTCCCCAAAAACCTGTTTGTTGTTATTGTTGTTTGATTTTGAAGTATTATGATTGTCTGGGTTGCTGCAACGTAAAGGGAAAATGGGAGGTAGGAGTGTTATAGGCTGGCATGAACACGAAGGTTAGTCGTGCACAGGAAGCTCAGTATGTACTGTTTACATCTGTGCTCTATGTAAAGTTTTAAAGAGCAAGATATTCCCAGAATGACCCAGCAGAGCCCTGAGAAACCCATTAGTGATTTTATTAAGACTTACAGTCAAAAATATCCTAAGCTGCCATCTGTATCAGGTGCTGGCACACTTTCATCTTGGTTCAGCAAACAAGTTGCATCTGACACAGTTTTCATACTCTATTAAGTCCTTTGTAGGCTCTCTAAAAGATCACCTGGCTGGGTTCAGAGGTAAATGTCTATAATCCAACTTTTTCTTTTCTTCTTTCTTTCTTAATAATCCAACTTTTAAAAGCACTATAGTTGGAGAGACTTCTCAGTGGATAAGAGCACTTGCTGCGAAGGCAAAGAGGCCCTGAGTCCAAATCCTCAGCATCCATGTCAAAGCTGGATACATAATCCCCAGGAGATGGAGACAAGAAGATTCCAGAAGCTTGATGAGCAGCCAAACTGAGAGACTCCTGGCCTCCAAATATCATGCACTCCAGTTAGTAAATGTTAGTTCAGTAACTTCCTTATAATCTAAAGCTTCATAATGGCAGGTTAATCAGGAAAAAAAAAAATCATGCTAATACGCAGAAATGATGTTCAGAATTGGGAGAAAGCATGGGTTTTTTAAGGGTTTATAGAAATAATTCATCTCAAAAATCTTTACTGCTAGAACTTTAGCTCAAGGACAAATCATAGGTTCTTACGAAGTGGGACAGAGTGGAGAATGTGTGCGAGAACTCGTGCACGTATGTGTGTGCACGCACGCACACACGCACACACACACTCGTCTTTACCTGGGCAATGGGTCAAGTAGCACCAAGAACAAATGTGTCTAACACTGTCCTCAACGAATTTGACCTTTCACAGATTTAAGTAAGTCGGACCTCTCAAATTCAGGGGCTAAGGTTCCCTTTCTACTTCCACCTACACTACTCAAAATCAGACGTATTAGGCAAAGTATGTTGTCTCTCTGTGCATGTGAGTGCAGTCATTCAGAGGCTAAGTGTCTGATCCCTCTGGAACTGGAGTTACAGGGTTGTTCTTAGTCACTTGACATGGGTGATGGGAATAAAAACTCGGGTTGTCTGGAAAAATAACATGTACTCTTAACCACTGAGACAGCTCTCAAGCCCTGCTTCATTTTTTTTTTTTTTTTTTTTTTTTTTTTGCTTAACTCATGTATTATACAACATGTTAACAAACTACAAACATTAAGTTCAGGTATCAGTAAGTTTCAGGCTAACAGAGAAGGCAAGATGAAGCGGCGGGGTGGGGGAGCAAAAGAGGGGACATATATTACAATTTGTCTACCATGTGCAAGTCCCTTAGGTTTAGTCCCTAGCACAGCTTCTGAATTCTTGTTGCACCACCAGGGGTCTCTAGCTCAGGTTGGCCTTAAATCCCTATGTAGTTGAGAATGACCTGAACTTCGGATCAACCTGATTCTATTTCTGTGTGCTGGATATAGGCAACATTACCTTGCCTGATTTATGCATTTCTATGGGAAACAAACCAGGGCTCATTCAGGCTAACAGGCACATAACAACTCAGCTATACCCCCAATTAACAGTCTCTCTGTTCTTTAAATGGACAATACCCATTTTTACCTCAAATACTAAGACTATACAGTGTGTGTGTGTGTGTCTGTGTATTTTCTTAAGTGGACAATATTCATTCTAACCTCCAACATTATGACTTCAGGGCTAATCTGAATTAAACAGAATGGGATATATTATTTATGAAATCAATTGTAAATTAGTGAGTGTATAATCACCCCTTCTCAGTCTTGATCAGGGCCCAAAAGGAAAATCTTTTCTCATCCTATATTACTGTGCAGCAGTGCAAATTACTTAGCCTTTGTAGACTTTTGTTTTCTTACAGTATAATGTCCCCCTGAATCACTGTGGGGATTGAAAGGTGTGATACAGTGTCTAGCCTACAGCTGTCACTCAGTCTAGCAATTAAATGACGAGATGTCCTCAGCATACAGAAGCAAAGCCCTGCTTCTTAATAAGCTTATGTAAAACTGCCACAGAGAGCAGGGAAATACTTTCACATAAGCAGGTAGACAACAGAAACACAACACAAGTGGCACCAAAGTGGGTTCTGCAAGGATGGAAGTTTAGTCAATCAAAAATACTGTCACTTTTCCCCAGGGTAAAGAAACAAAGGTTAAAATAGCACCCTGAGAATAGGTCAAAATTAAGCAAGTTATTCTATATGTTTCTTAATTTTTTATTATTGTGAATATGTTATGTGCATGTGTGTATGTCAGTACATGTGCCACGGCACCACATGGAAGTCAGAGGTCAACTCTGTGGAGTAGGTGGTCTATCTACCCCTAATGTGGTTTCTAGGGATCAAACGCTAGTCACCAGGCCTGTGAAGCAGTGCCTGTATCTACTAGAGCCATCCTGTCCCAAATAAAGCATTTAGGTTGTAAAAGTATGCACATTCCCTAGTTGTACATATACACCGTGAGGTCCTTGTGTTGGATGCAGAACTAAAGACAAGATATGAAAACAGCAAGGCTTCTCTCTCAAAGGACTGGTGGTCTAGGACCTGTTTAGTTTCCCTACACTAGAATCAACAAAGACATCCCCCAATACCAGGCTTACTAGAGTGAGGTAAAGATAATGCAAACGGCAGTGTAGATGCTTCAGGGGGCTAAATCAAAGAAACGGGAAATAACAGGTAACAAATAGGGTGCAAGGTTTTTTCTCTGTACATAGGCTGCATTTAGTGGTGGTAGCTAGCTCATCACTGGGCCATGACAGTTGTATGGTTTTTAAGCCCATTTACCAATAAATACCAGTGTCATCGGTCCATTTATCAGTCCCTTGTGCAGTACCACACAAGACCCTGGGTGTTAAACAACACCCCACCCCAATCCACTAAAACACTCCCCAGCCACCAGGCACCTACCACAGGGTCCTTTACAGTGTCAATCAGCTTAATGATATTTGTTCCACCACGAAGGTTCTCCAGAATCTTAACCTCTCGTTTTATCTTCTTTTTCTTCACTGGCTTAAATACACAAGAGTAATCAGAAGTGAGACTTCTTTTTAAGTTAACATGATAAAAACAACTTTAAACAACGTTAAGGCAACAGGAAGGATTATTTGCTGTGTACCATGCTTATGTTGTGTTAAAGAATATGCTTAAATTAGAAGAGAAAAAGAAGGCTTACCTACTGTAATCTTTTAGGTTAAACAATTTATAGTTCATAGCTTATGTGGCAGGATCTTTAGTAGTTACATGTAGGGTATCTAGCACATTTGAACATCTATGTAGTATTGTAAAAATAAACGCATGCTTACTGGATTACTGCCAAATGTTTAGCTCTGAGCAGCCGTAGCCCACGGACAACGGAAACCGAAACACAACGCCGATGCCGGCTCTCCCGTGAGTCACAGGTAGCTGTGTCTTCAGCGCAAGAGCCGGTTCCCTGACTTCAAGTTACAAACTTGTTCCCAAGCTGTTGGCTCCCATTTCCTGTTGCCACTCCCACTTCCTTAATATTTAGAATCAAATCAGCTCAGTCAGTACCTCTCCCAACAGATCCCATTCCTAGAGAGAAAAAGTTGTTGGATCAGCAAAGGAGAAAGCTGATCTCATCAGCAGTGACTAACTGTAAAGCCACCAACCTACAAGATGGGAAATTAAAGGTCTTCTTAGAAATACTCCCATTGTATGTATCATTTCCTGACTGAAATAGGATCTGAAGTCAATAAATAAAAGCAGTTCTGAAAAGGCAAGTGTGTCATAATCATTTGCAGTCACTCAGGACAGCGGCAGACACACGTTAACTCTCTGACCCAAGTCCATTCACCCTCACGAAGGTCTAAGCGGAAGGTTAGTGGCAGCAGGGAGTTATTCACAGCAGGTCACAGCTAACAGAAGCATAAAAACAGAGTCCAGTCTGGCAATTTGGACTGCCTGGCAAGCACCCTCTTCACCTCTGGGCTTTACAAGGGAGAGATGGTACGAAGAAAAAAGACTACTTTATTGTTTAAAACACTGTACATAGTACAAGTAAAGAGAGGAGGGCCCATGGACCTTTCATGAATGATAAACAAGATCTAAAAAGTCCTTGGCCTGGGAGAGGCTCTGGAGATGGTTCAGTGAGTAAGAGTGCTTGCTGTCAACCCGATGACCTGAATTCAATCCCTGAAACCCACAAGGTCGGCAAGACCCACTCTCACTATCTGTCCTCTGACCATCACATGGTGTATGTGAGAATCCACACGTAGTATATATATGTAAATTTTTAAAGCTCAGAGATAATAACCCCTTGTTTACTGGAGATGGACTGGCGAGAGAAATGGCTCAGCAGACAAGAGTTGTACAAGCATGAGGACCTAGGTTTGGATCCCCAATACCTATGTAAAAGTCAGGTTTGACTGTAGCTTGTTGGGTGGTCAGTCCGGCAGAATAAACAGTGAGTTCTAGGTTCAAAGAGAGCCTGTCATTAAGAAAGTACGGTGGAGAGCGATAGGACACACAATCATTGTTACATCTTGTGTCCACCAGGATACAATCACACCGCATACACAGCAGGCGGAGAAAGGCTGGAGGAGAGTATGTAACTGTGTGCTTGCAAGCCAGCTGCCACCACACTTCTCCCTCGTTCAGAATGTTGCAGTCAGAGATGGTTGGGGGCCTCTTCCCCATCTCCTCTAGGAACCTTACTTACTTCCTTGGTCTCTGTATCAGACCTCAATGTTTTGGGGGAAATCAAGCACCATACAACACAATTAAAAACAGCCAGGGAAGACACACATGACAAGTAGCCTCCGGGTTCTTAAAAAATGCCAACATCATGAGAGGTGTGAGCAACCAGTCATTCAGCGTTAAGAGTGAAGTATAAAGCCAACATCAGCATTTGAGGAATCGGGTGTGAAAGTAGTTTGGAGTTTTTGTTATGTTTTAATATATATAAATTTGGAGACAGGTCTCTTTGTAGTCCTGGCTGTCCTGGAATTCACTATGTACACCAGGCACACTTCTAAGCCACAGAGCCCTACCTGCCTCTGCTCCTCAGTGCTGCAATTAAGGCTATATGATAACTCTTAAAACTCTTTTGTAATTCTGAAATAATGTTAAAGACTAGCTATCTTCTATTTATCCAAACTCAGGTAATACCACTCCTGTTTAAAAACCTGCAACCAGAATACTGTACAGCTTCCTCTGCTCCTGACAGCACCCACTCACAGGGACGGCCAGTACACATGCTATTCTTATGCCACTGCCACTTTCTCCAACATCACTGCTCCTCAGCTCCCCAGAACACACCAGAGCGCAGCTCTGGGAACCCCAGAAAACACTTAGCTGCCTCTTCATCAGTCTAAAGGGAACTTAAAGACCAGAGACTGAGAACAGCTGCACAACGCTGAAATAGTCCCAGTGGAGCCCATGGCAGCTGGAGTCCTCAGATGCTGCCAGGACACCAACAAGACTCAAAAAGAAAGTGACCCACAATCCGGGACACACCCCTCCCAAAGCACTAAGCACAGGCAGCAAGCAGTTCATCAGCCTCTGCACTGCTCTGAGCCTGAGGAAAGAAGATTCCAGAAGCTAACTATTAAGAGCTTGGAGAGCAAAGGAGACTTTCTAATTCTACAAATGAAGAAAAGAACATTTTTTCAGGGACAACCACTGACACCTTTCAAAGCTTGCAAAGTTTTCTAGAAAAACAGATGCGTCTGAAACTTGTACAGAGTATGTTCCCACTGGCCACCAACTACACAGCACGCAGAGATTGCCTCAGGCATGCTACTAAGGCTTACACTCATTCATCCAATTCAGATAGGATCTGTTTCAAAGATTCAAATGGCATTGGTTTAGCTGTTTTCCAAACTGAATATTTTTCTTACTCAAAGTAGATAAAGTAGCAAAAAAGATACCCTTGCCACCCTCCTGTCGCAAACCCTGGAGAACTGGGACCACAGGTATATACTACCACTATACGCTGAGAAAAGATTCACAGGAAAGAATAACACTACAAAGTTTTAACTACAAAAACTTATTTAACATTTAAAATATCCGTTCAGAAGGTTTTCCCACATGAAGGGCAGTGCTGGCCATCTGGAAGACCCTTGTTCAAAGTGGCCCTAGAGTAAAGGATGTCTTGTCTACTAACCCAAATCTTAAAAAGTCTATAATAAAATAGAAGTTTGTGACACACTGCAGAAAAGGAGAAATTGACGAAACCTATGACCTTCCTATTCACCCAGATCTTCACTCCTTCAGAAACCAGCGCTGAGGACAATGACAGTATCATCTGCAATAGTATTTATTAACTGCAATTCAGCTCGTCAGCTTTGCTTACCAAGGTGTGAGAATCAAGACCTCAGTCCATTTCAGCAAGTATCACAGGCAAAGGCCCCTTTTAAATTTCTTTCTAAGTTTCAACTAGATTGACACATTTTAAGACAGTAATATAGCACCCAACTTTCATCCCATTATCAAACTAACGACAGCCAAACTAAGATATTAATCCATCACTTGCAATGAAGAATTACAATCAACAATGCGTGCCAGGAATGAAGAATGATGAAGGAGAGGAAAAGGCTTGCTAGGCTGACATGTATTTTCCCTTAATTTCAGACATCTTTGCAAACCATTTGCATTTGACCGAAACAAAAAATTAGCTAAACAATGTTATTCACAACTCTTCCTCTAGTCTTTCAAGTATGCCATTCCAAGCCCACTATCTCAAGGGGAATTAGTCTCAGAACTAAGAAGAAAAAATAAGGTTTACAGGCACAGTATAAATCCCAATGACGAGATATCATTAAAAAACAAAACAAAGAGAGAAAGAGAAAAAGCCAGTGTGAGGTACATACCTGTAATCTTGGCACTTGGGAGGCTGTTGCATGGGAAATCACAAGCTCAAGGGCAGCCTGGGCTAGCTGGTGAGACCTTGTCTCAAAAAAGGAAAAACAAAAGAGAAAACGTGTAGATCAGGATGTAGACAAAGAACTCTCACATACTGTTGCTGGCATCATAAAATGAACCAGCTACTGTGGAAAGTTCCTCAAAAGAAGAAAACTAGTCAGGCATGGTGGCAATAGGCATATAATTCTAGCATCCAGGAGGCTAAGGCAGAAAAATCACTGGTTCGATGTCAGCCTGGGAAACTTAGATAAAACACCAATTGCACTTCTGAGTATACAACCCAAAAGCAGCAAGGTATAGGCTCAAAAAGGCATTTGCACACCCATGTTCAAAGTAACCAGCGGTGTGGTAGCGCACGCCTTTAATCCCAGCACTGGGAGGCAGAGACAGGTGGATGAGACCAGCCTGGTCTACAGGAGCTAGCTCCAGGACAGGCTCCAAAGCTACAGAGACCCTGTCTCAAAAACAAAACAAAACAAAACAACAACGAAAAAAGCAAACAAGTAGCTCTGGTCACAACAGTGAACACATGGACAGCAGCTTAGTGTCAGTCATGGAGGAAATGGATAGACAAAGTCTACCTTCTAAAAATAAGGAAATTATTTTTTTTCTATTTTTAGTTTTCTTTGAAGCAGGGTTTTACATCCCCCCTACCTCAGCTTCCCAAGTGCTGGGATTCCAGGCATGAAACAACATGCCTAGTGAAAAGTAAACTGTATTATATGTATAAATGCATTTGTAGGCAGCATGGTAAGTCAAATAAGCCGATCACGAGACAGAGCTTTATGATTTTACTTATGAGACACCCGAGTAGTCCAAACAACGAACAGTGGTTGCTAGGAGCTGAGACGACAGAGGACTGGAGACCCATCATTTAAAGGGTATAGTTTTAGTTTTACAAGATGAAAAGAGCCACACAGATAGATGGTTGTAATGGCCCTAACAGCATTATAAATGCACTAATGCCATGAACAGCAAGCTTAACAATGGCTAGGATGATAAGTGCTATAAGCGTCATACAGAAGGGGGAGGGGCAAAACAGAGCATGAACCTTTTAATCTCACCAAGTTAATGGTTACAACCCCTTTGATTATTGACTCTGCTTCTAAAATTGTTCAGTTAGTCCAACTGTAACACTATTACTATTTCAAATCGCTCTTCAGCACCAAGCTTATTAGGTACATTTAATCTTCTGAGATGAATTAATTCTCTTCTTGTAGTTTATCAAAACCATCCAATATCATAGAACTAAGTATTGGACCCTGACATCTAAAGTCAGGCACTCTACTTCCTGGGCCACTATGGGCTGTGACAATACTATTACCTACACACCCTTCTATCTTGATTCATGGAATTCCTGCTTTAACAGAGTCAAAGATTATAAATGAGCAGTCTAGAACTCTTCCGCCCTATTTTTCACATAGCTAAGTCTACCACTTAGATTATGAAGTGAGATCCAGAAACTAGGTAAATGTCACATGGAGCCTTGAGCCATATAGGAGGGGCACTCGATCACTGCAGACTTTTCCCATACAGAGCACACTCTGATTACCTCTAATGTATGAAAGGAATTAAAACTACGCACCCCGGATCTGGGAAGTAATTGCTATGAGACTTAAAGGAACTGAATGGGTCACAAAGGTCTAAAGCGTGTTTCTCAGCCTGTGGGTCACAACCACTTTGGGGTTGCACACCAGACATTTACAGTTCATTTACACGGCAATTCTGAACAGTAGCAAAAAGAGTTATGAAGTAGCAACAAAACAATTTTATGGTTGGGGGTCACCACAGCATAAGGAACTATATTAAAGGGGGCCTACAAACAGGAAGAACTGTATTAAAGGGGTCACTACATATTAAACATGTTTAAGACAAATTTTATACCACCATTGCCTTAATCCAGAATTAATTTTGACGGAGGAGGGTAATGGGTAGCCAAGATATTTATAATACAAAATAATGCTGTGACCAGGAAGCCTTATATGAGGATTTCTAAGCCACTGCAGCACTGGTTCAAAGTGCTTTGGATGTTTTTAAAAATTGTATTGCTCTTGACATCTACTCGGGAAACAGTAGTTTAATTGAAAGCTCTCAAGGACCCCAGGAAGCACTGCGATCCATACACACTAATGTTTTTATTTCACTTCTGTGTACACCTAAGTGCCATAAAAGAACTGAAGAGTTGACCTGCTTATGATCAAGATGAAACTTTTGACACTGAAGCAGCTTTCTGCTTTGTTGCATAAACTTTTTTTTTTTTAAAAAAGTTTCCCCCTTTCTCCTTAATACAATTTCTGACACTCCCACCCTGAGAAAAAAAAAAGAAAAATAGAAGACATTACTTCTCAAGGGGCGGTAGTGGCATAATCCTTTAATCTCAGCACTTGGGATGCAGAAGCATATGGATCTCTGAGTTCGAGGCCAACCTGGTCTACAGAGCTAATTTTCAGGCTACAAAACACCACCTTCTTTCAGGGGTAGGGTGGGGGGAAGACATGGCTTCTCTATCATTAGACTTGCATAAGTTCACTTTCCTACAATTAATTAAAAAAAAAATCTTTGCTAAGAGTATTACCTTATAAAACTTTCACTGGCAGCTTTTCAATATTGTAAAGCCTTGAACTGCCTCAATATACCTTGGTCAATAAAATATTTAGAGATTCTAACAATTAAATGAAATAAAAGTCTTCCATGCTCACTCTGCATCCAACTGCTGTGACTAAATAACAAAGACTGAAATAATGTCACTGAACTCATGCACCTCGGGTCTCCGTCACCACGTGCACACGAGTTCCTTCCTGCAGATTAAATACAGCAGGCGTGACCTTGACAAAGAAGTAAAAGGTGATTCAGGCTGCCCTCTGAGAAAAAACAAACACCTCATGAACTAAGGCATCAAAATCTCATGCTCGAACCCTGGAATTTACTCTGTTCAATGCTAAGATCCTATAATCCAATGTTGAAATTAACAGTCAGAGCATGAAGAAATAGGAAAGAACTCTGGTAAAGGGTCATCTCAACAGTGATGACAGGTACATTTCTTTGTGCCTAGGTCTACCATTTGTAAAAAAATAATTTGAAGCAGTTTCCATACAATAAATACATGAAGCCTCTTTAGTGCAGAGGAAAACTCTCAAGCAACTAATCTCTGAAACTCTTCACAATTACAACTGAAGGGCAATACTACAATGCTTCCCTAAAAAACACACTGGAACTCAGACACATACCTGAGCGCTGCTCCCTTTAAAACACACCACACAAAACTGCACTTACTTTAAAAATGTTTTTGCACAGACATTTAGACATTTCCCTGAAATTGTTTTAGATTTGACAATTCAACCATCTAAATGTGTGTATATTTAGATATTCTTAACTACAATTTGTTTTGCTTAGTCCTTAAAATTAAAATGTCTGGCAGGTGGTGATGGCATAAGCCTTTAATCCCAGCGCTTGGGAGGTAGAGGCAGGCAGATCTCTGTGAGTTCAAAGCCAGCCTGGTCTATAGAGCTGGTGCCAGAACAGGCTCCAAAGCTACAGAGAAACCCTGAAAACTAAAAGAGTATGAAGTAACTTTTATTAAAAACATTTATGTTTTTGTATGTAATGAACTATATCGTTTTCAGCAAGTTCCTCGAAGGAAACACTTCTCTGCTAACACCCCCCTCCATAACTATAGCCCTTCTGTGTACCAATCACCATTTAGTGGGGCCCACGCTCCTGACCTTCAACACTGCCACTTGATTCTCAGCCAGTGTTTCAGCAGCAGAGACACCATCACCTGTCTTTACAGTAAAACTGCCGCTTTACCACTCACTAGGCTAGGCTGATCAGGAGCGAGAGCAGCAGCTGTTTGCTGAAAGGTGATGTCCAGAGTGCTAAGATCGACTACAAGTAGATGGGGACCACGGCAAGGCACAAACTTTCAAACACCCACATTTTGTCCCACAGAACCTCCACTCAGGCCACTGTGAAAACCAGGCTCACATGAAGTACACCGCTCTCCAGTGCTCTCAGTCTCTCACTAGTGACACACAAACTGATCTGACATGAAGAACTGCCAAGATCCTTAAGGGTGACATGCTCGTGCAGTAAATGATCTGACAACATAAAGACCGACCAGGTCCTAAGGATTACCTTCCGTATAACCTATAAAACATCATTTTCATCTTCAATCACCTGTACAGAAACGTGTCTGACTCCTCCTGCTCATTAAGATCATGTCTTCATTTGAATGATAACAGCCCCATTGTTATCACCCGAGAGGGCCAGTCCTGCCATCCAGACAGCTTTGTCCCAGTTATTATTTCAGTGGCTAGAATGTACTCTTTTGTCCCAAATCTCTCTCTAACTGGCTGGCTTGCTCTATCCAGCCCACCTGAAATTTTATTACTGAATGAAAGGGGAGTATCCACTGGGGGAGCTGCTCTGCACTCTAGGCTTTACACTTATCTCGGAGAGGACTCCAGTCTTCGGACAACTTTCTGGAGTAATTCAGAGCAGAGAATAACAAGTTCAATGATGAAGGAGCCCTGGACTAGCAGAATCGCCACACAAAACCTTTTTTCTTCTTTTTGTGAATACCTATTAATTCTGTATCAAACACAGCCCTCCTTACGAGTTGTTTGAGAAGCCCACAGTTTACACTTTAAATGTCCCTGGCCTAGCAAACTCAAGAGTTCAGACAAGCCGGCACATTTCCACAAAAGTTTAGCAGAAACTGGTAGTGGTGCTGCAGGGTCATCCTCCAGGAGACACAGGAGAGTCTGAATTACTCATTCTAGTCCTCTTGCCCTGTGGGGGGAAATGTTATATGCCATTCATAGGACACTCACCTTGAGAATTTTACAACCACCCCTCTCATTGTTGGTGATGTTAATGGCCTCAAATACTTCACTATACTTGCCCCGGCCAAGTTTTCGAACCAGTTGGTAATCATCTTGATTACTGTGAAAGGCAAGAGATACACATAAATGCCAGGATTGGGGATTAGGCAAGCCTATGTGCACTATACATCTGTCCAGTTACTTCCATTCATCAAGCATTTGGAGGTGTCCCTACGTTACACATCAACCCATTCCCTAAGTGAAAGCCACCCAGAAGCTTGGTTCCCTTCACTCTGCAGAGCTAGCCCAACTGACTAGTTCTAACCTGGGGAGAAAGAGCAGCTACTGGGCCTTAAGGTCCACGTTAAGTGACCGAGCAAATCATCCACCCTGGGGGTACTGGGGTGTTCCCCTGCCCGCGGTTCCACAGCACCTGCCTCTCAATTCACACCCTCCAGGGAGCCACTGCCTGTTTTAGAGAATCTGCACATCTTTTAAAAAAATGTTCCTCCCACCCAGATCTTAACAGCTCAAGAGGACAGCCATGAACTTCCCATTCCACAGGAACCCCAAAGTGTGAGGGGCAAGGACCGCCCCCACCCCTGACCCCACGTTTCTCCCCACCGGCTGCTGAGCCGGGGGCCGGGCGGGCAGGGGAGGCCGGGGACACGTGCGGCCGGAGCCGGGCCTCCCTGCCAGCCCCGAGGCCGAGCGGCCGGTCGGGTGCGGTTCGCGCGAGGGGGCGGCCGACGACGGCTTTACCCCCAGCTCGGGACGTGGGCTTCGTAGTCCCAGTACTCGCGGCTCCTCAGGCTGTTCACCTCGGCGTAGACCCGGGCCCGACTGCCCGCGGCCGGGCCGGGCATGGCGGGCGGGACCGGGGGGCGCCGCGGGGCGCCGAGGGCGGCGGCGCGGCACGGGGCGCGGGGCGACAGGCACGGGAGGCTGCGGGCCGCCGGCCGCCCGAGCAGAAGGAGGAGCGCGGCGGCGGCGGCGGCGGGCGTCCGCGCCAGGCCGGGCCCGCGGGGGCGGGGAGGACGGACGCTCAGGCCGGGGGGCGCGGGGGGCGCCGGCCGAGCCGGCCCGGGGCCTGCGGCGGCCGGCGGGACGGCGGGGCTCGTGCTCCGCGGCGGCCTCCGCTCGGCTCGCGGCCCCTAGAGGCAGCGGCAGCGGCAGCGGCAGCGGCAGCGGCAGCGGCAGCGGCAGCCACCGGCCGGGAGAGGGGTAGCGGCGGCGACGGCGGCGAAGAGGGAGGAGGAGGAGGCGGAGGAAACCCGGAAAAGGGGCCGTGCTCGCCAGGAGCGGCCGCCGCCCAGCCCCGGCCCGCCCCGGCCCACAGCGCCCCCTGCAGCGCTGGGGGACCGTCACCGGCTCCCGCCCCCGCAGCGACAGCGCCACCCGCCAAGCAGTGTGGTCATCCGCCGGTCCACTTGCTGGCCACCGCCTAGGAGCCTTCGTCCTCGACTGGAGCCCCTTTCAGCACAGCCGCACAATCCAGCCACCATGACCTCCAGCACTGGCCCTGGTCTGACCTTCCTGATACCAGCTGTCTCCACTTCTCAGTGACTTGCTTATAAGAACCCTTACCTCGAACTGTCCCCCTCCCTCACTCCTCCTGCCATCCACAGACCCCCATCAGCTCCAAAACTTCCCATTCTTTCTATGCAGAACCTGTCTAGTTCTAGATTTCAACCCAAATTCCTCCCTGAGAGCCCACTGAGTCATCTCTTGGGCACTTGGTTAAACTAGAGTCGGCCAGGTGGTTTCCTTGTAAAGTTATTCTTTTCTTCCTGTCATTGAACTGGTAATTAGTGGGAGATACTTTCAGACTGTAAATATCCGGTTTTTGTTCGGGAGGAGGAAAAGCTGGGAAGTGAAGGGGGCTAGGGGCGAGGGATTGGGCATGGCTAGGTGGGCATTCAAGCCTCCAACACTCTTCTCTTGGGTCTTCTGGGGTCCCTGGTCGTCTTGCTTTCCTGTCCATATTCTTTATCGACAGGAATATCCTCACACAGCTTAGGCTTCTCTGAGTCTAAACTTTTTTTCTCCCACAGTTTTCTAGATGAGACTATGCGCCCTCTTCATATACCTAACTACCCAGGTTCAAGACCTAGTAAGCTCTGTAGCTCACAATGGATGTGGATTCGAGTCAATGACTCAACATCTCTTTGCTTCAGATTTTGTAGTATACACCCAGCACCTACTTCACAGAGTTGTGCAGATAGTTATTAAAACACTACGTGCCCATACTATTTTTTGTTTTGCTCTGTTTTTGTGTTTTTGTTTTTTGAGACAGGTTCTTTGTGTAGCCCTGACTGCCCTGGAACGCACTCTGTAAACCAGGCTGATGTCAGGATTAAAGTGCCAGGATTAAAGGCGTGCACCATCACGCTGTTACTAAACGCTATCACTTTTCCTTTGCTGAGTCCAGCACTTGTCCAGCTTTCAATTCTCTGTGTAGCTCTGACTGACCTGGGACTCACTTTTTAGTTAAGGCTGGCCTTGAACTCATAGACTTCTGCCTGTCTCTGCCTTCTGAGTGCTAAGATTAAAAGCGTGTGCCACCACCACCCAGCAACAAAGATTACATAATAAACTGTCAGTTACTTTTATTTGTTTTGTTTTTTGAGACAGGGTTTCTTTGTGTAACTTTGAAGCCCCGGCAGTTGTTATGTAGACCAGGCTGGCTTTGAACTCACAGAAATTCACCTGCCTCTGCCTCCCAAGTGCCACCACCATCCAACTTTGTAATTCTAGCCCTCTGGAGGTGGGAGAGTAGGAAAATCAAGAGTTTGAGGCTCACCTAGGTTTCATAGCAAGATCATATCACAAAACAAGTGCAGCCGGGCGGCGGTGGCGCACGCCTTTAATCCCAGCACTCGGGAGGCAGAGGCAGGCGGATCTCTGTGAGTTCGAGGCCAGCCTGGTATACAAGAGCTAGTTCCAGGACAGGCTTCAAAGCTACAGAGAAACCCTGTCTCGAAGAAAACAAAACAAACAAACAAAAAAAGCCCATACATTTGGAACTTTGCACAAATCCAGACATTTTCAGAAACAAAATCTGAAAGAAAATAAAGCACTTAGAGAATAAGTGGTCTTTGACCTTTGATTTCAGACCTGTCAGTCTGATTTAGTACATTCTCAGTGTTGCTCTAAGGTTGTTTTATTTGTTCATTCCCCCACCCCCCCCCCCCAAATTCCCTATGAACTTGTCCACGTCAGCAAGTCATAATCCTAACCCTTGGGTGGGCTTTCTTAGTTTTAGAAAGCCCTCAATATGCTGCAGAAACTGTAGCTGCTTTGAGCATGCGTTCTTTCTTTCCTCGGCTTGCATCAGACTCTCACAGGAGGCGATGGCCTGTAGAGGATTCCAAACTACTACTATTGATCTGAGGACTATGTCCAAACCCAGCCAGGGCCCCATTCTTCGCCTCCTCCACGCCTGCCCACCTCTGACCCCACCCACACTCCTCATTCCTGCCTCTCATCCTTCGCCACCTAGCCCACACCCTTGTCTCAGAACCTGATCCCACACCTGTGGCTGCTCCCACAGACAGCTCTGGCGCAATACACTCTAGATTTGGCTGATAATTCATTGGCTCAACCCTGAAACCTGCAGCCAGCCCTCCCACAGTCCAGTGGAAGGTGTCTTTATGGCTTGTTGCAAGATAGGATGGGTGCCCCATAGAATTGGCAAAGACCCACTTGGTTTTGTTTTGTTTTGTTTTGTTTCCCTTTTTATGACTAGCTTGGCAAGAGTTGACCTGAGGTGGTACCCTGGAAGCCTAAGCTGAAGGAATCTGATTTGGGTTTGTGAAGAACCAAGCAGGTACTTTTGCACAAGTAGGTGGAAGGGCAGGGAGAGTCCAGTATTGACTTTTCTTGTTTACTGTGGGTGCCACTTTACATGTGACAGCGATCAGAGTCTTATAAGAGGCAACGCAAGACAATACCTTCATCGGCTCATCCAGCAGGTTCCCACCAACTCCTCCTCTAGACCCCAATCCTATCCAAATACTAAATGCTTCGCCAAACAAAAACAAACACATTTTGAAGATCTTAGAGCATTTTCTGTCTATTTCTTTCCGGTGGTGGGGGTCAAACCTAGACCCGCACTCAGCTGTCTTTTTTTTAAATATTTATTTATTTATTATGTATACAATATTCTCTCTGCATGTATGCCTGAAGGCCAGAAGAGGGCACCAGACCTCGTTACAGATGGTTGTGAGCCACCATGTGGTTGCTGGGAATTGAACTCAGGACCTTTGGAAGAGCAGGCAATGCTCTTAACTGCTGAGCCATCTCTCCAGCCCCCCCACTCAGCTGTCTTGATAAGATATTTGAGAAGTCTGTAGTCTTTTCCCTTCCATCGTTTTCTCTTAAAAAGCTACCCTACAAGTTGGATGGGAGTGTCCCTGTGAGTCTCTAGAGTCTTGAGGCCAAGGCAAGACCCTTGAGCCAAGTAGCTCAAGACCAGCCCACATAATAGAGAAGACCTCATCTCAAAAACAAGACTAGACAACAGAAACCCAGCCTAAAAGATGTGAAGATTGGCTGGGCATTGATGGTGGCATACACCTTTAATCCCAGCACTCGGGAGGCAGAGGCAGGCGAATCTCTGTGAGTTTGACATACCCGTTTCCTGCTTTCCGCCTTCTGTAAATATGTCAACTTACATGGGAAGGACGTATTACAGACTTTGGGACTGAGAGACTGTCCTAGGTCATCCAGGTGGGCTCAGGGTGATCACAAGGCTCCTTAGAAATGAAGGAGGGAGCCAGGTGGTGGTGGCACATGCCTTTAATCACAGCACTTGGGAGGCAGAGGCAGGTGGATCTCTATGAGACTGAGGCCAGTCTGGTCTACAAGATCTAGTTCAGGATAGGTTTTGTTGAAAAAGAAAAACAAAAACAAAAAAAAGAAGTCAAGGAGGGAGGGGCCGTCAGAGAACAGATGTGTTGATGAAGAAGCCATGATCAGAATGATGGGATTCTGGCTTGGAAGATACGCACCCCCATGGTGTATGGCCTCCTGAAGCTGGAAAAACCAAGGAAACAAATTCTCCCCTACAGCCTTCAAAGTACAATTGCAGCCCTGTGAGAGTACCTTGGTTACCAAGAAGACCATTTCAAATTAAGCCGTGTTATGATGTCTGTGGTCATTTGTCAAAGCAGTAGAAGAAAACTCTCTGACCAAAGCTTGAATCTGTTTCTGAGCAGCCTGGTGAGGAGCTCTCCTCCCCTGTCCTTGCTGAACTAAAATTCCAACCGAGCTGATGGTGCCTTGGGCAGGAGGAGTCATTTTCTCCGGTGGTGTAACTCTGGTGAGCTGCCTGCGGCCAGTAAATAAACCCACACCCGTGCTCGTACAAACAACTGGAGCTAAACTCAGTGTTGGTCACAAAGATCAAAACAAGCAAAGACGGGTGTGAAAATAAGAGGAGGAACTGTTGGGAAAAGGGGGTAAAAAAGGAGGGAAGGAGAAGAAAGCTGGTAAGAGGGTGGAGGGTGACAATGACGTAAACACCTCTTATCGGTGTAAGAAATTGTCGAAGAACAAGAGTCCTGCCAAGTCAGGCTCGCATAGGTTCCCAGTGTGGTTGGTGTCTTTCTGTTCTTGACACCTTATATCCTTCGTCTGTTTGGCTAGAAACTCCTCATTCTTGATCCGTCCTTCCATGTACCCACTTGCCCCCGACACATTGGTTTCAAATCTCTGCTTGTCCTTGCTTGAGTTGAGCTGGAGCCCTCACTGGTTGGCACAGTCTGATATGCGACGGTTCCTATGCCTATCACACTGAAAAAAGTTCACTGAGTAAAGTCTGCTTCTCCATCCTCCACAAATGACACGAATAAGTTGTTCTTTAAAATGCTAATGCAAAAACAATTAATGTTTCCTTTAACAGGAATGGACATTTTTCAAAGGATTCAGGAGTCAGTAAGGTAAAAAGCAAAAGCTGTTCTCCGATGCCTTCTATAATCTCACAGTTTGGTGTGTATCCTTCCAGGACTTTCTCCCACAGTAAAAATAAACGATTCAACCCATGCTCTCCTATTTTGTTTGGCTTCACTTCAAAGCAAGATGCCCAAATACACACCTATGTTTAGTAGGTGAGATTGCAGGTAGGTAAGAGATACATAAAAATGGACTAGAAGGAAATACAGCCAGTGCCTTTCGGGCTTAGGATAATGTTCATGCTTATAATCAGGAAAATGTCCTCAAGGTCTATATGGACCTGTCCCCACCCTCACTCAGAAAACTTGAAGGTTATGGGGACTTTTCATCAGTTGAGAGTAGGAACAGGGTAAGAAAACGGGGTTGTGGGTACTCAATTTGATATAAGGAGCCTGCTAGTAATGTTGGGCTCTCACCTAAGGGTGTCCCTGAGGCTCCAGACAGGTAGATAAGCATGTGAAATAGGGACCAACTGCTGCCCTGGGTCCTTTACAAACACGTTCTTTAGGGACATCCCCTTCTGATTCTTGTTGCCCTAATCACCCTTAGAGAGTGCTGGGGTGTCCTCCATTCAGAGAGTGCCCTGCGGGAGGGGCAGAATATGGAGCCGCACAGCACAGCCACATGAGACTCAGACACAGAAAGTTTCTGTTAGTCTCTTGATGAGGGCCCCTTTCGTTCAGCCCATCTGGCTGGATGGGCGTAGGAGCTCTCAAAGTTAATTGAACTCTTCTAATACTCTCGAGGAAACATGGATAAAATCGTTTGGACCAAAATTGTAAATAAAATGCTGAACATTCATTAATCTAAAATCTGAAACCCTAAATTCTTCAAAAATCCAAAATCTGTGTGTATGCTTGTGTGTGTATGTTTGTGTGTATGTATGTGTGTATGTTTGTGTGTATGTTTGTGTATGTATGTGTGTATCTTTGTGTGTATATGTGTGTGCATGTATTTGTGTATGTATGTTTGTGTGTGTATGTGTACATGTGTGTGGACACGTGTGTATGTAAACACTAGAGGTTGACATTCAGGTGTTGCTCCTCAGTTACTCCTCACCTTGCTTTTTGAGAGTCTCTCGCTGAATCTGGAGCACACCAATTTGGATAGGCTTATTGGCCAGCAGACCCCAGGGATCCTCCTAGCCTCTTCAGGACTAGGATTATAATTGGGCCACTACCATCTGGATTCTATCTGTCTGTCTATGTATCTATCTATGTAACTATCTATGTATCTATCTATGTATCTATGTATCTATCTATCTATCTATCTATCCGTCCCTCTATCCATCTATCATCTATCTATCCCTCCCTCCCTATCTATCTATCCATCCATCCATCCATCTATCTATTATCTATCTATCTATCTATCTATTATTTATCTATCTATCTATCTATCTATCTATCTATCGTATGTGTGAAGCATGTACATGTTAGTGTGGGTATATGCACATTCATGTGCATATGGGTGTTTGTGGAGGGAAGAGGTCAAGGTTTCGTGTCTTTTCTCAGTAGTTCTCTGTCATTATTTTTGGAGGATAGGGACTCTCCTGAACCTGACATTCATCAGTTTGGGTTGGACCGGCTGGTCAGTGAACTTCAGGGATCTGCTTGCTTCCACTATCCCAAAGCTGGGGTTACAGGTGTGTACCACCATTCCTGACTTTTACATGGGTTCTAGTAATCAAAATTCAGATTCCTATGCTTGAACAGCAAGCATTTTATGGATTGAGCCATCTCTCCAGCCCCAAATCCAAAACCCTTTGAATATCAAAATGATGTTACCATGAAAAATTCCATACATGGCTTTACATTGTGGGTGAGCAAACTCACCAAAAACACTATAAAGAACTACCCCTAGGCTATGTTCATAAGATCCATGTGAGATATAAGTAAATTTTGTGTTTAGATTTAGGTCCCATCTCCAAAGATATCTCATTATGAATATGTAGATATTCCAAAATCTGACAAAATCCTAAGTATTTCTGGCCTTAAACATGGTAGATGGAGGATTCTCAACTTGTCAATGTTGTCGCAAAGGGACTTGCATTTTAACAGGGTCAGGATGAAGACGGCTAGGAGATGCATCCTCAGTCCTGGGATTTCAGTGAAGAAAGGGGGAGAAAGAGGCACGCTTGGCTGGGGTGGGCACTTGGATTGACCGGGCTAACAATGTCCGTAGCACCCTGAGTAACACCAAGAGTCTCTCCCTGACAGCTAGTTGCTCTTCCTTAGCATGTCTTTGCCCCACAAATGGCTCAGGATCATCACCAGTTTCTTCCTTGTCACATCCGCCGTGACAACCAGCTGCATTTCTTTGCAGATGCCAGCTCACCTCCACCCTTTTGCTAAAGTTGGCTGTCCCTTTACATTGGGACTACCCACAGCCTTTGCTCTGACTTAAGCCTCTGTCGCCTCTGCTCCGCAGACTCAGTGCAGGGGTCCTCTCAGGAGCGACCTCTGGACTTTCACACGCCCGCCATGCCAGGCAAAGTCAGTGGCTAGAACTCAGCAGGTTCGTGAACTTGGCCAAAAATTTCCATTATCATTTACTAACCTCTATGTAGAGTTTAACATTTCCTTCCTTCCTTCCTTCCTTCCTTCCTCCCTCCCTCCCTCCCTCCCTCCCTTCCTTCCTTCCTTCCTCCCTCCCTCCCTCCCTCCCTCCCTCCCTCCTTTCTTCTCTCTCTCTCTCTCTCTCTCTCTCTCTCTCTCTGTCTTTTCTTTTTTTTCTTTTTTTTTTTTTTTGAGACAGGGTTTCTCTGTAGTTTTGAAGCCTGTCCTGGAACTAGCACTTATAGACCAGGCTGGCCTCCAACTCACAAAGATCCACCTTTCTCTGCCTCCCAAGTGCTGGGATTAGAGGCGTGCGCCACCTACTGCCCAGCTAATATTTTCTTTCATCTGGATGTAGAGGAAGAGAAAAAAAGAGGGAGGAGGCAAGGGAGGAATAAATGAATGAGTGAATGAATGAATGAGTCACAGTAATATTCGCAGTACCCGTGACCTTGACACAGCTACTTGCCTGTCACATTGCTGTTGGTGTAACTGGGGAGTAAGGCCAGCTGCTCTGGATGATACAAGAAAGAATGTGGAGGGGTCCTCCTAAGGTTGGGTGTCTCCTGCCTTCCAACCCTCAGTCTTTTTCAAAGTAGGACAGCCTTTAGCCTGTGATTAGATTCCTTTTTGTTTCTCTTGATAGACACTAGCCACTACACCCCCAAGAAGAGCAAACCACCCCCTCACTGCTTTGCTTCAGGAAGCGCACTGTGTGCATGCTTTGGGGTCTTCACAACTGACTGGAGCTTCATCCCATGAAAGTCCAGATAGTAGGGATGGGTCCATGGCCCTGGGACCTGCCCTCTGGGATGCCTGCCACAGCAGTGTAACACAGAGTTCCAGGAATCCGCCCTCAACTCCAGAAAGCACAATCTACGCCCCAGAAAAAAAACTCAAAAGAGACCGAGGTGACCAGTCTCTTCACTGAGCAAATGGAGGGCGGAAGGGGGGACACCACTGAAACCCAGCTGACATCGGTGTCGTCTTTGGAACTAACACTGAGTCAAGCAGGGACCCAGCCTAACTCCCCAGCAAGTGGAAGCGTCGTGTCATTGTGCAACTGCCTCTACCTCACGACTGTCTGACCCTAATTCTAATGTCGTCTGCGTCAGTTGGGTCCCTTGGGACACAGGGAGACCCTCCGGGCTCACCTACGGCTTTAGTTGTCAGCCTTTCCCATTGACAATATTTTCTCCACTAACCTCTATGTAGAGTTTAATATTTCCTTCCTTCCTTCCTTCCTTCCTTCCTTCCTTCCTTCCTTCCTTCCGGGGGCCAAAGACCAACTGCAGAATATTTATCCCGTGTGAGGTGTCCGGCATCTCCTCCTGATTTGGTTCAGGTATCCTGGACACAGACTACACAGAAATAACTGTCGGGCTCACCTCTTTCCATCCTACTGTGTCCCTTGAGCCACTGTCCGAGACAGACTCCAGTCAGTCGAGCATCAGGGTAGAACCAGTTAGATTTCTCCACGGAACTGTTACCTCTTAAATGAACACATCTTTTGGGGGTGTTGTTTAGTTTTTTTTTGTTTGTTTTGTTTTTTGAGAACCGTGTAGTTCCCGTGGCCCTTATCAAACCCTGTACTTATGAACTCATCGTTTCCGATTTCATTCAGTGAGTTACAGTCGAGCATTACGAGGCTGAGGATAGTGTGTACACCGTGTACACCTGTTATTCCCGACACTTGGGAGGTTGTGGTTTGAAGGTTTCAAGGTCAGCCATTGCTACATAGCAAGATCTTGTCTCAAACAAGCAAACATTATGAGTATTTTTTTAAATTTTAAATTGTTGTGTATTTGTTTATATAATGTGTGTGTGTCTGTGGGTGTGTCATGTGTGCTTGCAGGCATGTGCATGCCACAGTGCACATGTGGAGGTCAGAGGGTAACTTTTTGAGTCACTTCTTTCATTCTGCTGTGGGCTCCAGGGTTGAACCCAGGTCATCAGGCTTGTAAAGCAAGCACATTCACCCCCCCCTCCCCAGCTATGATGTCAACACGTGAATTTTTTTTTTTTTTGAGACAGGGTTTCTCTGTGCAGTCCTGGCTGTCCTGGAACTTACTCTGTAGACCAGGCTGGCCTCAGACTCAGAGAGATCCTCCTGCCTCTGCCTCCTGAGTGCTGGGATTAAAGGTGTGAGCCATTACTGCCCAGCAATGAATTATTTTAATGTTCAAATTGTTCATTATTTCACTAGTAAGATTCCTTTCCAACTGGTTCCTGAGTATCTTGTTTGTTTGCTCGGAGATAAGGTTCACTCGGTAGCCTAGGCCAGCTTGAACTCCCAGCCTCCTGACTGCTGGGATCACAACTGAGCATTACTATGTCCAACTGTATTTCAGTCATAAAAGATACTCCAGGATCATGCTGCAATTTTTCCTGCCCCAGCTCTGCAGTCACTTCATGGTATCCTTATTCCTTTTTGTAGAAAATAGTTTTTAAAAGTCATGATATAGGCTTGAAGTGTGTTCACTATTACAGCACTCTGGCTGCCCACAGTCTCTCATAATTGAACACACACACACACGCGCACACACACACACACAATTACTACACTTGTCTATATTGAAACCTGTGGGTTTAAAGTGTTCATTTCAAGCTAAAGCCACAGCACTCGTTCTAGTTTTGCCTCTTCTGGGTTCACACACAGTGAGCAATCTGGCAATGCAGAGCTCCTTCAGCTGGAGGAGGGATGTTACGAAAAGTCCCTACGAGGATGCGAAGGGAGAGCACTTACCGTGCAGATTCCGGCAATAAAGTGTTCTAGCAAGACTCAGCTTCACCTGCAGTGACCTAGGCAGATGCTCTGTGGGGGAGAAACAGCAGGAATTGTACAGCTGGGTCAGCAGGTGACAGCGGATAAGTCATAGGGAACGGTGGAGGCAGCGATTTATGGACCTTTGTAAAAATTCTGATTTTTCAAATGACCGTGATAGGAAGCCATCAGAGCAATCGTAACAGAGGGGCACAGCTCTAAAAGGTCTTGCTCCAAATGTGAACGTGAAAGCTAAGAGACCCGCTATAAACCAGGTGAGTGTGTGTGTGTGTGTGTGTGTGTTTGTGTGTGTCAGGGGTCCACAGGCGTGAGAATGCTCAGCTCAGGCAGTCTAGGAGGCTAGTCAACTGGACGAGGCCTGGCTCTGAGGAGCAGGTGTCCGTGTCCGTGAGATAAATACCACTGAAAACCTAGGTACAAGCGCTTGGTTGTGCGGTGCTTGCTGCCGCTTTCTGTCCACCGGTGAATGTTGCCACCTACCCCATCTTGTCCTTTGCTGGGTCCTGGAATGGGACGTCTTGGACAGAGCTCTAAGCTTTCCTACTGAGCTCTCTTCTATCCTTCCCTAGCCTTCTCGATGAGTCAGAGCTCCCACTCTTTTGAGCCCTGCAGGGTGTGGGTCGACATCTGATAAGCTGATAAATAATATTGTATTGATGCCTACCCCTCCCTGAAGGAGTCACTGATTCGCTTTTTTTTTAAGGTGGCAACTTATTTACCTACTTCTGGGAATGTGCTAATAATGAAGGAGGCCATTTCTTTCTGGGCGGTTCTTAAAAAGCACTGCCCTAATTAGGGTCACTGCTGTTGTGACAGAACACCATGACCAAAAGCGAGTTGGTGAGGAAAGGGTTTATTTGGCCTACACTTCCACATTGTAGTCCATTCCCGAAGAAAGACAGGGTAGGAACTTAAAACAGGGCAGGAGCTGATGAAGAGGCCATGGAGGGGGGCTGCTTACTGGCTTGCTCCCCAAGGTTTGTTCAACCCGTTTTGTTATAGAATCTAGGACTACCAATGGAGGGTGGTACCACCCATAATGGGCGGGCTCTACCACAACAACCACTGGCTTGTCTACAGCCCAATCTTATGGAGGTAGTTTCTCAACTGAGACTCCCTCTCCTGATGACTCTAGCTTGTGTCACTGAGTGCGGTGGCACAGACCTGTGATCCCAGCACTTGGGAGGGGGCAATAGGAGGCTGAGAAGCTCACAGCCAGCCTTGGCTAGACAGTGAGTTTGAGGCCAGCCTGGGCTACATGAGACCCTATCTCAAAAACAAACAAACAAACAAACAAACAAACAGAAAGCCAAACCAAGCCAAAGAACCAACCAACCCAAACAACAACAACAACAACAAAACCCCAAACAAACAAACAACACAAATATTTTTGGTTGTGAACATAGCCTTTAATGGCTGAGTACAGGTGTCAAGGGTGTGGCTTGGGCCACTGGCAGTAAGACCAGGATCTAATTCTAATGTATGAACTGACTTTATGGAGCTCATTCTCTATGGAGAGATACCTTGCTCAGCCTAGGCATGGGGGTGGGAGTGGGGTAGCTTGGTCCTGCCTTGAGGAGGAGTTGGGATAGACTTAGTTATCTTCCCAGGGGAGGCCTTACCCTCTCTGAGAAGTGGATGGGGGTAGGGTGAGGGAGAGTGGGAGGAGAGGAGGGAGGGGGAACTGGAATTGGTATGTAAAAAAATAAATAAGTAATTAAGTAAGTAAATTAATAAATAAAATTAATTAAATATATATAACAATAACCTCGAAGCAAACTGACTCTTCCTGTCCCAGCAGTCAGCGGTTGTGAGTGACTCCTCATCTGGGGGTGGGATTTTCTGACTTCCTCCTCACCCTATGTTGGGTTTTCATCTGACTTAGCTTGTGCAGGTCTTGTGCAGACGGTCCCTGCCGCTGTCGGTTCATCTGTGCAATCACCTTGCCATATTCAGAAGACTGCTTCACTACAGTTATCCATGGCCTCTGGCTTGCACATTCTTTCCGTCCTCTCTTCTGGCCCTCTGCAAGGCTGTTAATACTTTAGTAGATGCCCCCACACCCGTGCACGTATTACCAGTTCTAAAGGGATTCTAATGATAGCTTGTTTTTTAACTAGAGCACACGTGAAGTTGAGAGGTGGTAGAGATAGGGGAGGAATTGGAAGGGAGGGAATGAGGGATGGGTTTGATCAAAATACATTCTCTGCATGTAGGAAGTTCTCAATCAAAAATAAACTTTAAGCCGGGCGGTGGTGGCGCACGCCTTTAATCCCAGCACTTGGGAGGCAGAGGCAGGCGGATCTCTGTGAGTTCGAGGCCAGCCTGGTCTACAAGAGCTAGGTCCAGGACAGGCTCTAAAAAAGCTGCAGAGAAACCCTGTCTCGAAAAACCAAAAAAATAAATAAATAAATAAACTTTAAAAATCAGAAAAAAAATGATGTGAATTTCTAATTCGTTCCCACATTTTTCTTGACCAGAAAAACATGTAAGACTAATGGGTGTGATTTAACAGTTTTAAAAACTATGAAGAAGTAAATAATTTGCATTAACAAACACCCTTCCCCATCTCCAGCAACTAAGTTAAGTGGTCTACAAGTATTTACAGCAGGATTTTTTTTTAATAGCCCCACAGGTGGAGGCAAGCCATGTATTCACTGGCTGACTAATGGCTAAGTGCAGTTCTGTGCATCTGCCATTGAAATGTTATTTGGTATTAAAAATAATGAATTACCGATATACGCTGCAGCATGAATGAACCTGTGGAAACATTATGCCAAGTAAAAGAAACCAGTCACAAAAGACCCACATATTGTGGGATTTTATTTATAGAAACCTCGAGAATAGGCAAATCCACAGAGACAGAATGAGGATTGCTGGTTGCTAAGGGGTGGGAGGTGAGGAGGAGTGACTGCTAACGGTATAGGGCTTCGCTTCAGGCTGATGAGAGTGCCCCAGGGTGTGATTACGTGAGAGCCACTGAGCCGTGCCCTTTAGATGGCTGTGTGGTTTAGGAATCATTTCTCAATAAAATTGTTAATTTTTTTTAATGCAAGCAAGGAAGGGAGTTCCAGGGAGGAAGGGGAGGAGGGGGTAGAGGAGTGAGAATAGGAGTGAGGGAGTGAGGAAGAGAAAGAGGAAGGACGGAGAGAAGGAAAGGCAGGAGAAGCATGAGAGCAGGCAGGAAACCAGGTCAGAGCAGTGACTGAATGGGACATCCGTGTCTCAGGTCACCGGTTTCACCTTGCTGGAGTGTGGCTAGAGAGGAGGAAGATAAGGGTTGAGAAAGGACCACAGGAACTTTCTCTATTTTGCCCTAAGCAAACACCGAGCCACTTACAATGTGGATTTCCCCATTAGAGAACAGAGGATGTGGGGCTGGAGAGATGGCCCAGTTGTTAAGATCACTTGCTGCTTTTCCAGAAGGTTGGAGTTGAGATCCCAGCACCCACATTGGGCAGCTCACAATGGCCTGTAACTCCAGCTCCAGGGGATCTGTCGCCCTCTTCTGGCCTCCAGGATCACCTGCACTCACATGGCATATATACCTTCATACATACAAACATTCATGCACACATAAATACATAAAAATTAAAATAAAAAACCTTTTAAAACCCAATGAAGAACGTTTGAAAACTCTCCAAATTATAAAACAAAAGAAACACCACCTATTTTAATGCATGTCTAACAGAGTACTCAGCGTACTCAGCGTGGCTTCACTTTTTAGAGACCTTTGTCTGACTTGAAGCTGACAGTTCACCAGGGGCCCGAAGTTATATGCTAACTGGCGGAATTTCGGTAGTGAGACAAATAGTTTTTGTCTGCTAACAAAGATAACCCCGGCAGGTACACAACTGACACCCATCTATAATGGGGAGACTGAGGCAGTGGGATTGAGAATTTGAGGCCAGCCCCGGTTACGTTGTGAGGCCCTGTCATATTCACATATAAAAGATAACCCCAAAGGTAATGGTTTCATTGTCCTGTAGGTCATTAATCAATTTTGTTCCTAACCTGGCAGCCTTTTTATGATGGGCTATGCAATTATTTCCTTTAAAGGAGTTAGATGGTTTTTTGTACCATCTAACACTTCCCCATTTACAAACACATCTTGGGTGCATGCTCATTTTAATAAGAATTCAAGTTTCGAATATTCTTTTAAAATATTTATTTATTTATTATTTATTTATTATATATACAATATTCTGTCTACATGTATGCCTGCAGGCCAGAAGGGGGCACCAGACCTCGTTACAGATGGTTGTGAGCCACCATGTGGTTGCTGGGAATTGAACTCAGGACCTTTGGAAGAGCAGGCAATGCTCTTAACCGCTGAGCCATCTCTCCAGCCCCTTGAATATTCTTAAGGTAATAGTTCAACAAGGATAAGTTGTTGTTTTCTGTATTACAACAACAGTTACTGGGGGCCAGAGAGATGACTCAGTGATTAAGAGCATTTGCTGCTCTCGCAGAGGACCTGGATTTGATTCCCAGCACCCACATGGCAGCTCACAAACATCTGAAACTCCAGTTCCAGGGAATCCGACACTTTCTTCTGACTTCTGCATACACCAGGCATACACATAGTGCATAAACATACATGCAGGCAAAACATTCGTGCGCATAAAAGAAAATAAGTAAGTCTTATAAAAAGTTTTAAGATGATACTGAAAAATGATGCCCTTGATCAGAAGATGTCTGAATTTGTACCAGAAAGATTCCCCCTTTGCTCTGCACGAATAAGGAGGTATTGCAAGGGATTCTGGGCACTTAGAGCCAGGGGAGATGTTACAACTTTGCCATATGAGAAAGGGAAGTTTGGGGAGAGGGACAGAGAAAGATGTCTTGCTCTGGCCTCCCTGTGCATGCACGTGAGCACACATACCACATATTTTAATGCACCACACACATGCAGCAACAATCCACCACACAAAAAGAGGGATTATGCTTAAGAATCTTATAGACATATGTATAGGAAGCAGGAAAGAAAATAAAGTTTCTTTTTCCTAGTCTTGATTCTCACCTAACATTTTTGATACCAGCTTTTTGAGGCTTCTCCACATACACATCACCACCACCACCACCACCACCACCACCGCCACCACCACCACCAAGTAACCCTCCAAGATTTGCTAAAAGCCACTAGCTGGGTGTCTTCTAGTTTAGTTCAGTTTAGGCCCGAGCTTGGCCTGGAGACAGAGTCCGATCCTATAGATTGAGGGTCCAGCTTTACTAGGGGTACCAGTCTCAAGTGGGGATTGTGATCTGTGCTTCCAAATGAGTACCTTAACTGAGGTTCCGTCAACTCTCCTTGGGGCCAGTCACTGTGTTAGAGCTCAGGGACTGTTTATTAGAGATGTAATGAAGATTATAGACACTAGCAAGTGGTGCCCAGAGCTGAGGGAAGAGGAGAGGAAAGAGTCCCCACTCCAGTGGGTGCTCCTCTCCTGCAGCTTCCAGGAGTTCAACTGCCTCAGTGCTTTCAAAACTCAGTCCTGCCGGGCAGTGGTGGCGCACGCCTTTAATCCCAGCACTCGGGAGGCAGAGGCAGGCGGATCTCTGAGTTCGAGACCAGCCTGGTCTACAAGAGCTAGAAACTACAGGGAAACCCTGTCTCGAAAAACCAAAAAAAAAAAAAAAAAAAAAAAAAAAACAAAACTCAGTCCTTTGGGTTTTTGCGGAAATATCCTAGGTAGGCCTGACAGGTCCACAGCGCATCACCTCAGCCTTCAGGCCCTCCCCACTCCTTATTTCTCTAGAGATTCCAAGGACTTCAGAAGCTAGAAGCAGGGGTAGAAACCAAAATGTATGTCCTGTGGTTTGAATGTCCCTACAACAAATATAAATCAAAATTTAATCTTCTAAACGCCAACCATGCCAGAGCCAAGAGATCCTGTTTTATTTTTATTTATTTATTTATTTATTTTTTTGGTTTTTCGAGACAGGGTTTCTCTGTGGCTTTGGAGCCTGTCCTGGAACTAGCTCTTGTAGACCAGGCTGGTCTTGAACTCACAGAGATCCACCTGCCTCTGCCTCCCGAGTGCTGGGATTAAAGGCGTGCGCCACCACCGCCCGGCGAGATCCTGTTTTATAAAAACAAAATTATGCCAGGTGAAGGTGGCATGTGCCTTTAATCCCAGCACCCAGGAGGCAGAGACAGGTGGATCTCTGTGAGTTCTAGCCCAACCTGCCTAATGCTCCAAACCTGTCTCGGAAAACCAAAAACCAAACCAAACCAAACCAAAGCTGCAAGCCAGGTGGTGATGATACACGCCTTTAATTCCAGCACCTGGGAGGCAAAGTCAGGCAGATGTCTGTGAGTTCAAGGACAGCCTGGTCTACAGAGGGAGTTCCAAGACAGACAGGGGAACACAGAGAAACCCGGCCTCAAAAAATACAAAACCAACCAACCAACCAAAAAAAAAAAAAAAAAAAAAAAAAAAAAAAACCACAAAGCTACAAAGAAAAAGGCAGAACCCAATGAATGTGTCCACACTATGATCAGAATTGTGAAAAACAGGTAAGAATACAGAAGCAATGAGTTCCATCCTCATTCCACTCAGACCTCCCCAATACCCTCCCCCTTGGAGTTGAGCTAAGGAACGACAAAGGTGATTTTTGTTGTTACTGTTCTCTTCTTTCTTCTGGAATATAATTCCTATCCCTAACTTTGGAACGTTACGCAGCTATAATAATGAATGAGGAGGATCTATATATATGGACATTGGCAATGTCTAGAATATATTAAGTGGAAAAAAGCAAATTGTCAAACCATATGCATAGTGCGATCCATTTTTATAAATGTAAAATTATACAAAGGGAAATGAACACTTGCTTATGTGCATAAGGAGGCAAGGCCACAGCAATTATATTGGAGGAAAAATGGAAAACACGACACTTTCAGTTAAAATAACAGACTGAGAAAATCCTCTGTCTCATCTCCAAGGCCAATAAAATAAACTCACAGTAACCCATCCTCGGAGCTTACACCCAAAACAAGCCCTCAAAATGACCAGAGAGGGTTTTTCAAGACAGGGTTTTTCTGTAGTTTGGAGCCTGTCGAGCTACAAGTGTAGCCAAGTATGTTTGTAGTAGATGACATCACATGGCCACGTCCAAGGCTTGAGCATGCCAGTATATAGTCATCGTGTGAAGAGGTAGTGGCTATTGCTCCTGCAGGGGCCTGACTTCCATGGGTAGAGAACTGACATCATTTGGTGTCCCGGCAATTGTACTGATGTCTGCTGAGAAATGACCACTATCAATGGACTAAGTTGGCAATATCTACCTGGTAAATTGCCCCTTAAAATGTGGGTTTGCTGTGCACTCTTGGCTTGCATACACTTACACGCAAGCCTTCCCAAGAAGCAAGAGGGTTCAAGAGTGATGGCCCCAAAATGCTCGGAATTGGGTCAGCAAGATACATCCGAGCTGGAGCAGGACTGCACACGGAAGTGTGCTGAGGAGTCCCGTACGGAAAGCATTGAGACCACAGCCGGGATTCCCCTTTCCCAGAAGAGCCTCGCTCCTATCTCATGTGCTGCTCCACAGTGTTACTGAGATCTCCTCCCTACTGAGAGATGGAGTCTGAGTTCCCGTTCCTTCAATGGGGGTGACTCTCAATCCATGACTCACTCATCATGACAGAATTCTCCAGAAGTGCCACTTCACAGGCTGGAGCTCTTACACTGGAAGCTTAAACCTCCATGTCAGCAGTTTGACCTGAGACCACCAAACCTCAAAGTAGCCTATGTGGGGAAACACAGGGAGAAGCCCGAGACGAGAAGGGGGGGGGGGCGGGTCTGGCCAGCTCCCTGTCATCTAGCTGGCTGGGACTGCAGGGGAGTTCCCAAGCCAGAACCCCTCGCTGAGTCCTCCCACAGACAAAGACTGTAAAATGATAATGTTGTTTTCATTACTTTGGGGTGATACTTCTCATGTCAGTTGTCCTTGGAGTTAACCTCTCAAAGGCCCTTTCAAATGTGGCTTAGCCAACATCTACTTCTTTGGACCCTGGTGCAGGTTTACTCTACAAACCAGGGAATCTCCTAATCTAAAGACAGGGCAGAGCCAAAGGCTTGGAGAAACGTGATTCTAAAACCAGAGGTAACGTGCGAAAGCCCATGTGAACCCCACCATTCTGGTCACTTGGCTCCGAGGATTCTGTCACTCAGGCACATGTCTTCTGCAGCAGGACACTGGACAGTCCCTGTTGGAGAAATTCAGGAAACTAGCGTGTAGATGTGGTAAGTGAGGTTAAGACTTCACACAGCAGCCGGGCGGTGGTGGCGCACGCCTTTAATCCCAGCACTCGGGAGGCAGAGGTAGTTCGAGGCCAGCCTGGTCTACAAGAGCTAGTTCCAGGACAGGCTCCAAAGCCACAGAGAAACTCTGTCTCGAAAAACCAAAAAAAAAAAAAAAAAAGACTTCACACAACAGCAAAAGCGAGCCATTCAACAAAATGTCAAGGAGCTGGAGAGATAGTCTAGCCGTCAAAGCCACCTGCTGTGAAGCCTGGTGACCGGAGTTCACCTCCCAGGATCCACATGGTGGAAAGAGACCCAATTCACAAGCTGTCCTCTGGCCTCCCACGCATACCGTGTGGCCTGCGTGTGAGCACTCTCCCCAGACTAAATAAACACAAGAGTGATGTAAAAGGTTTGCTAATGCTAAGGTTGGGGTGCAATCCCGTGGTAGAGCATTTGCCCAGAGCAGTCCTGGACCTGGCACCACAACAAATAAAGGCAGACAATCCCAGAAAGTACTGGCTGGGGTTTGGATAAGGAAGACTGGGAAGGAAGGAAGTCGAAGAGTGTGTTTAAGCCTGTGCACAGGGTGAACAATTGGAGCTTGATCACACTGGGGCCTCTGGGAGAGTGTGCAAAAAAAACATGCCTCAGAAATGTTCATCCAGTGAGCAAGGATCTGTCAGCTGCTTCCGAATGAGTGGAGCATTGTTTCTTGCAGCTTTTCCTGCACTCAGAATGAACATAGGACCTGGGAAGAGAAGAACCCTTGGGAAGAGTCATAGACATTTACAGCCAACGGTTCTTTTACATGATACTTCAGGAAGATAATTTGGAAATAATTTAGAAAACTATTCTTGAAATTAAAGATTCTAAACCAAGCAGAAACTCAATCCGCCAGATTCGAGGACAGAATAAAAATATTCTTGGAAACTACTAGAGTGTTGATCCATCAAAGGAAAACAAGCCCTTCAAGAACAACTCAGGATCCAGGATGCAGGTAATGTGACGCGGACATACAGAGAGTGTGTGAAGGGCCACACAGGTGCCCTGAGTGGAGTCAGGCAGGACGGGGAGATCTCTAGAAGGTGGTTGGTACTGTAGACAATTGCTTTCAGAAGGGTTTTACAGTTTTGTTAGAGAGAAAGGAAGGAAGGAAAAGGGGGAGTGAAAATTTTCCCCGTGGGAAACACTGAACAGGGAAAAGAATGCATTCACTGTACTTGGCTTGAGAGGAGTGGTTCTTGGCCAATATCAGAAGCACTTGGGAAGCATCAGAAAGTACCACGGCTGGTCCCTGCTCTCAGATAGCCTGATCTGAGAGATTTCAGTACAACCTGGACTTTGTGATTAAAGGTCCCTGATTGATTTGGTGTGCAGTTAAAGTTGGCCTTATCTTGGCAGGAAAAATTCTTTGCTGATCACAATAACGTAAAAATGGAATAGGATTCAAACAGAAAATTGTCATTCAATTCTATGGGGAGAAGGGAGAGAGGAGGCATGTGGGTGGGCAGAGCAGTCAGTCATGCCTAGAGTCAAGAGATCAAGGCTCCGCAAGGGAGCATCTTATTCAGAAATAAGGAGGCAGATGCCAGGAGAGACAGATGCAAGAGTGGCCTTTTCTTAGAGAATCAGAACTCACAGATGGAGACTGTGTGTGTAGGCAGGAAATGAGGACTTTGCTGACTTTGTCTAGAAATAGTATTTGACTTACTAATGCCACCAGTGTGCATGCATTTGACCGAAGGAAGGAAGGAAGGAAGGAAGGAAGGAAGGAATGAAAAAAAAAAGAAATTATCTTGATAAAGAACAAAAGAAACAATTGGGAGGCTAGCGAGATGACTCAACAGTTAAGTTCCCAGGCTGCTTTTTCAGAGGACCTGGGTTTGATTCCCACCACCCACACGGAGACCCACAACCATCAGTTACTCCAGTCGTAGGGGCTCTGAGGCCCTCTTCTCGCCTCCCAGAGCACCTGTCTTGAATGTGGTGCACAGACATACATGCAGACAAAATACTCAAACACAGAAAGTAAATAAAATGTAAAAAAAACAAAAAGAAATAAAATGGGAACGACCCAACTGTCCATGAAAAGGAAATGAAAAGTAAGTTGTATTCCTCTCCGAGGACGCAGTCCCTTAGAAGGAGGACCGTGAACAAAAGTCACGATCCATTAGGATCTATACAATCCACAGGCATAGAGGACAGCTGTGCATCTCTCAGGCAAATCCAAATAGGGAGGTGGGGAAGAGGCACCTGGTTGTGGTGCCAGGGAAATGGACTCAGATGGCAGTGAAAGTCATGGAGGATTTCATTCTGTTTCTTTCTATTTCCCTAAGAAGATAAATTTATGAATTGTTGTTGTTGTTGTTGTTGCTGGTGGTGGTGGTGGTGTATGTGTGTGTGTGTGTGTGTGTGTGCGTGCTTGCACGTTGGGAATCAAACCTAGGGCCTTGTGCATGCTAGGCAATGCTCTACCACCGAGCTACATTCTCAGCTCCTTTCTACTTCTTGTAAAATTCAAAATTAATTAAGAGTGAATACACATAGATGCAGTCTAGACTACCCCACACCAAGTGTTAATAGCAGTCCCCTCTGAGTGTGGGCTTGGCTAGAGAGGAAGGTTTCTGTTTTTACTCTAGCTGAGCTGTACAGTAATAATCGTTTTTCTTTACTGAGACCTCGGGGAGACTTTTGATGGGGATGGGGTCTGGGAATTGAGGCAGTTCTGGCCTGGCATGTGTCCTGCTTCTGACTTGGGAGGAGGACAAAGGGCGAAGGTTCTGGCTTGGCAGGGGCAAGGACAGGCCACGCCGTCAGGGGATCTGGTAAAACCAGCTGCAAGTTGAGTTGTGGAAAGGGTGTGCTGACGGTGTGACTCACTGTTGAGGAGGGTGGAGATGGCTCGCCCTCCCCTTCCCGCTTAGGCACCCGCAGCTGGAGCTTGAGCAGAACCCAGTCTCTACAACCCCAAAGTAGGAACCCTTTCCAAACCCAGACAAACAAGGGGCCATTTGACTTAAGCCATGCATGAGGGTTTCTTGGAGCCGGCCTGGGCAAGTAGAGCCAGCCAGGTTCATTGATTGACTAAACACAAGAATCATGAAATCCAGGACCCTTGGGCCTGTGTGTATGAAATTGGAGCAAGGGCATGGTCATAATCACCAATAGAGCTTCCTTGATTACCCTCCATATTCCAAGAGCTCCTACCTCTATGCATTTTCTACGTGACCCTCAGGGACCACTGGGGAAGCTTACAGAAATGCGTATAGAGATCCCCAAAGTTTTAGACTATTTATTATTTATTTTTTGTTTTTGTTTTCAGATAGGGTCAGACTCTGGCCCAAGATTGTTTGGGACTCACTCTCTAGTCCACATTCAAGTCTATGACAACCCTCCTTCCTCAACCTCCCAAGTGTTGGGATTACAGGCAGGATTACATAGCTGATTTTATCTGACAGATTAGTGGCTGTATAAAGTGGGGGTTTCAACACCAGATGTAGAAAGCAAGAAACGACCCTCCAATGTATGGTTGAGGGGAAAGTTTTCTTGTAAATACGAGGGAGAGTACATCTAGAGGCACCTGGAAGACTCCAGAGCAGGGAAAGTCGTAGACTAAACATGGCTAATAGGATGAACCAGGCCATAAGTGGGGAATGGCCAAGAGAGAGGGGGCCAGATGAGGAGGGGAGGGGCGGAGGTGGAGGACCAAGAGAAAGCCAAGCGCACATGGCCAAAATGGCAACCTTACATAGGAATGAGAAGCTGGGGGAAGGGAAGCCCATGAGCTAGGGTGGGGCCAGGTGAGAAGAGCTGAGAAGAGCCAGGATGGCAGCACAGGCTCTGTAACAGGTGCTGGCACTGTTGAGATAGCCCGGAGGCCAGCATGCACGTTGGTATACTAATAGGCACCAGGGTTAGTCATTTGTCCCCAGTTTCCTTGGGACCTGCCAGTGGCTAAGTACGGTGTCTCACCAGCCCAGTCCTCTCTCTCTCTCTGTTTTTGTGACAGAGTCTCACCATGTAGTGCAGGCTGCCTTCCAACTCAAGATCCTCCTGCCTCAGTCTGTCTAGGGCTATGATGACAGGCATGCACCACCTTCCCCAGGAAACCCTGCCTTTTCACCAGCCGTGGGGCCAACCTTGAGAAGGAGAGAGGCCCCATTACCTCAAGCGACACTCCCCCACTTTGTCATCCAATATGAACTCACATGGGTGCCAGGCTGGCAAACGCTGAGGGCCGGCTCATGTGCTGCGTAAGCTCCAGCTGCCTAGTGGCTAAGCGGGCAGGGAGGAGCGAGCCATCTCCACCCTCCTCAACAGCCAAACACTGGTGGGTCATTTATCATCACTCTATCCGCACTGAGGCAGGAGGACATCCGTGGGCCCTGCGTGGAATGTCTGCCAACCAGACCTCGGTGCAGTTTTTAAAGGCGCCTCCATTGAAGACGATCTAGTCTCACCGACAGTTGGGCTGGCTATCCAAGTGACTCTGGAACCCTGATTTTACATTTCTCCATCCTTATTTTTCTGCTTCGTGGCTTGTCTGTGCATTTCTGGGCGTCTGATTGGAGCATTGTGCACCCCAGTCAAGTTCTCTGCCATAGAACTTCATTCCTGGCTTAGTTCTTTGAAACAGGGTCTTTAACTATTTAACTCAGGCTAACCTCCAAATAATGACCCTCTTGTTTCTGCCTTCCCTGCACTGGCCTGTTGTAACGTGCTTGGCTTATTTATTTATTTAGGGTCTAGGGCTAGAGAGAAAGATGGCTCAGCACTTAAGGGCGCTTGATACAGATGACGACCTGTGCTTGGTTCCCAACACCTCCCGTTGGCAGCTTAAAACCTCCTGATACTCTGGTTCCAGGAAATCCAATGCCCTCTTCTGCCCTCCACAGGTTCATGCGCATGCATACGTATGCAAACACACACAATTAAAATAAATAAATACATCTTAAAATATGATCCTAGGGACTGTTGAAGCTCCCTTCATATGACCTTGAACCCTATTCCGCCTGTCACAGATCAGTCTGTACCACCACGCCCATTTATCTCTGCTTTTAACAATGAACCAGGCACTTCTTGACTCCCTCTGCCTCTCTCATTCCGTATCCGCTCTTTCAGCATCTGATCTGTGCCGCTCCCCAGAACAGGGAAAGACAGAGGACAAGGAGTGGATCCCCCAGTCCTGTGGTTTAGGAGGGAACAGGAGTCGCTGTTGATTGTCATTATGTGCTGTCAGTTTTAATTATCACTGAGTTCCAAACAAAATAACTGATGGAGAACGGGGTTCTTTTGTTGTTGACTGGAAACAAACTAGAACCACAACAAGAAGGGAGGGGTGCCTGGGGGTGACCCAACATCATGAGGCTTCAATACACAATGAAGCCTCAAGAATACTCTGGATGGGGCTGGAGAGATGGCTCAGAGGTTAAGAGCATTGCCTGCTCTTCCAAAGGTCCTGAATTCAATTCCCAGCAACCACATGGTGGCTCACAACCATCTGTAATGGGGTCTGGTGCCCTCTTCTGGCCTGCAGGCATACACACAGACAGAATATTGTATACATAACAAATAAATAAAATATTAACGAAAGAATGCTCTGGATGTCAGCAACCCCTCCTCATGTTTTACTTTTTCCCCTCAAGTCAGGGTCTCACTATGCAGAGCCATGTTTGGTCTCCAACTTGCTGTCCTCCAACCTCCACTGCTGGGGAGCAGGGGTTATGACATGCAGCTATCAGTTTGTCTTCACTGGGGGAAGGTAGGCAATGCTCTTTGTGTAAAGAGGGCTGAGAACCTGTGCAGTTTGCTTAGGTCTCCCAGCTGGTGGGAGATAAAAAACAGCGGGCATTTACAAAGCACTCGAATGCACACATCCTTGTTAGTTGCCATCCTTCCTGTTTCCCCCTTTATTATACACATTCTGCACAAAAGGAACCAGTACTCTCTGGAATAACAACAGCAGAGTCCAGACTTGGATAAGGGAAATGCAGACAGATGGACATCTGGGCTGCCAAGAAGCAAACAGATACACAAAAAGGGTTGAGGACGTATCAAAAGGACACAGGCACCAGCTCAAAGAGGCTTCTACTGGTCAAATTTGGGGGGATTCAAGTGCCAACTAATCTAGCAGTAGCAAGGAATTGACGCAATAAAGTAAGAGTCTAAATCTACCAGATGGGCTGGAGAGATGGCTCAGTAGTTAAGAGCCCTTGATCTCCCGGAGAACCCAGGTTGGATTCCCAGCACCTGGATAGCAGTTGGCAATGTTTTACAGCTCCAGGTTCAGGGGATCTGCTACCCTCCTCTGGCTAAGCACACAAGCATACACACGGTGCCCAGACATGCAGGCAGCCAAAATAACGATATACATAAAACAAAAATAAATACGAACCCAAAAAGAACTTATCAGTTCACCCTGATATAAGTAAACAAAGTAGAATTTTAGACAAAGAAACATAAAATGAATGATAGGATTAGAAAATGCACCCTTTGGCCGAGTGGTAGTGGCACACATATCTTTAATCCTAGCACTCAGGAGGCAGAGGCAGGTGGATCTCTGTAAGTTCAAGGCCAGCCTGGTCTATAGAATGAGTTCCAGGACAGGCTCCAAAGCTACAGAGAAACCCTGTTTCAAAAAACCGAAAGAAAGAAAGAAAGAAAGAAAGAAAGAAAGAAAGAAAGAAAGAAAGAAGAAAATACATCACTTGGCAGCTGTTATAGTAACAATGAATTTGGGCAAGAATCACTGAGGTGTAGTGTGGAGCTGCGGGCCTGCTTTTCGTCCTGCCCGGATCCCACATGGTTAGCTTATGCCCCGAAATAACAACACACAAAATTTTATTCATTTAAATACTGTCTGGCCCATTATTTTCAGCCTCTTACTCACATCTTGACTAATGCATATCGAATAATCTGTGTAACACCACAAAGTGGTGTCTTACCAGGAAAGATTCAGCATGTCTGACCTGATGGCTGGCTTCATTGCATCTGGCATCTCTGAGGAGAGGCACGGCATCTGCCTAACTTAGGAGAGGCGTGGCATCTTACTGATCCTTCTACCTCACTTCCTCTTCCTGTTCTGTCTACTCCACCCACCTAAGGGGCGGTCTATCAAATGGGCCAGGCAGTTTCTTTATTAGCCAATGAAATCAACTCAAACAGAAGACTCTCCCACATCACTGAGGAGCACCAATGCTGGTAGGCGGAGGAGGGTGAGAAACAAGGTATTTAAATAGACTCACAGTATCTTCCAACAACAGACTCCTTAACCATCAAGGGACAAACAGCAGCTGCAGGAGAGAAACCAGGCAGACGCCATCTTAACCAGGGGGCCAGCCCATTTTCAGATTCTCACGTTGACCTCAGGATGACACTGGTTCTCTGATATTGCTCTACAACATGCAGGGCCTAAACTGAATCACAAGAAAACACCAGACAAGCTCAAACTGAGGAACACCGCACGTAAATAACTGATGTTTTCTCTATAAGAATACCAAGGCTGGGACGGGCTCTGTTGTGTGGAGAGCAGAGACAGGTAAATCTTTGTGTTTGAAGACAGCCTGTTATAAACAGTGAGTGTTCCAGGATTACATATGGAGACTCTGTCTTTAAACACACACACACACACACACACACAGGCAAACACACATACACACACACAGGCAAACACCTATACACAGAGACATACACACACACATATATAAACATACAGAGACATACACACACACATATATAAACATACAGAGACATACACACACATATAGACATACAGGCATACACATACACACAGAAACATACATATATACACAGACACAGACAGGTATACACACAGAGATATACACAAATACACATAGGCATACTCAGATAGACACACACACACACATACACGAAGGGAGAAAAAAAACGAATGACACACATACAAAGGGGAAAAAATAATGTCAAGGTTGGGCCTGGAGAGATGGTTCCGAGGTTAAAAATGCTTGCTGCTCTCACAGAGGACTTGGGGTTTCGTTCCCAGCATCCACATGCCCCCCGCCCCCAGCCATCTATAGCTTCACTTCCAGGGGATCTACTGCCATCTTCTGGCCTCCACGGGCACCAGGCATGCACACAGAGCACATACATGCAAACAAAACACTAACACACGTAAATTAAATAAGCCTTTTACATAACGATGTTAAGGTCACAGAAAACAAAGCTATTGGTTTTTACCTTGGTTGAGACACACACAAGATGATGTGGGCTGCTAGCTTCCAACAACTCTCCTGTCTTCACCTCTTGTCCTATCAGGGGTTAGAATCACAGACACTAGAGACTCCATCCAGCTTTGCGTTCTGGGGATTCAAACTTATATCTTCAAGCTCACACAGGAAGCCCTTTACCCACAGAGCCATTTACCAGTCCTAATTTTTTCTTCTTTGAGACAGAGTCTCTCTGTGTAGCCCTGGCTGTTCTGTCACTCTGTAGACCAGGCTGGCCTCGAACTCAGAGATTCACTGCCCTCTACCTCCCAGGTGAGGATTACAGGTGTGCACCACCATGCCCAGTTTAATTATTTTTATTTTTTGCTTGCTTGCTTGTTTGTTTGAATCCTGAAGGTCATGACTTGTTTTCATTTGTTACTTGTCTTTAGGGTTTTTTTGTTTTTTGTTTTTTGTTTCTTGGTTTTTTTTTTTTTTTTTTTTTTTTTTTGAGACAAGGTTTTTCTATATAGCTTTAGCTGTCCTAGCACTTCCTCTATAGACCAGGCTGGCCTTGAACTCACAGAGATCCACCTGCCTCTGCCTCCTGAGTGCTGGGATTACAGGTGTGTGCCACCTGGCCTGTTACTTAGATAAGTACAGTTGGAAAGCTGGTGTGACTCTGTGCACTGAAGTCCCGTTTTGTTATTGTGCGTGCATGTGTACTTACCATCACCTCAGCCTCTTGGATGGTCTAATTCTTCCCAGAATCTAGCCCAGCGGACGCCATTCACATTCATCTCACAGCAGAGGAAATCGAGGAAAGTCACATGCTTACAAAATTCAAGACTCTAGCTTCAAACCGTGGTCTTTTAATTCCAAACCCAGGGTATGCAAAGCCTTCACTACACTGAGTATCGATGCTACGGATAACAAGAAACATTGATTGGGTACCTCTCTGAGCCCTTATCTCATCCAGAGATTGAATCACGGTGACGTGTTTAGTGATTTTAGACACCAGTGCTTGGAGCAGCATCTCTGAAGCGTTTATCTAATAATCAATAAAAAATCGGGAGTCAGATATCAGGGTAAGAACCTGAATGATCAGAGACGCAGCAGAGGCCACCAGTAACCTCCTACCTCTTCTGTTCCTTCCTTCAAAAAGTCTGAGATCCTCTCTACATCCCGCCTTATTACTTCCTCAGTCCTCCAAAACCTCTATGGTTACCTAGAGGCTAGCTTCGCCCTCTGGTTCAAAACAAACTTCTTTGTCAGAACGCAACCAAAATACCACACAACGTGTTTCCACATAGTAAAACTCTCACCTGTTAGTTCTGATTGCCCTTTGTGCATAAAGCACAAGGAATGCCATCAGGACTGCTCCCTAGGCGGTAAGACAGGGCACATCCTAGGCAGGTGTATAGCCACAGTGGGTAAGCCATGTTAAGGACTAGCCTGTGGGTCCATAGGTAGGAGGGAGAAGCCATGGCTAGCATGAACCTAAGATGGGCATTCTCACACTGTTCCTCGGTTTAGCAAGAGCCACTGCCTTTACTAGGCAGCAGTCCTCCTGGTGAGACCTCAAGCAACCTAGAGGGTCAACCCCCCAACATGATGCATCTTTTCTGCCCCCACCAGGGTGATGGTGAATGGGACTTGTCATTTTGCCTGGTGATCTCCCCATTGCTCCTGGCGGTCTCCGTCAGGATCGGTTGGGTGCCAATGGGAAAGAGAACCCTTCTACAGTGTCTAAAGAGGGCACACAAAGGGAGATGGGCCATAGATAATGGAGAGCGGAGAAGTCACCATCTTCCCCAGTAAGAGAGGCAAGGGAGCCCCTGTAGATGTCGTAACCATGGCCACAAGTTGCTGTAATTAAAAAAAAATGCCACGAAGAGAAATCACACCATGCAATAAGGCTCACATAGGTTTATTGGAAGAGAAGAAAGAAAGGGGCAGAGAAAGAGACAGAGAAGCGGGGCAAAGACTGGTCTCTGGGGACAAAAATGGTGGACAAGAAAGAGAGAGGGAGGGTAAGAAGGGAGGGAAAGAAAGAAACGGGAGAGGGGGCAGGCCCACCAGTTAAAAGGGAACGTAGTAAATGTGCACAGGAGATGCTCTTAGTGGCTGCAGCTGAGGATGGATCCTGTCAGGACCCTAAAGGCAGATGCCTAAATATTAATACAAGTGGTACTTAAACAGAAAGAGGACCCTTAGAGCACATCCATTCTTCCCACTGGGCTCAGGAGACTCCAGGTCTTAGGAGATACAGCCTCAAGGGATCTGGACCAACCACTTCATCCCTGCCTCCTCACAAGATGAAGGAATAGATCTCAGGACACAGAGGTTGCCGAAGTCGGTGACCATTTACCTTGGCAGTCTAACAGCTCAGTTGTCCTTGGCACAATCTAGGCTTCATAAATGCAGCTGTTGGCTTTGTTTACAACCAGTTCCTGCTCTATGATCCAGGCAGCCTTGAACATGTGACAAGTCTGCCTGGGTGCTATAAGGACAGGGAAACCATATGCTTAACTGGTTGCTGAGGAAGGTGAATGCAGTGCCTTGTGCCTGGATCTTTTTTTTTAAATTGGGGTTTGTTTTCTTTTCTTTTTGTTTTGTCTTTGTTTTTGTTTTTTCGAGACAGGGTTTCTCAGTGTAGCCCTGGCTGTCCTGGAACTAGCTCTTGTAGACCAGGCTGGCCTCAAACTCACAGAGATCCGCCTGCCTCTGCCTCCTGAGTGCTGGGATTAAAGGTGTGCGCCATCACCACCCAGCTGTATCCAATTTCTTCAGTCTTAGGCTGGTTGTGTAAATCTGTTCCATTTCTGAGGTTATGTCAGGCTATACACAGATGGCTTATGTACATAAGTCTGTAATAAAAAGGAAATATCCCAACAGACCATTTTTCTTTTACTATTTGCTGTTTCCCCCATCTCGATCCAGAAAGTATCCCTAGAAAAATGGATGAAGGAGGGAGATGGGCTTAGGTTCATGACCCAAAGCAAGGAAAAAAATGAACGTGGAGGTCTGTGTTCTGTCTCTGTGTCGAGCCCTGTGCTGAGCTCTTGTGGGAATAGGGTCATGAGGACCGTAATGCACACATGGACATGCAGCCTAGGTGACAGGAGTGTCATCAAGTGGTAGAGACAGGATCTGAACCCTGATCAGACTGATGCCAGAGCCCAAGCTCATGGTGCTTTTGTTCCTGTCTGGTACAGATAGAATACTGTCACACAGGTCTTCAATTCCCTTTGTTCTGCCACCATCGATGCAGTGGCTCAGCGAATGAGACTTTCACCCTTGCCTGGCAGGCTCACCACTGGCCCTTACATACATGCTTTCTGAGAACTTTCTGTCTCTGCCTGTCTCTTGGCTGGGACAAAGCAACTTCTTGTAGGTGGACTTTTCTGTCCTGCCAACCAGTTTCCAAATAACCACATGGAAACTTCTCATTGATTAATTGTTAATACTTGGCCTCTAACTTAGGCTTGTTACTAACTAGCTCTTCTAACTTAAATTGACCCATATTTCTTATCTACTCTCTGCCACATGGCTGTACCTATTTTCAACATGGCACGTTCATCTTGCTTTTCTCTGTGTCTCCTTGAGACTCCCCAGACTCAGCCCTTCTTCTTCTCAGCATCCTCCTAGTCTAGCTCTCCTGCCCAATCCCTTCCTGCTCGGCTATAGGCCAGTCAGCCCTTTATTAACTAATGAGAATAATACATATTCACAGTGTACCAAGATTATTCCAGAGCAAGTTCTAGATATCAAAGATGTCTGGCATTTCCAATGCCTCCCAGTGCTCCTGAACTGGTTCAAAGACTTCAGAGATCAGGCCTGGACCAATCCGTGTGACTCTGAGAAGAGGGGAGTGAATGGACCCAGGAGAGAGCATCACAAGGGCTCACGTTGAACGACTGGGAGGAAGAGGTCACGTGTTAGGAAGGACTCCTGCTCTGTTCTTCTAAAGGGCTGGAGCAAGGGCCCATCTTCTTTGACTACCCAGTGTGTCTCTTTCTTCTCTTAGTCTTCATTACACTTCCATTCTGGGTTACCATGCTTCTCTTGGCCTTTGTTTGGGAGTCAAAGATTGTGTTCAAACTTGCACTAAGACCTGAATCCACAGTCTCAATTTTCTTTTTCTTCTTTTTTTATTCCCCCTTCGGTTTTTCAAGACAGGGTTTCTCTGTAACTTTGGACCTGGAACTATCTCTTGTAGACCAGGCTGGCCTCGAACTCACAGAGATCTACCTGCTTCTGCCTCCCGAGTGCTGGTATTAAAGGCGTGTGCCACCACTGCCCGGCCATAGTCTCAATTTTCACACCTTAACTAGGACCTCATTTGCTCCACGCCTTCCTGGTGCCTTGAAAGATGAGGCACTCTCTATCTCCCGTCTTACCACACTGCAGCTATTTCCTCAGAGTAGAAGTTTCTGGAGAGCACAGACACTATCATCTTTTGCTACTCCCAGCTGTAGGCTCAAGGCCATGCACACAGTAGGCACTCGATGAGCATTTGCTGAGAGAATGAAGACAGGTGCTCTAGACGTCATTAGATGAGCTCTGCCTAACACAGCTTGTTTTCCTAAGTCCCAAACATTCACTTCTCCATGGTGGAGCATCTTCCCCTTTGGGGAGGAAGAAGTCAGGAAGTTCCAATTCATAGTTAAAGCTTAACCCTTGGATAGATCAGACCCTGTGGTTCAAAACCTAGACTCCTGCAGAAATGCAGGCAGAGGGCAAGGGAAAGGAAGGGGTCCCAGAGAAGTAGAGGCAATGGGAAGGCACAATGGCCTCTGAGCACGGAGTCACTGCTCAAGGCAGCTGTCAGGATTAGCGAGAGTACATTTTTCTTGTTTCCCAGGGTGCACATGCCTCGGACTCTATCCACCTCAGCCTTGCTGGTATCTGGAGCTAGACAGGACTTGGTTGTGGGTTGCTCCTGTTCATTGTTCTGCAGTAGCATGAGTTGCATGGTTTCTTCCCCCAAATTCAGACCCACTTGGAACTCCCAAGGTGACCCTTGGTTAGGACAAGGGTGTTCACAGGTGTAATCAGAACAGAGTCTGGGCATGAAATACTTACGGATCTGGAGTTGGCTCTTAATGTAATGTTGTGTAATATTTCTAGTTTTTGATTAAAAAGGAAATGAAGGGCTGATGAGATAGATAATGAAGGGCTTGGTGGGTAAAGGCTCTTGTCTTGCCCCAGCCTGATGACTTGAGTCCAATCCTCAGGACCCACATGGTGGGAAGAGAAAACCAAACCCCATAAGTTGTCCTCTGACCTCCACATGTGCACTGTGGCACACACATTCATGAACACAACTAATCACTTAAAGGAAACATAAAAAATAAAATTAAAAAGGAAAAATAAACAAACTTATTTAAGAAAGCAGAGGACACAAAGATACTGGGCAAGAGAGGGGGAGAGGCATGATGTGGGGTGATGTAGCCATAAGCCAAAGACCCCCAAAGAGAGCAAGGAGCAACTGGAAGCCAGGAAATTGGGAAAAACTCTTCTCTAAAGGCTTCAGAGGGAGAAGAGCACTGACACCTGACTTTGGAATGTCTCGTCTTTGGAACTGTGAGGTAACCAATCCCTGTTGCCTAAAGGATCGTTTGTTATGAGGGTTCTAGGGAGTTAATAAGGACAGCAATTCTAGCACCACCTTCAGATGCCCGCAGCATCCTCAGGTACTACAAGAGCAGCTCAGATATTTCCAGAGGTCTCCTGGGTGGTGGCGGTCCCACCTACTCACCCACTTCAGACCAAGAGGGCGGGTGGATTAAAGGCTGGAGGGGAGTGAGGTGAACTGAGGTTTACATTTCAGCCCCGCCCAGAATGGCTACGTGATGATGCTGGGCAAGTTGCTTAACTTCTTCACCACGTCCTCATGAGTGAAACAGGGCACACGGAGGCGCCTGTATCTCGCAGAATCATCAGTGCTGATGCAACAAGGTGATGTGCAGAATGTGTTCCTCACAGCATCGAACACACAGCTATCACTGAACAAACAGTAACGATTGGTGTACGTGCGTTTATTAAGCAATAGTAATATTACCTAATGGGTGACAAATACACACAGGGCTAACAATGGCGATTTCCACTCTTATTATTCAAATCCAGCAAGCTGAATCATTCAGTCATGCAATGACCTGTGCCGTGAGCGGCCTCCACACCCATCACCTTGGCAACGGCTCTTCCAGGTGGAGGTGATGCTGGAGTGTCCGTCCTGGTTTCATGTCTTCTACATACTATTCCTCATCCCATCCTGTGGATCATAGAAGTCTTGTGAGATGCATAGAGTAGTCACTGATTTTATACAGGTGGAAACCAAGGGGCAAAACCACTGGGAGGTTTACCCAAGCTGAGACAGACAGCCAAGCCGTGGGTGGAACCCTGGCCTATTAAAACAATCTACACCTGGGGCTGGGGAGAACGGTACAGGGGGCTAAAGTACTTGCTGCACAAGCATGAAGCTTTGAATTTAGATCCCAAACGTCTGCATATGAAAGCTAGGCAAGGACACAAGGGGGTGCTGGTAACGTCGATGCTGGGGGCAGAGGCAGAGAGAGCAAAAGAATAGCTGAGGCTTGCATGTCAGGCAGCCTACCCAAAAATCAGCAAGGTCTGGGCACAGTGAGAGTAACAGCACATGGCACTTGCTTCCAGGAAGAAACAGGAGGATCATGAGTTCAAGGCCATCCTTGGCTATATATGTAATTCAAGGTCAATCTGGGCTACAGGAGACCCTACCTTCAACAAACAAACAAAACGCAAACAAAAGTAGAAAAAGATGATTGGAAGCTGATTCGAAGGACAAGGGAATGAAGCAGCAGTCCATGAATTATTGCAGCGATGGGCTATGCGTGTGAGCGCCTCTACATTCCAGGACCTTCTTTAACACTAATGAACGTGCATGAGAGGTTGTCTGGAACTGAGAAAGGAGCAGAAAGGAGGAGATAGACTTGAAAGGAAACTGAATCCAAAAAAAGGCCAAGGGATGAGCCATGTGGTCATTTGAGGGAAGAGTGTCCTTTGTCCTGGCAAGGGAACCGTCAGGGTAAAGTCCAGAGGCAGGAACCTGTCTGGCCTTTTTGAGGGAACTGCCAGGGAACCCAGTGACTACAGAGAATTAAGTCAGGAGATCTAGGTAAGAACTGAGGCAGGAGAAGAAATAGCAGGGCAACTAAGAGGGTGCACCCTCAGAAGGCACTCTGGATCCTACCCTGAGCCAGACAGGAAGTTACCCGGAGTTCTGGGCCAAGGAGGCATGACCCGTTTTATGTTTAACCTGAGCCTTTGCTGAGGGGTGGATACACTGCATGGCATGAAGGAAGAAGGAAAGCCTTTTCTCTTGGCTTCCCTCCCTCACATCCCCCCCACATTCCCCTCTCTCCCTTAGTCTTTTCTTGCTTCTCACCTTCCCCCTTCCCCGTCCTGTCCCTCCCTTCCTCCTCTCTTACAGCTTTATCTACACATCACAAGTGCACAGTGAGGGCAACAGCAGTCGGTTAGCTAAAAGATAATGGGGGTTGAGACCGTGGTGGCCGCCGCAAGAAGACGTTACAAAGAACCAGCGAAATCTGGTGAGAGATCAGACGTGGTGCTGAGGCAGGGGCATTCAAGGGCTGCTCTAGGATGACTCCCGATTTGCTAAACTGAGCTCATGGGAGGATGAAGTCATCATCTGCTAAGATGAGAGAGAATGTGCCAAGAGTGGGTTTGGAGGGAGAGGAAAAAAAAAAAGATCACGCTTTAGTGGGAACACGTGAAGTTCGACATGCCTGTCACACAGCCAGGAGCAGATGCTAAGTATGCAAGGGGAGGCTGAGTGTGCAAGGCTGGAGTGGAGAAGAGAGCACATTTACCTTCTGATTGTACTGATTTATAATTGATATACCGCAAACTTACATACTAAAAACTATATGGTGTCTGTCTTTGGGTTTCTATTGCTGTGAAGAGACACCATGACCACAGCAACTTTTATAAAGGAAACATTTAATTGGGGTGGCTGGCTTACAGTTTCAGAGGTTCAGTCCATTATTATGACGGGGAGCATGGGTGCTGGAGAAGTAGCTGAGAGTCCTACATTTTGCAGGACTTTGAGAGTCCTACCTCTTGCAGGACTCAGACACTTGGCCGTATCTTGAGCATGGGAAACCTCAAAGTCCGCCCCCACAGTGACACACTTAAACAAGGCCACACCTACTCCAACAAAGCCACACCTCCTAACGATGCCACTCCCTATGAGCTATGGGGACCAATTACATTCAGACTACCACAGTGTCCAACTTGGTATGTTCTAGTCTGTTTATATCCATGGTGTATGTTCCTGTTCCTTGTGTGGTCCTCTCCATAGTCCTGTCTCACTGTATACTCAGGTTCCAGGCAGCTACTGATCTGTTTCTGTTGTTATAGACAGTATGCGTTTTCTAGAATTCCATAGGAGTCTACTCAGCATGAATCTCCTGTGGTCTGACTTCTCTCACTCTTACTCACATTCCTTTTTTTCCTTCTTCTTCCAAAACAGTTTCTCTGTGTAGCTCTGGCTGTCCTGGAACTCACTCTGTAGACCAGGCTGACTTCGAACTCAGAGATTCACCTGCCTCTGCCTCTCAAGTGCGTGCGCCACCCCCGCCTGACTTGAAAAGTTTCAAGGCCATGTGAACATTCCTGTCTTTGGACTTGATGCCTTTAATGGACCTACGTTCCTCCTTTTGGGTGAGCATCTCAGGGTGGCATGTCTGGGTCACATGGTAAGAAGTATTTTAGATCCTTAAGAAACTGCGGAATGGCTGTCCAAGGGGCTGTATCCTTCTACATTTGGACTAGCAGCGGGAAGCTTCATCGACTGCTTGATCTTATCGGGCTTTTGAAGTGCTATGCCCTCTACTAGTTTATTGGTAAGTTATAGCTTCCCTGCACATTTCCATGAAGAGGGAAATGCTGAGCACCTGCTGCTTTGTGGGTGGTCCATACATACAGAGCTATGTGCTCCGTGTGGCAGTTCGGTCAAGAACAGACCAAATCTATGATGAGGTCCCATAGGCAGCAATGAGCTGACCCTACGTTATTGTAGCCATCCCAACATCATAGTGCAATGCATTATTGGCATGTTTGTGATGCTTTGGTGTGCTGCCAACGCATAACAATATAGCAATATGACTGTGTATTATACATGTTTAATAATGATTTAATTTAACAACTGTTATGTTGGTTTAAGTAAAAAGTAGACTTTTTTCATTGTTAGAGTATATTCTTTCCGCTCACATAAGGAACTTTAGTGTAAAGCAGCACGCTGTGCTCTGCCAGCAGCGGCTTTGTGGGCTTTGTGTTTACCCCATCGACCCATCGCTGGGCTGCATCTCTCTGGTGTTTGACTTGACATGGGGATGTTTTGCTCATGGCCATGGGTGAGGTAGGCTGAACTATGAATATTTACAACCTTAGCCCGGGAGTGCAGCAGGCCGCCTAAGTTTGTGTAAGTACACTCTATGGTGTTTGCCTAATGATGCAATAGCCCAACAACCCGTTTTCCAGTGTTTCTTTATTGCTAAGCAACAAAAGACAATGTTCATCTCTCTCTCTCTCTCTCTCTCTCTCTCTCTCTCTCTCTCTCTCTCTGTCTGTCTGTCTATCTATCTACCTACGTACGTACGTACGTACGTACGTACCTATCTATCTATCTATCTATCTATCTATCTATCTATCTCTATCATCTATCTATGTATCTATCTATCTATGTATGTATCTATCTATCTATCTTTGAGACGGGTCTCAGGTAGCCTAGGCTAACCAATAACGTCCTATGTGCCTGAGGATGACCTTGAACTTGTGCTCCTCCTGTCCCCTTTGCCAGTGCTGGGATTACATGTGTGTGCCACCACACTCAGCTTGATTGTGCAATGTATTTACATATTCTTATACAACTTAGAAGTTTGATCACAAATACAATCTAGGTACGAATATATACAGTATCTTTTCTCTCCCTCTTCCCCCTTAAACAGAAAAAAAAAATCAAAATGTCCCTCATGGCCTTCTTGACCCTCTTATTGTTTTAAACAGACTGCAGCTCAGTCTTCTGAAACCCTTTGGGCTGCAGTGTATCCACTAACAAATCTCAGGAAAGAATTCCTACTGCTATTTCTGGTGGACTCCAGGTAGTGAGGAAGTGTCGTGTTGATGGACTATAACTGGCTTTAAGATGACCAGGAAGGGGACTTCAGCAACCTGAAGGTCACTGGGAAACTATGCAGAGACAAACCCTGTCAACAAGGTATGAGCTCCTTCATTAAAGCTTCTGGAGAAGGCCACACATCACAGGGGACCCACTTACGGCTGCGGGTCAGGATGGCCTCTGTTAAAGTACCAATGGCAGAGCACCTACCGGAGGTCTCCTTGCTTCTCTCTGGCTTGGACCACACTATAGTCAATCATGCAAGAGAGACCTCCCCAAACTTCAACGCCAACTTCCAATCGCGGAGTTCTGGTTTTGACAGCTGTCACATTTGCTCTGGGTTTACTCCAGCTGGAGAATTTTGAAAACGTTTGACGGTTTAAAAGAGAACACCACCTGTGGAATCCTTGGTAAAATCCCTATTGCCGTCTCATCCATAATTCACCAGGGACAAGGCTTTCTCTGGAATTTTTCCTTCTTGACTCTAGTTGCACCGTTTTCTAAGTCCTAACAGCAGAAGGTTCTTTCCTTCCGCCCTCCCTTCCTTTTTTTCCTTTTATAGGGGCATCTTAGGGACAGCACGCTACACTCCCAGCCAACATAAAGAATGAATTTTAGTATTAATGTATCATGCCAATTTAGTGACATATTAATTGTATGAATTAAGGTTTATGTTTTCCAAACTAACCACACCTTGAAACTCACACTGCTCTACATGTATTTAATTGTTTAAAAGTGGTTTCCAATTACAAATCATAAAACTTACCATCTTAACCACCTTTAGGTGTATCAGAGAATGATGTTGCTGTCGTCCTCCCAGGCTGCAATTTGTTGGGTCTCCGTTATCTTGCTAACTACAAACCATTAAAGTGTGCAAAAGGTCTTCACCACACATCACCCCAGGATACTAAAGACGCACTTGTCTCGAACTCATAATTATTTTAAAACCAGACACAATTTCTCTTTCTCTTCAAGCAATGAGAGACATTGCAAATATTACAAAAACTGCAGCTAGCATGTATGAGGCTGCACGCAGTGAACACGGACTATGCCACGGGCAGAGACTTCTAGCTTTCTGGGCCTGGAGTTTCTGGCTGGAAGGATAAATAGAATTATTCATTACAGGGTCTTTGCAAAGATTTGCATGAAATAGCCAAGGACAGAGGAAGTGCTGAGCAAACTAGAGTTGTTGTGAGTACCAATTTAGGAGTGATAGAGAAATGAGGTAGATAGCGCTCAGACTTTAGGGCAGTCAGCAGCATTGCTCCACCTCCGTTGCGCAAGGCGCAAGGAAGGGGCAGGACCACTGAAGCCCCGCCCCTATAAGCGGCGTTCAGTTGTCTGGGCAACGCGCCGCCGGGTCGCTGCTAGAGTGACGCGTCTTGCTGAAGGCTCCCAGAGCACACTAGGCTGAGAAATGTCTGAGGAGGACTCCGACAACGCGGTCACCGACTCCCAAACGGAGGAGGATGGCGAGCTGCCTGTCATCCAACTGTGCGGGCTGGTGGAGGAGCTCAGGTATCGGTATCGTGGGCTTTTGAGGTCTCAGCTGCAGCCCGCAGACCACCCAGGCCTACGCCGAACCCCGCGGGAGCGCAGCCCGTTACGTGAAGAAGGAACTTCTTTGCCTGCTTACCCTTGCTTCTTGCCTAATCCTGATCTGACAAGCCTCTGATGGAGCCAGGACAAGGTGGAGGGGGGCAGGGGAGTCAGGTAGCCTTGCAAAGACCAGAGAGGATTTGGCCTGGTGTGTCTCCCTGGTGCCAAGCAGCTGGTCCCCCAGTCTGCATCAAGTGGCCTCCTAAGCCCTTTCCAAAGTTTGTATGAAAAAAGAAAAATTAAATGGCAGCTGGGTAGAAACGAAGCTATTGAAATGATTTGCTTGAGGCTTCGTGGGCTGAGTGAGGCTTTAAGCACAGAGACTGTGAGGAACCATTGGCCCAGCGCTCTGTCTTTTCTACAGCCTGATTTCTACCTGCAGCAGCAAGTTAACTGGATACGAAGATTCCATGATGTAGCTGAAGTTCCATGTCCAATGTATTGATCTGAAACGGTATCCTGTCTCTGGCAGCCTGAATAGGCGTTGCTTCTATAAATAGTCAACACTAGATTCTAGAGACCAGTACTAATGCTGCCGTTTTGAGTGTCTGTCATATGCCACAGCCTTATGTATGATACAACAATCCTAGGAGGTCCACACTCTCTGAAGTTTCCTTCCTTAAGGTCCTGCAGCAGAGGTTCAGGCCCAGGGACCTGTGGAGTGCTCCACTGAGAATACCATATGTGCTTAAAAGGCAAGGTGCCTTGATTGCCCTCTCCTTCTCATTAGGCTTCTGTACTAATCTCAAATTCAGGAGTTAGTTTAACAGCACACCTAGTTTAACACACTGTCTCTTCTACATGTGTATTTGTGGATGTGCATACAGATAGAATGGGAAAGTTCAGTCGCTAGTGGTAGACTCCTATTGGTTCGATGCCAGTACTAATCTCTCTCTCTCTCTCTCTCTCTCTCTCTCTCTCTCTCTCTCTCTCTCTCACACACACACACACACACACATACACACACACACTAAAGTTGTGCATGGCGGCTCACATCTTTAGTCCCAGAACCACTGAGGCAGGTGGTTTTCTGTGATTTCAAGGTCAGGCTGGTTTCCATAACACAAGTTCCAGGCTAGCCAGGTCTACACGATGATGCCCTGGATCTTAGCTTCCTTTCTATTGCTGGGACAAAACACTATGAACAAGGCAATTCATAAAAGAAAGCATTTAATTTAGGGGCCCATGGCTCCAGAGGCTTAGAGTTCATGATGTTCATGGTAGGGAGCATGGCGGCAGGCAGGCAGGCATGATGCTGAAGCAGTATCTGAAAGCTTATATCTGACCCACAAGCACAGGGCAGAGAGCATGCAGTAACTCGGAATGGCATGGGCTTTTGAAACATCAAAGCTCACCCCTAATGACACACCCCCTCCAGTAGGGTCACACTTCCCAATCCTTCCCAAACAGTGCCACCTGCTAGAGACTAATCATTCAAATACCTGAGCCTGGGGGGGGGGGATTCTCATTCAAACCACTATACATTGTCTCTAAACAAATAAACATAAAAGGCCAGTTTCATATACGAGAAGTAGTACCTTGTATCTAAGATGTATCTTGGCGTATACAAGCTAAGTAGATTTGCCATCTCTCGTTTGAAAACCACAATTCAAAGACTTCTTCGTTTATGATAACCATCCAATGGAATCTCGAAACTGTTGGGCGATGCCAATCAAAGAGCAGAGAAACAAAAGCCACCATCTGAAGATGGGGGTGTGTGTCTAGATAGCTTCGAGAAAGTTGTTTATTCAGGAGCACTTTTACAAGCGAGTTAGATGATATCTGAGGATGGGACCAGCAATAACAGTCATCAATAGGACACCAGCACTCTGAATTTTGTGACTCGTTAGACACAATAACCAAGAGATCCAATACTGTCAGCAGTGCATGGCCAGAAGCTGTCCTCAGGCCGTTGCGCTCCTTGCCCCTACCTTTTAAGAAAGGCGCTATTATTATACCCATTATAGGTGAATACAGGAAGACCCCAAGAAGCTGCATGTCTTACAGAAGGCCGTGTGTGACCAGTAATGTACTAAATACTGATTATTTTGGGGGGTGCTATTCATAGAATTGACTTAGGTACCTTGTATCTTACAGCTATGGAAACTCTGCTCTCAAAACAGAAACAGAGATGTTTGAGAAATACTACTCTAAACTGGAACCCAGGGACCACCGGATGCCACGGTTATCAGAAATTAAATTATCAGCAGCGGAACTTTCACAGGTACACAATGAAAGCTGAAAAATTATCTCATCCTGTTTGCCTCTGTAAATGCAAATAGTGTTGGTGTATCTGCCTTTGGTGTGCCTTCTTGGGTCAGGGGGTCATGGGACTTTCTCCCTGCCCTACTCGGATGATTCCTTCCCTTGCAGTTTCCTTTCAAGTGAGAGAACCCCATCCACTTGGTAGCTGACTCTTCTAGAATACCTTAGTTTATCCAGAAGAATTCCTCAAAGGCTGTATGATAGGCAAGCACTCTACCCCCCCCCCCCCCAAGCTGCTACATTCCTGGTCCTTGGGGTTTTGTTTGAGACCTGGTCTTACTATGTAGCCTAGGCTGACCTAAAACCCTGTGGCCTTCCTTTCTTGGCCTCTCAGGTGCTGGGATTACAGGTTTGTGCTACCATACCAGATTTATCTCAAAGGGCCAATTGAAGGAGGGTTATTTTTTGAGGATGAAAAAAAAACTTACTGTGAGATTCACACCTTATCCGAACCACTTTCTATGATCATTGACTTTAAGGGCCTAGAGAATTCACTATTCTTGTCTGTTTTGCTAAATATGGTGCCAAGATAGATTACTCTTCTGTGTTCATGCAGAAGCCCTGAACTGTAAGCCTTCCCTGGCCGATAGCTGAGGAATTCTAAAATTCCTTTCCTGGGGAGATGTGAACCGTAACTATTCTATCCTCCTAAGGTTCCAGCACAAACCAAAGTATGAATCTACCACAGTTTGCCCTAGGGAGCCAGTGAGTTCATTGGGCTTATTTACAGAGCATGGGTGACCCCCAAGTCTTCACCCAGTATGCTCTCTGTAGCTGCATAGGTGGAGCCCCCTGTTCTATCCTCCCCAGTCTCTATACTCTTGCCTCTTCTGGAGACCTCATGCAATTAAGGCAGAATTGCCTGGAAGTGGCTGGGAGGAGTGGCCAGAAACTTGGGTGAGGGTCCAGCCACCCTCTCTGTTCCTTCTGTGAGGGAATATCAACAGTCCACAGGCAAGATTGTGACGGACTCTCCAAAGTACATACAGCTGTTCTCTTGGATACAGCAACAGTTTGGTTAGTTCGTTACAATATTGGTCCGCAGCATTTCTACCTTCGAGATATTTCTGATATATTTCAACTCATTGTCAACCATAAGCCTTGTGATAGTTAGTGCAGGGCCTTAGGATGACTCAGAAAAATGTCGTTTCAGGCCTAATGTCCAATATCCTTTCACCATGTCTTCTCCCTGCCTCCAACCTCCATTCAGAGCTTCTTGTAGGTCTCAGAGCTCATTCTCATGACTTCCTAGGGCTGATTTATCTCCACTTCCTCTCTGACCCCGACTTGGTTTTGCTTGGATTACAGTTCCGGAGCAGGCGTAAATCCAAGGCCCGTGCAGGTCTGGATCGTACATCAGGCCTCTCTGTAGACCAGAAGCTTGAACTTGTACAGAAGGAGCTGGAGGACACAAGAGAGGAAATACGGCACATGCGGGCCAATGCAGAGCGGGACCTGCAGCACCATGAGGTACTCCCTCCTCCCTGGGCTGCTCCTCTTCACCTGGGGGGTGTGCATGTCTTGCTGGTCCTTGAGAAGAAACCCAAGGAGAATGAGACAAATGAGGACTGAAGGACTAACCTCTACAGAACTTACCAGTTGGTGTGTGTGTGTGTGTGTGTGTGTGTACGTCAGTGTGTGTGTACAACAGTCTTTAAACTTGTTTCAATATAAAATATCGAAAATGCTCCAGCATAGAGAACTATCATCACCAGTGACACCCAGCTATGACACTCATTGGCGTAAGACTACCCCCGTTCCCCTTTCCTCACTGGGATGCTAGGAAGTAAACTCTAGGTGTATTGTTCACTGTAAGTATTTTATCATCTGTCTCTAAAATATGGTTCTTTTTCAAAGGCATAGCCATGGGCTGGAGAGATGGTTCAGTGGTTAAGAGCATTTGTTTCTTTTGGAGAGGACCAGGATTCAGTTCAATTCCCAGCACAACATGGTGGCTCATAACCATCTGTAACTCCAGTCCCTGGAGATCTGATGCCCTCTTCTGATCTTTGAGGGAACCAGGCACATATGTGGTCTACATACATACATGCAAGCAAAGCACTTAGATACATAAAAATATTAAAAAACCCATAACCACAATGACTATTCAGACCCTCAAGTTTTTGCAATAATTCTTTAATAATAAGAGGGGTTTAAAGTTTAAGTGAATGAATCGTGTACAAATGCCCAAGTCAGCCTTCATATACCACACGCATAGTCATGGACACGACTTCTAGACTCCAACACAGCCTCCCCATCAAACCCGATAAAATCAGCCCTCCAGTGAGGAAATAATCCTGTTCATTTGGTTTCCCATGGGATGAAGTTATTAGCTTGCCTTTGGCACAGGACTTGGCAGGGCCTTGAAGAAGGATGCCCTTTGCTTGAGGCCAGGCCAGGAGGAGCAGCACAGATGAGGTGAAAGTCAAGGAAGTGATGTCGGCCCAAGCTTGGCAGACTCTCATATTAAGGAGCCCTGTTTGGGAATCAGGTCAAGTAGGGTAATGAGGCCTGAGAACTGGGCAGGGGGTTTATCAGACCTTCTATGTCTTAGAAAGCCGGATCCCCCTGGGGATAACTGAGCAGAAAAGCAACATGCTAAAAGTGGCATGTAAGGAATCTGGTGCTCCTACATGGGAAGGCTAGAGTTTGGGATGTCACCGAAGATGCTGTTTCCTGTTAGCAAACCAGGAAAGACTGGAACAGAATGATTTCCTGTGTGACCTTTCTCATGTTACCCTTTAAAAGTAGGTGTGTATATTCTTCAATGTTCAAAGAAGTCCATATTTGTTATAGAATATTTTACTTTTTTAAGATTTATTTATTCTTATTTTTTAAGTGTGAATGATTGCCTGTATGTATTTCTGTGCATTTCATGCATATGTGGTGCCCCTGGAGGCCAGAAGAGAGAGTCAGGTCCTCTGGAACTGGATTTACAGAGAATTATAAGCCAACATGTGAGTGCTGGGAATATACCAAGGGTTCCCTGAAGGAGCAATCAGTGCTCTTAACTGCTCTCCCATCTCTCCAGCCCCATTATAGATCATCTTAAAATGTGCTATATTTTAATATTCTATATCTTTTTTTTTTTTGGTTTTTCGAGACAGGGTTTCTCTGTGTAGCTTTGGAGCCTGTCCTGGAACTAGCTCTTGTAGACCAGGCTGGCCTCGAACTCAGAGATCCGCCTGCCTCTGCCTCCCGAGTGCTGGGATTAAAGGCGTGCGCCACCACCGCCCGGCTAATGTTCTATATCTTACATACTGTTTTAGCATGTTGTTTTCCTGCTCAGTTATCCCCAGTGGGATCCGGCTTTCTAAGACACAGAAGGTTTGATAAACCCCCTGCCCAGTTCTCAGGCCTCATTTTCCTAATCGACCTGATTCCCAAACAGGGCTCCTTAATATGAGAGTCTGCTAATATAATATAATTAATATAATATAACATAATATAGGTAAGCTAAAGGAACATTTGAAAACACAGTGCTGCCATCTTAGCAGAAGTAACTACTCTCACTTGGATTTATCTCCTAGAGTTCAGATACATTTCTGTATACATATGAATTTCCTTTTAAGAGGTATTAAATTCTCTCATGAAGTATACCTTTTGCTTAACATTGTCTTTCTATGTCATTATCCATTTCTTCCTTATCTGTAGAGGACACGCTCCAAGTTGTCCTGTGGATTCCCAAAACCTTGGATAATGACAAATCATATACTGTATTTTTCCCTACATACATATAATAAAGTTTAACTTGTACACTGGGCATAGTACAAGATTAACAATAACTAATATAGAATAGGACAACTTTAACAATAAACGTTAATAAAATGCCAGCATCATTTCTTTTGCGTTTTGGGGGCCTTTGTTAAGTAAAATAAGGGTTGCTTGAACACAAACACTGGACTCTACCTTCTCCCCACAGTCAAGGGATAACCCCAGTGACCGCTAGTTGACCGACATGAGCATAGCGTATAGAACAGGATACCCTGGAGAAGAGATGACTTTGCGCCCCAGGTGGCACAGGATGCAAGTTTTATGCTATTTAGGATGATGCACAAATTAAACCTGAACTGGTTATTTCTTACATTTTCCGTTTAATATCTTCAAACGGCTCTTCTGCAGACCCCGAGCATGCAGATAAGGAAGGACTTCTGTGCATATATATATTCCTTTGTAGCACCTTTTCTTCAGGTGGCGCATGCGCGGAAGAGCGCTTTATCACTCCCCCCTCACTAGTTCGCCACCTCTCTGGATTTAACTGGGACTCGTGCTTTGCATTGCACCAGCTGGCGTTTTGGTGGTATTTGTTATTTCGAGGCAGGGGCTCACTTTGTAGCCCAGGCTAGCCTCAAACTCACGGCAGTCCTCTTGCCTCTTCCCCTCAGCTGCTTGGATCACAAGCGTGCACCGCCACACCCAGGTTTTCTTGCCATCTTTCATATGGCTTGACCTTTAGTGGATAATACTCCCAGCATGGGAATAGTGACAGAGATAATTGGTCTTGTTTTCGTCGGCTTGCCAGATTCTGTGGATGCTTCAACTTCCAAGGCGTGTTTAAAAATAATAGTTGTCATAGAATCAGCTTCGCACTTGAAGATACCTTTCTTAGCCCGAGAAGAAACACCCGCCTGAGACAGAGGCAGTGGGGGCTTGAGTAGCCTTAGACGATGTGCTGTTGGGAGTTTTTGGAAATTCTTCTCTCTTGGCTGACCCTTCCAGGCTATCATCGAGGAAGCTGAAATTCGATGGATTGAACTTCAGAGAGCAGTGCATGAATTTGAAAAAGATATTCTGAAAACCATATCCAAGAAGAAAGGGAGCATTCTGGCCACTCAGAAAGTGATGAAGTACATCGAGGATATGAACCGCCGGAGGGTGAGCCGCTTGCAGAGCTTAGAATTAAAGAATCCATTCTTTTTGTTGTTTGTTTGTTTTTTGAAACAGGATTTCTTTATGTAATGGCCCTGGCTATCCTGGAAGTCACTTTTTAGGTCAGGCTAGCCTCGAACGCACAGAGATTCATCTGCCTTTGCCTTCCAAGTACTGAGATTAAAGACTGTGCACACCTTTAATCCTGGTACTAAGGAGACAGAAGGAGGTTGATCTCTGTGAGTTCGAGGCCAGCCTGGTCTACATAGCAAACCCCAGGACAGCTAAGACTGTGTAGAGAGACCCTACTTCAAAAACAAAACAAAACAAAACAACAGAAAGAAATCAATTCTTATGGCAATGACACAGAAATGGCCCACATGCTGCAGCCTCTGCCTTAGTAATCACTGCTGTCATTATCCAGCTTCCCTGACAAGACAGCAATGCCCGTGGGGTCAATAAACCATTCTAGAGACAGTTTCAGGGACCATCATCTACTTAATATCATGTGACCTATAGGAAGTCTAAGGACCGTGATTGGTTAGCATATTACCTCAGATTGGATGGTGAGCAAGCGCTCTAAACACCAGGGAGGGTCTCTATGCCAAAGAAGACTCCTCTGCAGGCCAGCTACCAGCTGCTTGCTCTGCTTCAGGATTCAGAGTTCTGGCTTCAGGAGCACGGTGAGCCATGCTTCATATTTAGTGTGCCAGGTAGGTTGGCCGCCGGGTTATGCCTGTATTTTCTCCTACACTCCACCATAACACTTCCACATATATAAAATACTTTTTAATGTCCAAGTGTGTGTATGTGTCTAAATTTAAAAAAAAATTATGTGTATGGGGTTTCTTTTTGTTTGTTTTGCCTAGATATATTTATGCGTGCCATGTGTATGGCCTGGTGCTTGTGTGGGCAAAAAGAGGGCATCAGATCTCCTGAAACTGGAATTATGAATGGTTGTGGGTCTCCTCATGGGTGTTGGGAATCAAACCCGGGTCCTCTAGAGGAGCAGCCAGCACTCTTAAGTACAGAGCCATCTCTTCAACCTCTTACCCTCAAAGCGCATATTTTACATAAAGCAAAACCTAAAGGAAACGACAACCAACTGGGCAGGATGAGTATTTGTGTTTCCTCTTGCTTGTTATCTGTTTCACGATGTATGCGTTTCCTTGAGAAAGGTGTGAGCTAGTCAGGTTGCTGCATAGGCTGAGACAGGTCCCCCTCAAGCACTTTTCACCTCCTTCCTGTAAGGAGGGGGACTCGGACACAAGAGAGGAAGGGGAATTGGCTGAGGAGAGAATGCTTTCAATTGCAGAGAGCTGGTAGCGTGTTAAGCTTTGGACCCTGGGGTCAGTTGAGGGTCCTTAATCCTCTGAATGATAAAACTGCAGCCTGCCATATAAACAAACATCAAAGAGTCCCAAGATTATTTTACCAGTAGAGTCCCCTGTGGTAGCGCCAGACCCAAATAATGACAAATGCAGAGGCACTGTGACACTGGCATGGGGCCAACCCAGTTTCCTCTACATCTTGGCTTCTAGTGAAATGGCATCTCAGCACCGTTTGGGCAGAGTCGAGAGGGCTGAGGAGAAATGACCGAAGGCTAGGGCTCACGGTCTGGTTTGTAGGCCCAGATCTATTATTCAGAGCAACAGGGGTAAAGATGAGTAATTGATTAAAATGCTCTTTCTTTCTTTCTTTCTTTCCCTCTTTCCTTCTTTCTTTCTTTCTTTCTTTTTTTTTTAGGATAATATGAAGGATAAATTATGTTTGAAAAATGTTTCTCTCAAAGTTCAGAAGAAAAAGATGCTTTTACAATTGAGACAGGTATGTGTTTTTTTTTCTTTCTTTTTTAAAAGGTAGCCCTAGTATTATTTCCACTCAGCAGCTCTCCCACCCCTGACGAAGACTCCTGACGTAGTCACTGGGATCTTTTTTTAAAAAAAATTCAATTATTTAGTATACAATATTCTGTCTGTGTGTATGCCTGCAGGCCAGAAGAGGGCACCAGACCCCATTACAGATGGTTGTGAGCCACCATGTGGTTGCTGGGAATTGAACTCAGGGCCTTTGGAAGAGCAGGCAATGCTCTTAACCTCTGAGCCATCTCTCCAGCCCCTCACTGGGATCTTCGAACAGCTTACTTTACACAGTAGAAGAACTTGGCAGTTGTTATTGATTTAGAGGTCTAAGGAAGGGGAGATGTTGTAGCTTCATTTCTGAAATAAAGAAAAAGAAATTTAGGGTAGAAAGGATTTTTTTTTTTTTTTTTAGCTTATAATTCCAGGTTACAGGCCATCATTGTGGAGAAGTGGCAGGGACTTCCAACAGCTCATCACATCCACATCCACAGTCAAGAGCAGAGAAAGATGAAGAAGTACATGCTTGTTGACTTACTTGTGCTCAGCTGGATTTCTGCACTCAATACAGTTCAGGACCCCTGCCTTGGGGATGGTGCTACCCACAGTGGGCTGGCTCTTCCCATGTCAATTGGCCTAATTAAGACTCCCCCACGGGCTAGCCCAATGTAGACAAACCCTTGCTGAGACACTCTTCCCACATGAGATACTAGATAGTGTTAATTGGACATTTAAAGAGAACCCACACAGTAGACGATCTTGGCTTACCTGGTTGCACCCAACACCACTTCCCTTCTCTTGAGAGAAAGGAAAGAGGGTGAAAGGAAATATAATGGGGCAGGGGTCATGAGCCAAGGAGCACAGGCAACTTCTAGAAGCTGGGAAGAACAAAGAGAGGCTCTTACCAGGAGCCTCCAGAAGGAATGCAGCACTAATAGCATGATTTTAGCCCCAAACCTAGTCAGACCTTCAGCCTCCAGAATGTGGAAGTAATACACCTGTATGGTTTTAAGCCACTAGGTTTGCAGCAATTTGTGGCAGCAACCAGAAGAAACCAATATAGCTAGTGGGCAGGCAAATTCGAGGCTTTCTGTAGAGAAATGGCACATGTGGCTTTTTGAGGGATGTGGCTGGGTGGGCATCTTTTCACTGAGCAGGGTAAGTGTTTCAACAGATGACGTCAAGATCTCCCAGTTAAAGGACAGGAGGGCTACTGTGGTGCACAGGTTCTGGAACATGGTCCGTGACTTCATCCTTTCATTACCCAGTGTTTTTATCATTATATCAAATATGGGCACTGATGACATATGCCTCAGAGGTAGCCATGGGCAGTGGCTTGGGACTGGGCAGGACAGTGTTCATGTCAGGCAACTATTACTTAGTTGACTCAGGATCCAGAAAGACCTCGACAGACTGGAGCAGCCCTAATGTGACTAAGGAGAAATGCAAGACTCCCAAAATATCTGTGCAGGCACAGGCTTAGAGGAAGACTCTGTGACTATCAGCAGGGGCACAGGCTGTCCTAGAAACACGAACCAGAGCAAGGAGGGACTGGCTCTGCTCTGCCCTTGTCTGGGGCAGCACTGCCAACGTGAACTCCACAGTTGAAAGAAGCCAAGTTTGGCCATGGCAAGAGAAGGGAGACTGGCTATCTGTGCTTAGGGCTGTGGTGGAAAGGTGGAGCCAGTGAGGGCTAGAAGAAAGATCGCTGTCCAGGGGCTGCCTGCAGGTAGTGAGCTCCTGGTCTCCAGGGCTTCGGGTTCAGGCACGATGATGAGAAACTTGGAGGAAGAGTATATGGATGACCTTTAACCTGTATGCCATTGCTGCACAGAGAGGACAGAGATGTGAGCCCTATCCCTAAGTGTTCAGGCTAATGGAGCGTAATGCCTTGCCAGGGTGGGGCGAACACAGCTCTGTAGAAAGGGAACAGAGGTCTAAGGGCCTAGAATTGTGCTGTCAGAGGCTCAGTGGGGAGTGGGTTTGCTCTGGGTGCAGAAAACAGGCTATGCAGTATTGCTGGGTGAATGGTATCTGGATTTAAGGAAACTGACCCCACAAAAAAAGAGGGCATGGGCCTGAACAGAAAGTGGGAGCACAGTTTAGAGAGGGACCCCATATACACGCCTACAAAAATGTTCAGTCAAACAAGGGAAAGTTATGGGCAACCATTTGTGGGTTTCCAGGTTTAGAAGTTGAATTTATTTATTTGCTTTTGAGACAAAGTCTTGCCACATAAACTTACTATGGCTTCACTCTTCCTCAGCTTCCCAAGTGCTGAGATTGTAGGGTTATGACACCAAGCCCAGATTAAAAATCACTTCCAAATGACCTGCTTTTTAGTTTGCCTTCATAGCATTGTCAAAGTCTCCTAGGCCTGGCCCCAGGGCGCCTGTGTGCTGTGTCCTTCCCTTTGGTACTAAACTGTTACATCGCCATCTTTAGCTTTTCTGTGATATGTAGGTCCCTTGAGTCTGGAGGCATTGTGTTAACTTAATAATCAGCCCTGGTGCCTACTGCCATGCCAATGCCCAGGATGTTTTTGGCAAACGGTGGCAGGTCTCTGAAATCCCACCAGATTGCAGGTCAGGAGCTTAAATTAAAGATCACACCTGACCTTGCCTCTGTTCTTTGGGAATTCCAGAAGGAGGAAGTGGGCGAGGCCCTGCACGACGTCGACTTTCAGCAGCTGAAAATCGAGAATGCTCAGTTTTTAGAGACGATTGAAGCAAGGAATCAGGAGCTGATCCAGCTGAAGCTGGCCTCCGGGAACACCCTGCAGGTCCTCAACATCTACAAAGTAAGGCCCACCCCAGGGCCAGGCACCCTGCCAGGCTTCCTCCATCCACCTGCCCCACCACAGGGAGGTCCCTGAGCACACAAGCGGTCTGCCCAGACTACAGGCGTTTCCTGTTGTCCCCTGACTTCTCTTGATTTGGCAGCGCCGGGTCTCATAAAATCCCCAGAATGCTCTCACAGTCCTAACTGTCCGCTAGTCCCACCTGGGTGCCTTTTCCTTTTGAAAACATGTGTCTATGCTCTGGTCCCACCCTGACTGATTGAATTAGGGGGTGAGGGCCATGGATTTGGCTTTGTTTTGAATTCCCTGGGCGATTTTTATGTGCTGTGTTTGAAAATGAACGACATGCAGGCCCCGTTTAATTGAGGGATGCAGTCTGCACTTCCCTTAAAACAGTCTCAGCCATAAATCAGAAAACTACTAAATTATTCATGGTCTGAACGCAACACTTTGGGGAGAGAGAAGAGGCACTATTAATAATTAAGCAGGGACTGTGGGTATGAATAGGGCCTATCCCCCACAGACCAAGCCATCTGGTCACCCAGTGAGTGATGGAGTATTGCGAGTGGCCAGCGAGATGAGCGAGGTACGTCTCATCCCCGTCCTGCGAGCTAAGAATGGCTTTCACAGGAGAGCACTGAATGATGGAGAATACTGTCAAACCAGCTCAGAACTGAGCTGTCTTCTAGAAAGTCCATGTATCTATGTGCGTGTGTAAAACGATGTGATCGTTATATATCCACATATATAAAAATAATACATATGTGTCACATCCTATTATTTTCAGTGTGCACATGTGTGTTTGCAGGCAAGTATGCCGTGGCATACATGTGGAGATCAGAGGACAGCAGACAAGAGTCAGCTCTTGTCTACCATGTGGATTGCAGGGATCAAACCCAGTTTGTCAGGCACGGTGGCAACCAGGTCCCCCTGCAGAGCCACCTCACCGGCCCTACGCAAAAGTATCACACGCAGTTACGCTTTTATGTCACCAGTAAAACGCGTGTAGGACTCCGCGGGCTTTCCTCTTGTTGGCAGAAGGAACTATAGAGTGTGCGAAATGTTGCCTCTGGCTCTGCGAAGCTGAACAGATACTACCTGGTCCTTCACGGAAAGGGTTTCCTGGCTGTTGGCCTTGCCCAGGACAGTGGCGGCTGTAGCCTAGGTAGCTCGCACGTGAGCTTCATTTGGCCCACGACAATGTGATTAGCAATTTGAATCTGTTCAAATTCCTGACTATTGCCAGGCATGGTAACATGTGGGTGGGGTAGGGAGGGCAGCCTGGGCAACATTGGGAGACCTGGCCTCCAAACAAACAAAACCTCCCAAGCATCCTCCACCAAAAGGAAAAGCAAAGTGAATTTGAATGTATTAGACAGATTTACGTTTGCTCAACATTTTTCTTTACAAATCACAAAAACCTAAAGCAAAGCCGGGGCGGTGGTGGCGCATGCCTTTAATCTCAGCACTCGGGAGGCAGAGGCAGGCAGATCTCTGTGAGTTCGAGGCCAGTCTGGTCTACAAGAGCTAGTTCCAGGACAGGCTCTAAAAAAGCTGCAGAGAAACCCTGTCTCGAAAAACCAAAAAAAAAAAAAAAAAAAAAAAAAAAAAAAAAAAAAAAAAAGAGCTAGCTCCAGGATAGGCTCTAAAGCTGCAGAGAAACCCTGTCTCGAAAAACAAAAACAAAACAAAACAAAACAACAACAAGAAAACCTAAAGCAAAGGTGCTGAGTTTTCTTAAGCATCAAGTCATAAATAAGAACCAGGGGGCCCACCAGGCCAGCGTGGGTCCTGCTCGACCTCCTTCATCCTGCACAGAGTATGCAGGGTAACTGAGCCAGCTTCCTGACGCTCATGTGGGGACTGTCCACATTTAGCTTGTGCCCTCTGAACAATTACATCAAGCTGAGACCAGTCCGGGTGAATTCTGATGGCTGCTCATCCTGGGCCTTGACCTTATCCCATGGAGACAGTGGCACGGGGCCTGCCTCAGCTTGTGGGATTTGGGCAGTGGAGCTGCAGTTTCCATGGCGAAGCTGTCAGGTTGCAGAACCTGGGCTCCATGGGCTGGGTCTAAAGTCACAATGTAGACTGCTGGCCAATGGGAGCCGCGGCACAGCGGGCCAGTCAGAGTGCTGCCTGTGAGCCTGTCGCATGAGAAGGTGTGAGCAAAGGTGGGAAAAGCTACCTCGCTTCTGCTGACTTCTCCCATATCCCGGTTCTCAGCTCTTGTAGGGGAAATGGAGGCAGAACAATGGTCACTTGGGGAGTCTGACTCCACTGGGACTGCATGGTGACGATGTGTCATCTGGTCTAGGTCCACATCTCACCTCTGGATGAGTTTTGTGTGGTCTGTGCAGTGTGCCCAGCAATAGAAAACAAGCCTGCCCAGAGCAGGTGCCCAGTGAACAGTGCTGACGGGCAGCAGTTTGGATGTGGTTTTGGTGGTCATGGGAGGGTGAAAGGAGGAGCCATTTGGCACACGTCTCAAGCAACCAAGCATGAGACCTTGTTGAAAACATTCGGATTAACTCCCCATTGTTGGCAAAAGTAACAGTGCCCATGTGTGCCAGGTGCAGGACCAGTCGCTCAGGACAGAGCTCTGATACCATATAGGCAGACACGCCATTTTCCGTGACTTTCCTAAGTGAGCCAGAGTGTGAACGGTGCCGGTGTTTTCTCTGACTCCATGCCCTCAGGCCTGGCCGGTGGGTCCGCTGCTGTGAATCACCCTTGACTGACTTAAGTGCCCTGGTGCCCCGAGGAGGACAGAATTCTAAGAAGTTCCCGTTGCACAGGAGCACGCCCCTTGTAATGCAAACCCAGACCGGGAACGGATGGCTTAGGGCATGACGTCATTTCTGTGATGCCCCTATGTGGCCCAGGGGACACCAAGGTGAGGTGTCCAGGAGACCTAGTTCATCTCAGGAGCCACCGAAAGCAGATTTTTCTTTGCAAAAAGAAGTCCCAGATGTGAAGCATGAGTGAAGTTTGGGAGCCGGAATTTGTCCATCACTGCTTTGAAGATAGAAGAGGCTATATGGAAGGAATCTCAGTGGCCTCTAGGATTGAATGAACTACTGATAGCCAGGGAAAACCAGTGCTGTGACTTCAAGGAAATAACCAACAACCACTGGGCTTCAGAGAGGTCCTCGAGACCCAGACACAAGCCAAAGACCTGGCCAGTTCCTAGATTTCAGTCTGGTGGGCCCATGGGCAGAGAGGGCACACTGCATTGTGCCCAGACTACGCCCCTGGGTAAACAGAGAGAAGGAGTGGTTGTTGGTTTCAGAATCTGAAGTGTTTTGCTACCCTGGAAAGCTGGGCCTGTCTTTTCTGTCGTGCCCTCAAGTGGCAGACATTGCCATTGAGTGTCACTTATGTGACTGGCATCCCCCGGCCCAGCAGAGCACAGCCCGTTCCCTCCCCCACCCATCCAACAATATGATCTCCTCTCCCAGCTCCTTTGGGACCCTCCTTCCCCTGACATTTTCCTTGCCCTCTCTTCCTTCTTCACAGAGCTAAGTGTGGTTTGATCTGTCAACTATCTGTCCTCATTGCTGTTGCGGGACACCCCCCGCCCCAACACGTCTTACTGTATGTCGGTTGGCACAGTCTACTGTATGCCCAGTGGCACAGCTGCAGTCTTGGAATTCTTCTTGCCGTGATTTTCGGCCTCCCTACCTCCCTTGGCATTGGTTGTGAATGAGCTTCCCGGAGGCAAGGCCTATGTTTCACTAACTCACCAGTGCCTGGGGCCGGGTGGGTCGGTTCTTGGGGTGTGCCTACTCCTCATCTAGGAACAGCACATTCCAGCATTTTTGGAGACTTCCCAGCAGGGTAGGGCTCAGGGAGAGCTTTCGGAGACTTCCCGGTAGGATAGGAGGGAGAAGGCTCAGGAAGAAGGTTCCAGAAGAGGTCAATCTAAACAATCAGGAGCCTGGGGGTGGGGGACTGAAGGGCAAATAATGTCATGGGCATCCATGAGGCAGTGACTAGAGAATTCTCTGACACCAGCAGGCCCAGCTCCTTTAGGCAGAGGCTGAGGAATCATATCACATCCATTCAAATCCTGGCTCTTTTAGTTTTAAGAGGGTTTGGACCCACCTCTTGTGGGGGTTCCTCTCTCTGCACCCTCATGAGGTAGTCACGGACGGCAGCTGCTGAGTGATCTGTACCTGTCAGACACAATGCTCTGCTCCCTACCAGGATGTCCCCTTACGACCCAGCAGGGAGACCATATCAGTGTAAGAGGTTTGGCTGCTTAAAGGTTTTCTTTGGAACCAGTGGGGCAGAGCTGAGTCCTGTTGTTGGATCACTCTGCATCTCCAGCAGATGCCAGGACCCCAAGGTCCTCTCCCTCTCTCCAGCCGGCTCCGAGACACCAGATCTGGACACGTTTGGGAAGGGTGGTCCCCAGCTGATAGGAATCTATGTAGACGGAATGATGGCCTTGCTTTGCTCCCATCTCCAAGAGCTCCTCTTATTGCCTGCCATTCTGGTGTGTTTCAGAACAAGCTTCATCGGGCAATGGAGATATACAACAGTCTGGACAAGGAGATCTTGCAGAGAAACGAGCTGCTTGGAAAAATTGAAAAAGAAACCATACAGGCAGAGGAGGTAGGAGGGCACAGCTTGCTGTTTCTGATGTTTGCCTTCTTCTGTCCACAAAGGTCACTGTCCTTCCATCCTTGGTTAATCCAGACCACAAAAATCAAAACAGCTCTGAGCCATGATAGCAGTCACTGGATTTATAGCTCAGTGATGTTATGGTTACCGCTGGGTGAGGTTCCAGGGTCTGCTCACAAGGAAAACAGTCCACAGCACATGGCCTTATAAAATACATAAGGTGGGGGCTGGAGAGATGACTCAGGGGTTAAGAGCATTGACTGCTCTTCCAGAGGATCCAGGTTCGGTTCCCAGCACCCACATGGCAGCTCACAACTGTCTATAACTCCATTGCTAGGAGACTGGATTAGATTGCCATTGAAACAGAAAGTCCTCTCTTTGGAGTCCTGGCATTCGTGATTTAGTCCAGTTTACTTTTCTCGTTAACTTCTGTTTTTCAGTGCTGGGGATGGAACCCAGGGCTTTACACGTGTTACACAAGGGTTACGCCCACAGCCTGTCTTAGCTTCTTTTCTTTTGCTGTGATAAAGCACCACGACCAAGGCATCTTACAAAAGAAAACATTTAACTTAGGGCTTATGATTTCAGAGAGTTGAAATCTGTGATGGCGGAACAAAGGCTCAGCAGCAGGAACAGCTGAGAGTCTACAATCTCCATCCAAAACTTGGAGACACACACACACACACACACACACAGAGAGAGAGAGAGAGAGAGAGAGAGAGAGAGAGAGAGAGAGAGAGAGAGACAGAGAGACAGAGAGAGACAGAGACACAGAGGGGGGAGGGGGAGGGGGGAGAGGGAGAAGAAGAGGGAGAGGGAGAGACAGACAGAGAGACAGAGACACACACACACACAGAGAGAGACAGACAGACAGAGAGAGAGAGACAGACAGACAGAGAGACAGAGACAGAGACAGAGAGACAGAGGCAGAGACAGACCGACCCTGGGAATGGTGTGAGTCTTTTGAAGCCTCAAAGCCTGCCCCCAGTGACACATCTCCTCCAATAAGGCCACACCTCCTAATCTTTTCCAAACAGTTTCACCAACCGGAGACCAGGTATTCTAATACATGAGCCTATGGGGCCATTCTTAGTAAAACCGTCGCGTGGCCCTTTGTTAACTTTTTTTTTTTTTTTTTTTTTTTTTTTTGAAACAGGGTCTCACTGTGTAGCCCTGGTTGGCCTGGAATTTCTTATGTAGACCAGCTGGCCTCAAATTCACAGATGTGCCTGCCTCTGTGTCCCGACTTCTAGGTTTTAAGATGTGTTACTATCATGCCTTATTCCTTTGTTAGCTTGTTTTTGTGTTTTGATTTTTTGACACAGGGTTTCTCCGTGCAGTACCGCCTGTCCTGGAACTCACTCTGTAGAACAGGCTGAACTCGAACTCAGAGATCCACTTGCCTCTCTCTGCCTCCTGAGTTCTGGGATTAAAGGGATGTGACACCGTTGCCCCTGCCCCTCCCTCTCGATGCCACGAAGTAGGTGACAGTGCCTTAACCGTATGCATGATGGCCTCTTCCATCGTTGTCGGTGGGAGTGCTAACCTTCACTCCTATCATATAACAATCTCTTTTTGTTTTTAATAGCACACTGAGTCCAGTTTGTGCTGACCAACATGCTCCTAGGTATGGGCTCATCCACTGGAGTGTGGGAACCTACCAGGAGCAACACCGCTTCTCACTTCCCCAGAAGCCATCAGCTATAAACAGCTTCTCGTTAGGGTTGGAGGCTCAGGAGCCCCTGCCTCCAGGCTAGAGCAATGACTGCTTCACTTTCTGTAGGCTTTGTGCAGGCAACCACAGGTCCTGGGAATTCATGCGTGCGGTGCCCTAGCGTTTCCAGCAGTCCTTGTTCTGTCCTGGCCTTCCTAACCTCTGACTCCTCAATCTTTCCTCCCCTCTTCCACGGCGGTCCCTGAGCCTTGGGTGTGGAGGGATGTGGAGGTTCCATCTGTGGTTGAGCATTCCACTAACCCTTATTTTCTATACTTTATATCTGGGTTTCCTAAGTGGCTTCCAAGGATCGGATTCAAGTCTTCAGACTTGCATGGAAAACCCATTTGCCCACTAAGTCACCACACTGGCCCTTCTATACATCCTCGTCATCACACTGGTCCTTCTATACGTTCTCAACATCACAGTGGCCTTGTATACGTCCTCACCACCACATTGGCCCTCTATACATCCTCGTCATCACACTGGGCTTCTATATGTTCTGGCCAACACATCACTCTTTCTATTAATGGCCCTCCAAGTTGGTTGAAGTCGTGTGCCTTATTGTGGATTTTATTTGAAGCTCTCTGATAACTAATGACACAGAGCCCCTTTTCCTGCTGTGGCCACTTGCCTGTTATTTTGGAGAAATGTGCTGTCTTGTCCTTTGCTTCATTTTTAATTGAGTTTTCTTTAAAAATTGAGTTGTAAGAATTCTCGGTGTATCCTAGATTCAGTCTCTTATCACATATGCTATTCTGTGGTATTGATTTCAATTTCATTATTTTTATTCTATGCATGTGAGATTTTTGTCTGCATATATGTATATGTACCAGGTACCTGCCTGGTGCCCAGAGCAACTAGAAGACAGAGTGGGGTCCCTCTGAACTAGAGTTACAGATGGTTGTGAGCCACCATGTGGGTGCTGGGAACTGAACCTAGGTCCTTTGGAAGAGTAGCCAGTGCTCTTCACCACTGAACTATCTCTGAAGGCTTCTCTCAGTCTTTTTTCTTTTTTTCTTTTTTTTTTTTTTTTTTGGTTTTTCAAGACAGGGTTTCTCTGTGGCTTTGGAGCCTGTCCTGGAACTAGCTCTTGTAGACCTGGCTGGTCTCGAACTCACAGAGATCCGCCTGCCTCTGCCTCCCGAGTGCTGGGATTAAAGGCGTGCGCCACCACCGCCCGGCTTCTCTCAGTCTTTAAAAAAAAAAAAACAACAAAAAACCCTTTTATTGACTCTTTGTGGACTTCACAGCGTACATCTGATCCGTCTTATCTCCCCATTCGTTCCCTTGCATCTGCCCTCTGCCCTTGCAACCTCCCCCCTAAAACAAAGCAAAAATTAAAAGAAAAACGAAAAACCAAACAAAGCAAAGAACCAAAACAAAAATAAAAACAAAAACAAAAACAAAAACAAAAACAAAAGGCAGAACCTCACTGTGGAAGCTGTCACGCCGTGCTGTGAGCCACAGTTCACCCTTTAGTCTGTTCATCTTGCATGCACTGCTGAGCCATCGGTCTGGTCTGAGGCCTCCGGCTTCTGCTACACCACCCATGGGTAATGGGCTCTCACTGTTCTTTTCAACTTCTTAGTGGTGTTGTTTATAGCACAAGACTTTACATTTTTTTGTGAAGTCCAATCCATGTTTTCTTTTACAGTGTGTTGTGAGGTTGAAGGCGCTGAGATCTAGCCAGGCATGGTGAAGATCTGCCCCTACTTTTTTCAAGTTATAGAGCCTGATTCTGACATCTAAGTTTGGAGATCATTGTTTAAATGGTATGAGGGGAGGATTCCAGAGCTGATAGAAAAGAGATAAGGTTTGATGGCAATGGCAAAACTTCTGCTACTAACCACATCTGACCACTTATGGTCTCCTGGTCCCTCTCTGTGGATCTGAGTTGCCCTCTGAAATTACTTCTCGCTCAACACGGCATTCTTTCCATCCTGTGTCCTCTGCACTGCCACTGTTCAAATGTATTACATCTTCCTTTTATAGGGCATAGACTCCAAACACAATTACATATGTGTCTCCTATATGCTTGCTTGCGTTTTAATTAGTTAAGAGACCTGGGACTACTGCTATTGGCTCACAGGGTTGTTTGTTTTAATGAGGCCTTCCAGTCCTCTGCTGTCACTGTTCTCAGTCTGAGCAATTTCCTTTAGTAGTTAGTATAAGGCAGACATGCTAGCTTTCTTGGGATTTTCCTTGACATAGGAATCTTTTTTATTACTCCTTCATTTAAAAAATAGCCCCATGCTAGGCATAGTGGTGCACGGCTTTAATCCCAGCACTCAGGAAGCAGAGACAGGCGGATCTCCATGAGTCAGAGGCCAGCCTGGTCTACATAGACAGTTCCAAGACAGTCAGGGTGACATAGAGAGACCCTATCTCAAAACAAAACAATAACAAAAAATAAATTTTGGGAAAATTACAATATTATCTTTTATACCCCATATTCGTTTTCTCCTATTTTAACATTTAGTATCAGCATGTTCGTTACAATTACGAACAGTATTGTTTCATTATTATTGACTAAAGTTCATGTTTTTACATATACTTCCTTTGTTTTTGCTTGATGCCCTCTGACTGTTGCAGATCCCATCTAAGATATATTTATACTTAATGTCATATCACACTGGGCTTCTCTTGGACATCCTAGTTCTAGAAGATGCTGTGTACTTCATCTTGGATGAGTCTCATTCCATATATCAAGGAGTCCTGATCCCTTTTAACTGATAATGGCTTTAGAAAGCAAGCGCCCAGGGCTGGGGCGACGGCTGAGCAGTAAAGCACCCACTGTGCAAACGAGAGGACTTGCGTCTGGATCCCCAGCGCAGCTCCCTTATGTCACAGTGCTGCAAATCTGGAAGCTCAGTGCTGGTGGGCAACGGCTGAAGACAAGAAAATCCCTGGAGATCATGGGCTGGCCAGTTTATCAAATGGATGAAGCTCCAGGTTCAGCGAGAGAACCTGTCTCAAAAAATATGGTGGGATGTAAGCAAGAAAGACATCCAATATTGATCTCTGCTTCCATATGCACCTGCTTGGAAATATGGACACACACACACTAACACACGTAGAACACACACGTGCACGTACACACACACACACACACACACACACACACGCACAACTCAGTGACAGTTTTTCTTTCCCCCACACTTATGTTGTATCCCATTGTCTTGTGGCCTCTGTTGTTTCTGATGAGCGGTCAGCTGTCAATCTAACCAAGCTTGCGCACGGGATGGACTTTTTTTGTTTCTTGCCATCTCAAGCTCTTCCCTTTGCCTTATCAATGTTATGAAAGTGCTGTGTTTGGGTTAGGTTTCTTTGCACTTACCCTCATTGGAGCCTGTTAAAATATCTGAATGTTTAGTTTTTTTTTAAAATAAAAATTGGGAGATTCCCATCCATGGAACCTTTGAGTAGCCTCTCTGTGCCTCTCTCCCCTTCCCCTTCTGTCATTACCACCACATATGGCGCACTCGGTGTTATCCACATTTCCTGGAAACGCTTAGTTTTTCTGTGTTCACTTCCTCTCTTCAGATTGCATAACCTTTACCAATCCATCTTCAAGTTCAGTGCTTGGTTCTTCTAATAGCTTAAACCTACTGCTGATTCCCCCCCGCCCCCAAATAATGCAAGGTTTCCTTTCCGTTGTTGTATTGCAAAGGTCTCCAGGTGCCCCGCTTCCTAAAGATTTATTTTTCTTAAATTATGCATATGTGTGTATGTCTGCCCGTGGGCATTGCAGTCAGTGCAGGTGCCGACAGAGGCTGGAGCTGGCAGAGCTCCTTGGAGCTGGAGCTACAGGTGGTTGTGAGTTGCCCGATGGAGATGCTAGAAGCTAAGTTAGGTCCTCCTGGAGGTCAGTATAGCGCTCTTAGCCACTGAGCCATGGTCTAGCCCCAGACTCAAAAACTAAGGATGTGCCAGGCATGGTGGCAGAGGCCGGTGGATCGACTCAGGTTGAGGCCAGCCTGATCAACATAGTAAGCTCCAGGATAGCCAGAGCCATATAGCGAGACCCTGTCTCAAAAACAAACAAACAAACAAACAAACCAAAAACCAAAGCAGTGATGCTGCTGCTGTCATCTTTTTTATTAATATCTCTATTTAATTAAATGTTATGCTATGTTTGTAGCTTGATTTGTAATTGGTCTTAATAGTCAAAACCTGGTGTCAAATATTAGGGGGTGAGAGCTGAAAGATCAGAGAAGCAGAGCAGCCAGCCACTAGTTTTTACCTCTATGAAAATCCTCAGACCGAATGGGGCATCCTGTCTCTACAAGTCCTCAGACTGAATGCCATCTCCATGGAACCTCAGGCTGAATTCGGAACTCCTGTCTCCTCCTGCCATATATTCCTCTCTCCACTCAGCCATATCCTTTTCTATCTGCACCCCTCTAGTGCTGGGATTAAAGGTGTGGGCCACCGCCGCTCGGCTCTGTTTCTCTATTAGACCAAGTCAATCTTCTGTAGCCCAGGGTGCCCTTGAACTCACGGAGATCCGTCTGCCTCTGTCCCCTGAGTGCTGGGATTAAAGGTGTGCATCACCACTGCATGGCCTCTGTGGCTAACTAGAGTAGCTAGCTCCACACTGATCTTCAGGCAAGCTTTATTTGTTAAAACACAAACAAAATCTCACCACGTATTTTACTGACTAAAATCTGTTTGCAAAGAATTTTTGAGGGTCTGGAGAGATGGCTCAGTGGTCGAGGTCAGTGACTGCCCTTCCAGAGGTCCTGAGTTCAATTCCCAGCACTCACAAGGCGACTCACAACCATGTCTGTGATGAGATCAGGTGTCTCCTTCTTGTGTACATGCAGACAAAGCATCCATATGTATAAAATATGTAAATAAACCTTTTTTTAAAAAAAAGATTTTTTTTTGGGGGGGGGAGGCAGACAGAATCTTGCAGCCTAGGGTGGCTTCAACTCCTGATCCCCCCCCCCCCCACTTTAGCCTCTTAGTGCTGAGACTGGAAGGGCTGCATAGCCACACCCAGCTCTCCATTAAGTCTCTAACTATGATTCACTTTGGATAATTGAATCGCCGCTTTGAAACTGTGCATTTAGTCCACCATCTGGACTCCTCCAGGGACAGTTCATGTTGCCTGGTTTTCTTTCCCTTTTTTTCCCTTCTGTGTGGGTCGAATTCGCCTGTTTCTTTGCCCATCTCATAGTTTTCAGAAAACTGTGCGTTTTAGGTACTCCAGCAGCTCCCGACGCGGCGCTGCCGTTGTTTGGTGATTTGCCTGGACCGAGTCAGTAGATTCTGCCTCCCCTATTGCTTTGCTGCCAGTGGGCACAGCCTTGTCGTGGCCAGTCTGACAAGCAGACTGCTTGGCTGCTGTTTCAGCTGAGTTCTCCTCGGTCTTTCATCTTCCTGCTAAAACCTCCTCTGCTGGTGTCCCACCCAGCTGCTAGCCCGTTAGTTACTGCCCCGTCTATTGCTTTCAGCAATATTGCGAGATACTGTCTTACGTACTGATCCAATCTCATGCCAGGCCTCGTTCCAGCAAGGTATGGTCAATTTTTGAGGCTTGCTCTAGACACAGGGAGGCTCTTCTTGGTTTGTTTGTCTAGTTCTGTTAAATATCTGCCTGGTCAACTGTTTTGTTTGTTGCCACTTGTATTATTGAATCTGGCTAGTTTTATATCTACTTAATGCAAAGCTGGAGTCATTTTGGAAGGGACCTCCATTGAGAAAATGTCTCTACCATATTGGCCTATGGGTGCCAATAGGCGGTGGTGCATTTTCTTGATGTATTATTGATGTAGAAGTTTGCAACTCACCGTAGGCAGTGCCACTCCTGGGCTGGTGGTCCTGGGTACTATAAGAAAGCAGGCTGGGAATCTCAGTGGTCAAGAGAAAGCACTGCTCTTGTAGAAGACCTGAGTTTGTTTCCCAGTATCCACATCCAGATGCTCACAACTGCCTGTAACTTCAGTTGCAAGAGAGTCAATGCCTCTGAGGATACTGTATGCATATGCACATACCCATACCCATATACATATAACAATAAAATCTAAAAAATACATGGAGGGAGGGAGAAGAAAAGAAAGATAGAAAAAAGGAAGGAAAAGCAAGGAAAAAAGGAATGAAGGAAGAAAGAAGATTAGAAACAACTCAGTAAGCTGTTTCTGCTTAAGTTCCTGCCCTGACTTTCTAGGATTACAGATCAAAAACTGTAAAATGAATCAGATGGTGGCTCATGTCTTTAATCCCAGCACTCAAGAGGCAGAGGCAGGTGGGTCTCCGAGTTTGAGGTCCGTCTGGTCTACAGAGTGAGTTCTAGGACAGGCACCAAGGCTACACAGAGAAACTCTGACTTGAAAAACCACAAAAAAAAAGAAGAAAGAAAAAGAAAAAAAAGAAGAAGAAAGCTGGAAGCTGAAATAAACCCTTTTCTTCCCCTCGTTGCTTTTAGTCATGATGTTTGTTACAGCAACAGAAGCCAACTGAACAGCTCCTCTAGCGTGGCTATCTCCGTTGTTTCCTCCCATCATGCTCTCTCCGAAATAAAGTCAGTCCCTTAGGCCGCCGACCAGTAGATAAATGGACATAGAAATGGGAACAGTAGACCGCCTTTCGTGTAGTGGCATCCCTGATGGACAGCTGGGATGTTCTGCGGTTACTGTGGTCCTTGGTCTTCACAGCATGACCTTGCAGCCATAATACATTCTGATGCTTCGTTATCCTCCTCCTCCTCTTCCAAGACAGTTTCACTATGTAGCCTAGGCTATTCTTACATGCTCTTCTGCCTCACCCTGCTGAGTTTGGGGGCTACAGGTGAAACAGATATGACGAGAGAATCCTGGGTATTCTCATTAACCTTACGAGAAAGCAAGTGTGCTGTGCTTCTGGGCACAGCCTTCGGTGCAACCACAACGCCTGCCTGCCTGTGGGAATCAGGCTGGACTACTACCTTCTTTCTTCCTTTTTCTTTGTTTTTGTTTTGGTCCTTTGTTTTGTTTTTCAAGACAAGATTTATCTGTTTAACAGGGCTGACTGTCTTGGAACTCATTTTTTAGGCCAGACCGGCTTCAAAGTCACAGAGATCCACCTGCCTCTGCTTCCCCAATGCTGGGATTAAAGGCGTGCGCCAATACCAGTCATCTTGGATTATCACCTTCATAAAATATGTTAGTAGTATTTTTTTTTATTAGTTTGTGTCACAGTGAATCAAAACAGTGCTTCTCAAATTGGCAACTGGAAACCAATCCCCTGAGCTTGTTAGAGCTCAGACTGACAAGATGGGGCTGGGGTTGCCCAGCTCTGCGTTTCTCACCGGGTCCCAGTGCCAGACACAGAAGGAGCCCAAAGGCTCCTCAGCGAGGAGGCCATCTATGACACGATAGCTTCTCCGCTGGACGTACCAAGGAGTAGCTCGCCTCCCCCAGTTGTGAGGGTCATTATGTACTTCGTACTGGCCTCAAACATGTATGTACCCAAGGATGAATTCAAATCCCAAATCCTCCCGTGTCTACCTCCCAAGTGCTAGGATTATATATGTACTTACTGCCACTGAACTGTGTGCTTAAAATGGCTAAAATAGAAAGTTTTATTCTGTATATCTTACAATACAAGAAGACAGGAAAATGAATTGAGACTGGTGTCCCAGTTCATCAAAGTGTGTATAACTATATAATCTCACACATGAAAACACCGTTAGAAATCTAAACAAGTGAAAGCATAGTCCTTAGTAAAGGAGAGAAACAAAGCAGAGAAGGAAAAGAAAGGGATGAAAAGCGTAGTCTCTGGTGTTTCTGAACTGAATGAAAACATCTGCTAGAAAAACCCAGATTCTTGAGAGGGCCCCACGCTCTGTGACCGTCACTATCAGTTTTGGAACTATAATGAAACTGAAGCTCCCAGAACTTCATGGACTAATGGGTCCTTCCCAACAGGACAGAGCCAAAGCCCATACCTTGAACCATAAGTTACGGAAGCAGCTGTCGGAGTTCCGGGCTCCCCAGGTGATGATGTACGTCAAGGAGAAGATCTTGAATGGGGACCTGGAGAAGACCATCAAGATGTGGGAGAGGAAGGTGGAGATCGCAGAGGTGAGTCTGTTGTCCTCGGGCAGGATTGAGTCACTGATCTGGCCTTGATGACAGGGGACTGCCAAGTATCTCAAACATCTTCCTTCAGGATTTATCGGGCTGAGGTTATAGCCATGTTGGATGTGTTGTGTGCATGAGAAATCTCTGCAGCTGTTTCAACTGTTCAGCCAAAGTGAACGGTGCATTCCTCCCCCAACTAAGCTCCCACTTTTAATGGGACAATTTTAAAGAACAATGTCCTTTAGGGTCTGGGAGAGAGAGATTCTTGTTACCCAAGTGTGTTTAGTCGCTTGCTTCCGCGATGAATTCTAGAACCTTGTGAATGCCTCCATACTGTGGGTATTTAGTAACTGTGTTTTCTTACATGGAGAAGGCAGTTTTTAAGCAAAGGAGAAGCCGCACACTTGGTGGCAGAGGCAGGCAGATCTGTGTTTGAGGCCAGGTCTCCATAGTGAGTACATAGTTCTACAATGTACTTAAAACTACAGAGTGAGGTCCTGTTTTAGAGAGAGGGGAGAGGAGAAGAAAAAAAGAGAAAATAATGGGTTTTTAATGGCTCTCAGAACACAAGTCCATGCATTTACATAGTTGCTATGGGCCTCTATGAGTCGGCGTGCATGTAGATCTTATGGTGGTCTGCACATTCGGGGTATAGCTTAAAACCCATGTGAGCTGCTGGGGAAACTGGGATCTTTCTACATCTAGACCCCAGTTCCATTTCCCTCGTGTGGTCACTGGTGACAGGGAGGACGCGAGGTCCCTAACTTGGCATACAGCATACCTGAAAGTGAACAGAGACTCCAACAGGGGCCTGCGCCATCTCACTTTGGGCAAAAATACACTCTTTAAAACAATCTTTTGGGATTTTTTTTTTGCTGCTGCTTTTTTTGTTTTTATTTTCTCTCTCTCTCTTTCTCTCCTCTCTCTCTCTCTCCTCTCTCTCCTCTCTCTCTCTCTCTCTCTCTCTCTCTCTCTCTCTCTCCTCTCTCTCTCTCCTCTCTCTCTCCTCTCTCTCTCTCTCTTTCTCTCTCTCTTTCTCTCTCTCTCTCTGTGAGACAGTGTACCATGTACCCCAGTCTATTCCTCTATTCCTCCCCTAATTCAGCCTAATATGTAGCTGAGGATAACCTTGAACTTTGATCCCCCTCTCCCACCTCCTGAGTTCATCGCTACTCCAATGTATAGCGGGTGCTGTGGATTAGACACAGGGTTTTGAGCATGCTGGGCGTGCACTATAGCAACTGAGCTACATCCCCGGCCCTAGAAAGGTGTTTTGGGTCTCCACTGCTCAATGATGATGTCTGCCCGCAGGGTGCACCATGGGACCTTGGCCCCTCACAGGGTCATCTGCATGGCCAGCAGTTTGTAGACGGCGGTGGCCTACAGCACAGGCACACACACACCGGTTTTCCCAAGTAACCGTCTCCCATCTCCCCCTTTTCTGTCTTGTAGATGTCTTTAAAGGGGTACCGAAAAGCCTGGAATAAAATGAAAACATCGGATGAGCAGCCACAGACAATCCGGCCCCCAGGGAAATAGCCAGGAGCAGCCCATAGCTTGCAGACCCAGAAGTGACCTATTAAAGTACCCTAGTGTTTTCCAGTAGTGGGGTTCTCTCACTGTTTCCTGTGCCCAAATAGTGTTTATACCCCCCTCCCCTGTCACTACCAAGCCACATCTAAATGGTCACCAGCAGGGCCACATCTACCCGTGGGAACATCTTCCCAGCCTGGTCCCTGGAGCCATAACACTGAAAGAACCACAGGGCACTCTAACGGTTTGATACTTGTTAGCCCACATTTAGTTCACAAGCGTAAACGAAGTGACCTTCCCACATATGGGAGTGGGACAGAGGAGGGAGAGCCAGCCCAGTGATGCTGTGGGCCTGCCTGTGGTCGCCCAGGTGGCACCTATCAAAAGCGGACCCCAGAACAGTACCGTAGACGCCTAGCCCTGTGCACTCTGAGCTTCTTGTCTGTGGGGAGGTTAGCTGCTAGCTAGATACCGCTGCCTAAGAAAACAAGCACGAGGGACATCAAGATCCTTTCTTGGGGCCAACACAGCCTGCTCTGGCCAGCCACAATCCCTTCTTCCCCCGCCTCTCCCCCGTAGTAATCGTAGTACATGGGTTGAACAGCCACTTTTGCAGGCCAGCCTGATTCCTGAAGACCATTTGCCCTGAAGTTCTGCCCATTGTCTGTTGAGTGGTCGTGCTGAGTGGACAATTTTGGTCCTTGGGAGTGGGATTGGGGCCGTTCAGTATGGCCATGTACAGAATACGCATTCTTTGTCAGGGCAATATTTGATTCGTCAAAAAGGAGCTCAGGGGGCAACTTCTCCCAGGACTGGAGCGAGGACAGGGAAGGGCCAGCCTTCCTCGCCTGGGCCATGATCCAGTCACTGTAGTCTTCCACACTGGTATACAGAAACAGGCCAGGGCACGAGTCGCCTCCATAGGTCATGATTCCTTTGAGGACCCAGAGATTCAGCTTCTTCACTTGGCACATCACAGGGCTTCCTGGTTCCCCCTGCAATAAAGGACAGGGGGCTTAGGTTTGAGAAAACCTTTTTCTGTATATGCCAGAGGTCTGTTGTAGAAGGTTTTGTATTGATTCTCTCTGGAAACGGACAAATTATAAGCTACCATTTCAAATGTAGACAGCCACCACCAACCACACCATGGGGACACTAGTGTCTCCTCTCTCCCTCTCTCCTCTCCCTCTTTCCTGTTTGCTTGAGACCTGCTCACAGATGACCTTGAACTCTGACCCCCCCCCACCTCCTCATGCTGGGAGTACAGACTTGCTACCACAACTGCTTTTTTAATGCAGAGCTGGGGATCGAATCCCTGAAGCCAGGGCTTTATTCAAGGCAAGCACCCACCAGCTGAGCTACCTCCGCAGTCCAATTTTATTTTTCTTTGCATTATGCAAATTATTTGTGGCCTCGGCACCCAGATTGCCTGTAACTTCCTGGCTCGTTTTTCCACTGTCTCGGTTTTTGCTAGCACGCTGATCTGGGGCTGTTCTGGGTCTACAGCTTCCTAACCCACGCCCCAGCCTCTAGTTACTCCTGCTCACCAGCCCCCCCCCCCCCATCCTGCCGCCTTCCCTTCCCCCCCTCCCCCCCCAGTAGTCCCCTGGGTCTCAGGCATTTGGCTGCACACACCTTAACTCACGCAAGGTGAGAAGGCAGAGGCTTAGCACTCCGGGCTGGATTTGGAACCAGCGCAGGTGACCTGATCCATTAGCGCCTGTGACACCTGCGGCGCTGGTGCTGGGCACGCAGCGTGCGCTCAGTCAAGTATTAGCTATGACGGTCACGAGGGCTTATAAAGGCTCTAACTTTTCTGTAGGGAGTTGAGGGAACGCAGAAAGTCCCAAGATAACCATTAGGTTTCATTTATTCCACCCCAGCCCCCCCCCCCCCCCCCCTTCAAACGCCAAACCTCCACTCGCACCTCGTGGTCCATCTGGTTCCGAGATAGAAGAGGACTATTCACCCTCCTTGATTGTATGGCCCCCTTGACTGGAAAAGCCAGGCAAGCTGGCCAACGATACGTTGCTCTCGCTGTTTGGACTGAGCGAGCAGTGAGCAATGTGGCGAGTGGTAACAGCAAACAGTTTGCACAAATTCAAGGATGAGAAGCAGAGAGGCAAAGGTTGACCTTATCAGCCCCTTCTCATCTGCAGCCCAGGGAATGGCCTGCCTGGCCTGTCCGCTCCCTGGATACCTCCCCTTGCTCAGGACGTGTGGGTGGGGCAGAGGTGAGGGTGAAGGGTAGGAGGAAGGGGTGACTGAAAGCATGGCAGTGCTGAGGCGCACGCTTTCTGCAAAGACACTGTCATGCCCTGGTAGTCGTGAGAAGGCCAACGCGGGTTCCGGGGCAACACGATGTGTGCGTTATTCTGTGCTGCTCACCGCAGGGAAAGGGCAGCACGGCAGCCCTGCATTTCTTTTCTTTTTTTCTGTAGTCTGCTATGTCACCTCACTCCTCCAGTCGGCAGAGGGTTGAAATGTTGTTTAGAGTTCTGGCTGGTCACTGGGGATTGCTGAACGACCACTGTCCATGACACACTCAGGCTGCTTAGGGTACAGTGAAGAAGGGTATAGTCTTCACCCTTTCCCGGGTCCCACCCCAAGTTGATCATCCTTGTGCTCGGGGAGGAAAATGGATGGGATTTAGGACACACAGTTTGATGTTTCTGACACAGTTGTGGGTACAGATGACCCCATCAAATGGTTTTGCTACTAACCTCAGGCACAGAATAAGCTCGGGTTTTTTTTTTTTTTCTTTTGTCCCTGTCCCCACTTCTTTCCCACCTGACAGAGCTGTGATTTCTGGTCTCTGAAGTAAAGGGATCAGAGGCTACCAACCTAGGGCCTTTGAGGCAGCCCTGTCTTACCTCCTGGTGTCAGGGGCAGCTACCACACTGAGGGGCCCCTTTCGCTGAGTGGTCCTCTCCCTCGACAATCCCACAGAACATCTAAGGGTTGTAAAAACTAAAGGGGGAAAGGTAAGCAGCAGCTCTGCTGGGCCCGAGGGACCCGTTAGTCCAATTCTGAAGCTGGCAGTGTCTTCTCTGCCTGAGAAGTGCGTTCAGGATCCAGACACCAGAGCCCATTTCCATGAGAGGAAGCTTTCCAAACACTGAAGTCACCAATAGATATTTCGTGAGCAGAATTCAGTTCAAAAGCTAAGGGTTTGTGGCTCAGGATGGCTTGGGATACAGTACACGCTGAACCAGAGCGAGGGCTAGAGAGCTTGGGTACTGAGAGTCCATGCAGGCTCAGGAGGCTGACGGGGACACACAGCCAGACTAGTGGTATCAAGTGACCACACTGTAGGGTTCTGAGTATTTTCTACCAACTGTTATTCCCACCAGAGACACAAACCCACGGCACTGGTCCTACCATTCACTCCCCGTTCTGTAAGGAAGAGCTCCCAAGACCCCTTGGTGCAGGCAATGATCAATGATTACTTTCAAGAGCTGGCTTCTACTGTGTCTTCTTACCAGGCAAACTTTGTATTCCTTATTTGTGTGACTGGCACATTCTGTATTCTTGTCTCTTTGTAAAGGACACAGGTCAATGTCTTTCACGGAGATTCTCCTCAGGATACTCATTGTCATGTGATTTCCTGTCTGGACCATGCAACAGAGAGCCCAAGAATTACTAATAAGAAGGCAGTCCTGAGTCAACCCACCAGCAACTCGCATATCCAACCAGGAATCAACAGAAAATGTCCCTATACGTCCCTTTTACCCATAGAAATCAGAACTCATGTCTGAGTTTTTACTGGAAACTATCTTTGCTTTGAATTGAAATCTGTAAGCAGGCAGAGAACAATTCACCCCTCCTTCACACTTAAAGAATATACATTTTCGCCGGGTGGTGGTGGCGCACACCTTTAATCCCAGCACTCGGGAGGGAGAGGCAGGTGGATCTCTGTGAGTTCGAGGCCAACCTGGTCTACAAGAGCTAGTTCTGGGACAGGCTCCAAAGCTACAGAGAAACCTTGTCTCAAAAAAACCAAAAAATAATAATAATAATAATAATACATTCTCTTGTTTCATTCTTGTCAGAGAATGGCAGGAAATGGGTGGCTTAGGTAAGAATGTGCTCAGCCCTAGTCCCCTTACTCCTCCCAGTGCTTGGTAGGCAGCATGCTGCCTGTATACTTCCTGGGTATAGAACAACAACAACAACAACAACAAAAAAAAAATGGCCCGTGGAATATGGTACAAGAAAAGACCCCAGAAGGGCAACCACTAGGAATCAACTATTAAAACCTCAAGCATTCTGAATGATTAGGATAGGCCCTAGAGAAGTTCCTCTGAGTCCCCCTCACTGCCAGCACACACGCAGCCTCCTCTAGGAGAAAGAATGCATTAACTGCAGATGTGGGGTTCCATCCTGCCACCCAGCAGTTCTTCAAGGTTGCTGGTTTCTGTAGCCTTTTGTCCAGGAAGCAGATGGCCTGGACCATGTCATCGAAACGTATGGCAGATTCTGTCCTCAGGAGGGCTATGTCATTGCTCCTGGAACTGTTAATGAAGTTCTCATGGGGGATGATGGTGCTGACTGAGTACTCTGTGTGATCAACCTTTCTGGGGTCCATGTTCGCTATACCGACAACAGCAATGACCTTCTTCCTAGAGAGACAGACAGCAAAGGGCTTTTGAGAAGTCGAGGCAGCTACGAAGCTTCACACTTCCCTCATATCTCATTTTTTCTTTTCTTTTTTTCCTTTTATGTGCATTGGTGTTTTGGCCATGGGTGTCCAGTCCCCCGGAACTGGCATTACAGACAGTTGTGAGCTGCCATGTGATTGCTAGGAATTGAACTCAGGTCCTTTGGAAGAGCAATCAGTGCTCTTAACCACTGAGCCATCTCTCCAGCCCTCATTTCTCAGTTTTTATGTTTTTCATTTTCAACTTGGCATTCTCATCCAACTCAATCCCTTCCTGGGCATTTTGTCTTTGTTTTTAACGTGTGTGTGTGTGTGTGTGTGTGTGTGTGTGTGTGTGCAAGCGTGAACACACATGTGTATGTGTGTGTGAATGTGTGCCACGTGTGCCTGCCAGAGTCAGAACGTATTGGATTCCTTAGAGTTGGACTTAGTAATGGTTGTGAGCTCTCCTCGATGGTGCTGGGAACCGAACTTGGACTCTCTGGAAGAGCAAGAAGCGCTCTAACTGTGGAGCCATCTCTCCAGCCTCTGGTTCGGTTTTTACTCAAACCTTTGAATTCAGTCTCCAGGGGATCTCTTCTGAATTTCTAGATTTGTGCTCTCCCTTGTGAGTCCGATCTCTTGGGGGATTCTTCTGTTCTGATAACCATTTATCTTACCATGCAAAGATCATCTGTTCACATGTTCTTGGGTGACTTTTCTGTATGAATAGTTTTTGTTTTTTAACAAAGCTCAGTGGTTAAGAGCACTGCCTGCTCTTTCAAAGGTCCTGAGTTCAATTCCCAACAACCACACGCCAGCTCACAACTGTCTGTAATGAGAGCTAGTGCCCTCTTGAGGAAGAGACCTGGTCAGCCGTCCTCATCTACTTAAACCATGAAACCCAATACGAACAAGTTCAACAGAACCGCCATATACCGGCTGCCCATACATGCTTCAGCATTGCCAGGGCATACATTTCATTCATTCATTTCATTTCAGTATAAAATATGTAGTCATGACTCGCACTCAGTGTCTTAGCACTTAACATCATTTTTTGTGAGCCACCATGTGGTTGCCGGGAATTGAACTCAGAACCTTTGGAAGAACAGGCAATGCTCTTAACCACTGAGCCATCTCTCCAGCCCCTTAACATCATTTTTTGGTTTGGTTTGGTTTGGTTTTCCGAGACGGGGTTTCCCGTGTAACAGTCCTGGCTGTCCTGGAACTCGCTTTGTATACCTGGCTGGTCTCAAATTCACAAAGATCCTCATGCCTCTGCCTCCGCTTCCTCCCGAGTGCTGGGATTAAAGGTTGCCGCCACCACTGCCCAGTCACTTGGTGCAGCATCTCGCCTCACATATTCTGTGAGTGCATTTGGGGAGGATATGGCTTTACAGTGGCGGGATTAAGTTGGGTGTTCTCTCCCCTCGGGACTCACCCAAGAAACGATACGAATGTAAGGCAGATGCATGCACCCCTAAAACCATAAAGAGGACTCAGCACTCCGCCATCTGAGCAAGGGCTGGCGCACCCAGCAAAAGACAACCGGGAGCGGCAGGTGACACCTGCTGCCGCTGAGCTCTCAGCAGAAAGGCAGATAAGAAAGCAAGCCCTCTTCCAGCAGGAGGAGAATGGAAAATAACAAAAGATTTAGAAAGTGGGCCGGGGGAACAGTGACCAATGAGACAGAAGTCAGCCGAGTTGTCTTGTGTGTCTGCTTTCATTTTCTTTTGTATGTGTGCAGGGTGTGCATGTGTGTGCGTGTGTGCGTAGGCCTGAGGCTGATGCTGGGAAGTTGATGACCATCCTCAACTGGACCTTCCCTTTCTTCATCGAGGTGTGGGCTCAAGCCCAGAGCCCGCACACGGTCTCCCTAGGCGAGAAGAGCTAGGTCAGGCCGAGCTGTGTGGAGCTGGTGAGGGAACAGTCTGCACTTTGCCTCAGAAGCATACAGACCCTGCTTCGTCTTACTCTCCCCACCCCCCAGGCTGTTGTCAGTCCTGGCCCTGATGAAACCCAGCCGGAGCCAGGATGCAGGGGTAAATGCGCCTGTCACCCACACCAGAGGGGGGAGAGCAGAGAGTGGATCACTAGTCACAGATGGGACGAGCTGGCATAGCTGGGCGTCCAGTCCAACAAAGATGAAATCTTTCTAAGGTTGAGCAAACACTTCATTGTCTAACCCATGAAACTCACAAAAATGAATGAGGACAATGGCAGAAGCTGGGATCGCGGGGGTGAGCCAGGCGTCTCCTGGGTAGATGAGCATTCTTAGCTGTACTGCTTAAAATCAGAGTCACCTCAGACGTATTTAATACCAGGGTGGCGGTGGGAGGGGCAGAATGATGCCTACTAAGTCTTCCATGGGCACGAAATGTGAGTCATAAATAGGACAAGAATTGGAGGTGAGGAGGTTCTACAGCAATATCTTGCCATGATCTCAAAAAATGGGACCACGGTAGCAAGGCCTTTATTTTCATATTTGGAGGTAGAGGTACCTAGGGTCTAATCCAGTAGGACCAGTGTCCCCTTCCCTTAAAAAGACCCTTTTTTTTCTTTTCATGTGTATATGTATATGTGGTGTGTGTGTGTGTGTGTAGGACTGGGGTTGATGTCAGGAATCTTCCACGTCTCTCTTCTGTCTTACTCTCACACAGAGGAAAGTAGCCATGTGAACACATACCTGGAAGGCTTCTGCCCATACATCTAGAAGGCAGCAAACCTGCTTACCCTCTAACCTTTGACTTTCTGGGCTAAATAATCCAGTTTATGATATTGTGTTATGGAAACCTAAAATGACTAGGGGAGAGAGAATTCTGTGTTAATAGACATAAGAATCAATATAGAAAGATAAATAGATATCTACAAACACATTATGCATTTAAAAAATCCAAGAAAGTGATGGCAGGCCATAGCACAAAGGGAAGAATCTAGTGACTGAGGGGATGGTTTCCCTGCATGACCTTGCTTCTTTGCGGATATTCAACAATATATATGGATTTCTACTTTAAAATTGATAAATTCTAACCCTTCTAGAAACAGTGTTGAGACACACTCAGAGTGGTCCATGTTTGACACATTGTTGTAGGCTTACCTAAATACAGTCTCTTACAAAACTAGACTGTCTTGAACCCCTGGCCACAGGATTGTTTTCTTTTAAACCAAGAAAGTTGGGAAAGCACCAAAATGTGCATGTGGTATCGTGCCCAGTCAGACTCTGGGGTATTCATGCTGTAAGACCTGAAGTCCCTATGAGAGAGTCTAAAATAAACCATGCCAGCAGTGCTTATGGTGGCTCCATGTATACGGAGTATGTCCACGGAAGATGAGGCACTGCCTCCCTCACTGAGGAGCAGAAAGTTGTGAAACTGTTGAAGGCCAAGCACAGAGTCAGAAAGTGAAATAAGTGTGGAGTTTTTTTTAATAATAAAAGTCAAGGCTCTGTACACACATACACACACACACACACACACACACATACACACACAAATCCTGACCAGTGTGAGGGTCAAGGGTGGACCATGAACAACAGAAGGTAATGAGAGCAGACTGAGCAAAATACAATGATACACATGCTTGAAAATATTGTCATAAAGTGGATGTCTATGGTACTCCAGTATCAGGAATGGGTTACATCTTACTGAGTCTACTGGCCAAAGGGTTCCCATGGAATCTCCCTGATGTCACAAACTATTTGCCAAGGCTGTCAGTTGCTCTCTCTCCACAATGGTAAGGCCCTGTTGCTGAAATCATCACGTCATTGAACACAGAGAAGTTGATGTGGTGCCTGACTAGAAGCTTCAATCCTACGGACTAGTGTTCATGGCGTTGGAAGGTACTCTGCAGACTCCGGAGGGAAAAGGTAACCATCAATATCAGCCAGCTATAAACCCTGACCTACAACAGCAACCTGCCTGCAAAATATAATGGTGCAATAGTGGCACAGATATCATGGGACTAACCAACCATTTTGGGGGGGGTGCTGAATTTAAGGCCCATTCCATGAGCTAGAACCCATGCCATATAAAGTGGCCAAGAACCTGAGACTAGATAGGTCATGGGCCTAGGGGGAAACCTAGTATAACTATTCTGCTAAAAGAACATAGCAATAAAATGACCCCTGGTGGCATATTCATAGATCTGTGCCTTGATCAACACATCAGAGAAGTGTTTTCTTGTAGTAGGTGGGAGTTAAGACAGAGATCCATAACTGGACAATGTGCAGAGAATAAGAGACTTAGGAACACTCACTCCCAAATGGGATGTGTTCATTAAACCTTTCCTCTCAAGGCTCAGGGATCTAATGAGGAAGAGGAGGCAGAAAGATTCAATAGTGATATTTTATTTATGTCTTAATAAATAAAGCTTGCTTAAAGATCAGAAGGGCAACATTAAGCCACTAGAGGTCAGGTAGTGGTGGCACACACCTTTAATCCCAGGATTTGGGAGACAGAGGCAGAAGGATCTCTATGAACTCAAGGCCACCCTGGGCTACACAAGATCAATGTAGAAACAAATCCAGGTGGTGGTGACCTATACCTTTAATCCCAGTACTAGACGGAACATAAAATGAGAGGAGAGAGCAGCTTAGTTTGCTTAGTCTGTGATAGCCCAGTCTTGGTAGAGGAAAGACTCTAGTGGCTTGGATGCTTTGCTTTTCTGGTTTTTGAGTTGAATCCCAATTTATGTCTCTGGGTTTTCATTATTTGTACTACAAGATTGTTAGAGTCAGAGATAATGGACGACTCCAAGGAACTAATGTCTTCCAGATACAACAGAACAGGAGCACAAAGTCACAGAGACCGTGATATCACACACAAGACTTGTGCAGGTTCCAGCCAGAAAGGATCCCAGCACTGAGAGGGGGGAGTGGACACAGGAAAGCCAAGGTTAGAGTGTCAGCAGGCTTGTTTCCTTCTGGACTTACAGCCCTAACCAAGCCCTAACCAACTGATACCTGCTGGCAAAGGGGAAATCAGTGTGTCACACACTCTCCAGGGGAGGCCTCATGCCCAGGAATAGTTGGCCAACACAAAACCAGCTCAGTGATAATTTTGTGGACTTTTGGTTTCATTTTGTTTTGGTTGGCATTTTTTTTTTATCGTATTGATCTTTTGCTTGTTTGTTTTGATTTTTGTTTTTGCAAGAGAGAAAGAACAAAGTTGAGTAGGTAGAGAGGTGGAGAGGAGTTGAGGAAGGGGGAAACATGATTAAAATATATTTTATAAATAATTATTAAAAAATAAAATGCCATAGGAAGTCTATTATTTTATATGCATACTAGAAGAAGAATAATTTTTAAAGATTTATTTATTTGTATTTTATGTGCATAGGTGTTTTGTCTGCATGTATGTCTGTGTGAGGGTGTCATATCCCTGGACTGGACTTACAGAGAGTTGTGAGCTGCCATGTGGGTGCTAGGAATTGAACCTGGGTCCTTTGGAAGAATAGCCAGTGCTATTAACCCCTAAGCCCTCTCTCCAGCCCCCGTAGAATAATAAATTTAAAATACACAAAGAAGTATTAAAAATTCAGCAAAGAATATTCTATAAGGAGTTTACATTATAATTTCTTTAGCTGATTATTCTTTCAGGCTGGGGAGATAGCTTGGTGGATAAAGCACTCACTATGCAAGCATGAGGACTGGGGTTTGGAACCCTATTCTATTCCTGCTATTCTAGCACCCAGGAGGCAGAGATAGGGAACTCTGAGCAAAACCCAGCCAAATCAGTGAGCTTCGAGTCGGGTGGAAGACCCTGCACCAGTAAAGTAGAGAGCAATGGAGGAAGATATCCAATGTCACCCCAACACATGCACACATACACATCACATGCACATGCACATTACACATGCACACGCAAAACCATCACAGGCTTTATCTTTCACATCTACTATAGTAGAAATTAAGCTAGACAAAGGTTAAAGCACAAGAATGTGCAAGACCATGCATACAAAACTGAAAGTTTCTATACTTTCTCTATCAATGCAATGGATATCATCCTCTCTCACATACAGCGTGCATGAGAAATTATATTATCGGGGCTGGAGAGATGGCTCAGAGGTTAAGAGCATTGCCTGTTCTTCCAAAGGTCCTGAGTTCAATTCCCAGCAGCCACATGGTGGCTCACAACCATCTATAATGGGGCCCGGTGTCCTCTTCTGGCCTGCAGGCATTCACACAGACAGAATGTTGTAGACATAATAAATAAATAAATATTTTAAAAATTATATTATCACTGCTTATCTGTGATAACTGGAAATTCACTTATATTTGGCTGTTTTTTTGTTTTATTTGTGTTTGTTTTTGAGGCAGAGTCTCATGTAGCCAGGCTGGCTTTAAACTCGACATATAGCTAAGGATGAAGAAACTTGAATTCTTGATCCTTCTGCCTCCACCTTCCAAGTGCTGGGCTCTCAGGCCTGTGCCAAAATCCCCCTTAGATGTTTACTTTGATACTCTAGCATTTTCTGTGTAATTAGTGAGCAACTTTGTGCGGGATAATTTCTTCCCTAGAGGTTGAAATTATCCCCTTACTGCCTATCCTCGAAAGTTAAGGTCAGCTTTTGGACTAGAAGTGAAGTATTCTACAGTTTATGAAAATATTTTGGAATGTTTGCCAAATATTTCCTTTAATCATATTTCTTTCTTATCTGTAAGAATTCGAGCTTATGGTATATAATTTGGAGAACACAGACAAGAACAATTGAAGGACAAAGTCATGTTCTGAGCACCCAGAGAAAAGCATCTAGAGGCATGTCTGATTTCCTTCAGCTTTTCTCTGTGCCCTTCTGTCTGTAGCAGTAACATTTACAAGGCCCAAGGAATCCTGCCGACTTCCTTAACTTATCCCGGAAGGACACCTGGTGGATAGAATTAAAGAATCCGCATCTCTGGAGTTGCGGCAAAATCACAAGTGGACTTCCTAGATACAACAAATGACGTCTCGCTTTTCACTGGTGCCACTTCTCGGTCTTCATAGTAAAGTCCCAAGAGCCAATGGTGACGTCAGGACCTTGACTCAGGCGAGTACACCCGTCCGTGTGTAGGCCCCACCAGTCCCCAGGCCTGCAGGGGACCCTCCCAGCCCTCCCTCTGGGGCACTAGCCTGTCCTGGAGAGCCGAGGCGCTGCTGAGGATCCAGAACTCGCTGAGAATGCAGCCGAATGCCAGGTGGGTGTACTCTTGGTCCTGTATGGACACCACCCAGGGGAACTCGGTGCTGCTCACGAGGTTCTCCTTGGACTCGTCCACGATGTTGGCTTTCTGGATGCCGCAAACTGCAGAGGGAGCAAAAGCCTCGTTAATGTGGCACCTGGGGGCCGGGCTATTTCCCAGCCCTTGGGACTCCTGTTCTGTGGGCTGTTTTGCTTGTGGCTGACTCTACAACCCTGATGCTTTTGTCCTTTTCCGGAGAACATCCACATAAAAGATGCTTGCTAATACCTCTGAACCCTTTCTAAGTCTTCCTAGACCCTGCTACTGGCACTCTTGGGCCGAGCGCAGTACCTCTTGGTAGGCCTTGTCCGGCATTTTTCATACAAAAGTGGGTGGCAACGGGACCTGTAGGCACCCTTGTCTAGGCTTTTCCTTAAGGAAAAAAAAAAAAAACCCTGCTGCTTGCTTTCCCAGCTCTCCTCTCACAGTGAGATACAGTTTTCCAGCTTTCTGACGGCATCACCCTGATGGCCAGATGTATGCATGGATTTGTGTATTCTTGACCTTTAACCTTTCCTAGTTTCATTTCCACTACAGTAGATGTGAAAGATAAGGCCTGCCTGAGTAGCTCTAATCATCAACTTGATGCAACTTAAAATCACTTGGGAAGAGAGTTTTGTTTGTCTGTTTTTCAAAGCGATTTATTTATTTTTGCTTTATGTGCATTGATGTTCTGTCTGCATGTATGTCTGCATAAGAGTGTTGGATCACCTGGAACTGGAGATACAGACAGTTGTGAGCTGCCATGTGGGTGCTGGGAATTGAACCCCTGGGTTCTTTGGGAAAATAACCAGTGCTCTTAACCACTGAACCATCTCTCCATCTCCGTCCAGGAAGAGAGTCTCAAAGAAGAATTATCTAGATAAGGTTGGATTGAGAACATGTCTTAATTGCTAATTGATATAAGAACAACCATTCTGCTTTGGACAGTACCATGATGGGGGGGGTCCTTAACTGTGTAAGAGTGCAGAAGCCCCGGGGGTACTGGCATATGCCTTGAATTCCAGTACTCAGGAGGCAGAGCTGGAGGACCTCTATGAGTTTGAGGCCAGCCTGGTCTACACAGAGAGTTCTAGCCGCTCAGGACCACATAGCAAGACCCTATCTGAAATAACAGCAAAACAATGAAAGCAAAAGCAGAGAAAACCAGCCAAGTGAGCAAGCAGGAAGCATTTGACTGTGTGTTCCTTCCCCCCTGCTCTTGACACTGGTGTGATGTGACCTCAGAAGGGGTCTTTAGAATCTAAACTAGGACAGTGCCCCCAAAGCAAAAATGGTTTAGCGGTCCCCAAGAACTCAAGAATGTGAACAGATCTTGAGCATGGCCGGCATTTACTCCTGGAACAAGTCTCCCTTAACCCTGCAGGTGGGCACTGCTAAAGTGGGTGGGAACTCCAGCTTTAGGGCAGTGCTCCAGACGGTACCCTCCGCCTCCGCCTCCGATTCATTCTCTCCTTTCCCTGCATTCCCCGCATCCCCTGCAAGCAGGTGGCACTCATGGCTCCTCCCACCAGGTCTGCTTTGCTTGTATCTGGTGTGTGAGTGAAATGACTGTCTGCTATCTACTCCCCAGCCTCCTGTCATGAAGGAGCTAAGTCCTGGCGTGGGAGGGTTGTCTCAGTTCCCCTTCCCAGTCCTGCTGATCCTCTGCCTTCCAGACTGTCCGACTGAGCACCTCCTGGGAACCCTGGACTTTGCTCCTAGGGAGAGTACAGTGGTGTTTAGTTGACATGCCTTTTCTGCCAGCCTGAGGTTGGAGGGACCTGTATTGTTCTTAAAGTTGTATAGTCATGCAAGCGTAGAGACTATTAGAACAGGAAAGGTCACGGAGGTAGAGAAGGGAGGACAAGGCAAGGTCAGGAACTGACTTCCTTACAGTGCTGGGTGGGGTGAGCTGAGCCCAATTGGCCAGGCATCATAAATAAAAAGATGGCAACTTCATAAACTATGTTGCTCTCTCAAACTACTGACTCCCTCTGTTGGCCCGTGTCCTTCCTCGGTGGTTTATATATCTTGTTCTGTTGAATTCCAGTGCCCATGGGACTCCTTAGCTCTGGTGGAGCCAGGGTGTAGAGGTTCTCTACCCTAAGAGCATCTGGCATCTATCAGAATCTCCTGGCCCTGCATTTGCTAAAAAATAATTCACCAGGGTAGACCCTGATATAGATTTGGGAGGAGCCTAGAAGCAGACTTGAAAGTTGAGTTAGTCTGTTAGTAAGCTGTGAGATCTCAGGCAAGCCACTGCTCTCTCCGGTGCTGTTTCCTCTTCTGAAGGGTATAGTCATGGCCTATGCACCGCTTGGGATTGTTACCAGATCACAAGGGGAGATTATGGGAAAATGCAAATCTCTGTAAATGATAGTGCTGAGCCTTGGAGCAAAGTTGGCAATCCTGTTTCCAAAAATGCAATCTTCCTGCTTGCTCTCAAATCCCAAACTACAAACGCTCAATGCTTACTTCTGTTGATGGCCTTGGGTCTCTATGCTGTGTAACAGGCAGGCCCTGTGCCCTGGACTCCCGTGAATGCCTTTTTAGTCATTCAGCCACCTGCACAGAGCACTGGGTTGGGAACTAAGCTTGTAGGGATGGACTTCGGGAGTCCGTGGCAGTGACACTTGAAGGGCGGGTGTCTTTCCAGGGAGATAGGACCCAAAGGATGTGCTGAGTGAGTATTCAGATGAGAAAACAGGAAGAGTGGAAGGGCTTCTTCTGGTAGTGACCTAGGATGCTGGCAGCAGAGACATTTCCAAATAGAGTACAATCGTCACCCACAATGTTGTCAAGAACTCAGAGAGGGCTAGGTATGGCAGAATACGCCTTTAATCCCAGCACTCAGGGGGCAGAGGCAAGTGGATCAAGGGCAGCCTGGTTTCCCTACTGAACTCCAGGCTGGCCAATGCTACATAGTAAGACTCTGTCTGAGAAAAAAAAAAAAAGCAAATCAAAGCAAAATAAAACAAATAACAAAAAAGAATCAGAGGACCTCTCATTATGGGGTATCTTGAAACCAAATGTCCATCCATAGACCCTTACACAGACTTCTGGGACAAACTAAGGATACTTCAGAAATGCCAACAATGACATCCCTTGTCTAGGCTCTGATTTTTCTCTGGAGACATTGATGATTTGTAATATTAGCCAATCCTTCCCAAGCCAAGAACCTCCATGTATATGACAGCATTCCTTTTTCCAAAACGCTATTTGGGTGCTGGGGAAGCAGCTCAGTAGTAGAGTCCCTGCCTTGTGCCCGATTCCACTACCAATGCCATGATGAGAAAATGTGGTCCAGACCAAGTGTTTGCTCTGGGTCTCAGCTATGGCTTAGTAGGAGAGATGTCATGTCTGTGTTTCTGAGCATCTCTTGGTCTCCTTGGCAGGCAAGAGTAGGCTGAGGAAGGTGTGGGGTCTTTGCATAGTGAGTGTGTGTGTGTGTGTGTGTGTGTGTGTGTGTGTTTGCCGATCAAACTAAAGGCACCAAAGGTAGACAGAGCCTAATTGAGTCATCTGTCCCCTGTTCACCTGCCTTTTTCCAAGCTGGGCTTATTAGTCCTGAGCAGCCTACAGGTCAGGGAGGAGGGGACCATAGCAGCCACTTCTGCTGCCTGAGAGCCTGAGAGACCTCTGCTGCTGTGGTACTAGCTGGTCCTGATCAGGACCACAGTTTGTAGAGCCCAATGTACTCCGGGGGTGGGCAGGGTTGAGCTGAGTGTAGGAGGTAGTTCTCACACTGCCCCATAGGCCATTCTGTGCCCTAGAACTGATTTTCCTATCTCACACCCTTAGAATCAGATGCACACCCATGCCCTGGGACTCTGCATTACCTAGATTCTGTCATTCACACTTGCCACCCAGGACAAAATTCTGGAGATTGGCTTCTTTGCCAAGTGAGTCCCTCTCTGGGCATTAAGGGCCACTCCATTTTCTGGGATGACGTCTCCACCCCACTCACCCCACGGAAGGCCTTGGGAAGGGAGCAAGGGCCACTCCATTTTTCAGAATGGTGCCTCCACCCCACCCCACCCACCCCACGGAACGCCTTGGGAAGGGAGCAAGGGCCACTCCATTTTCCGGGATGGTGCCCCCACCCCACCCACCCCACAGAATGCCTTGGGAAGGGAGCTGCACTCACTGGCAGATGACGAGTGGGCCATGTACAGCAGGACCAGCACCAACCCTCTCATCTCTTCCATCCCCAGAGAGAAACGCAGCGAGCACCATGGGCAGCTGGGGAAGACAGAAGACTCGTGACTCCATCACCTTCCCACACCCAGAGGGGGCGGTTCCCATTGAAGAAGCCACCAAAGGTCCCCAGATGAGGCAGACTGACCTGTCACATCCCCAGCTCTGGGTTCTGTGCAGACAAAGGCGGGAAGCGGCTGTCTGGCTCCAATGCTTGGCTAGCAGTTTGTGAGCTGGCCCAAGGAGAAAGGGTAGTCTGCTTTCTCCAGTTTCTTCCGCAGAGCAGCCTGGGGTCTGGGGTCTGGCTGTGCTAGAGACTTGGTACTCTAAAGAGGGTTGGCTTTTGATTTGTGGAATTCAACCCCTGCTTTAACTGTATAGCCAGAAAACACTGCTAGAAAAAAAAAAAAAAGACAGGGTTTTGGTTGGCACTCCCCTAGGGATTAGTGTCTCGCAGGGGTCTCACCCTCCTATTAGAACTCACATCAAGTCTTGCTGGGATGTCTTCACTAGTGACAGTCTCAGCATTTAGCTCAGTCCGTTCATATAGCCACCCTAGACACAGGCGCTCTCATAATCCCCGTTTTACAAACTCAGAAACTGACGCTCAGAGACTCCGAGGAACAGGCCCAAGGTCACACAACAGCTAAGCAGTGAACCTGGAAGGTGAGCTCAAAACTCTCTGAGCCTCTAAGCCAGTGGCGGCTTCACATCACATCCTGGCCTCAAACCGTGCATCATGACCTAAGAAAACCGTGTGCACAGTTCTAAGTCACCATGTTCCTCTCGTGACATCATGAGATGTTCCTTTTGCTCTTAGCATGGTGCTGCGAGTCCTTCCCTGAACTGTTCCCACTAACGAAGAAACGAACTCACTGTGGCCTTATGCAGGAGAGCTCTGCAGCGGAGTTTCTTCTGCACCTTGGGAAGAATGTTCCATTGTGGCATCATGGTTACCACGGCATCTCTCAGCAAACATTTGGATTTAAGAGAAACAGGGTGAAACCCGGCCTCGATGAGGTTATTCTGGAAGACGCCTTCTGGGTATGGCTACAAAGCCTCCTCCTTTGCGTGATGACAAGGTCCTTGGTTGTAGCCACAGGCTACCTCCTGCTCATCACCTGCCTCCACTTAGACAAGTTGCTTACAGACCGAGCGCGTCTCCAGTCCCTCGTACTGCCAGGTTGGTTTCTTGGAGACGGAGCCTAGTTTTCTTCCTCCGTGATCTCAGCTTGTGGGCCCAAGATAAACTACTGGGCAGTCCTAGGAAACCACGGAGCCTGGTGGGTTCTGCTCTCCAGTTGCTGAGAGAAGCCTTGGTTTCCTACAACTGCTAAAACTGGATGAGAATTGACATCATCGTAAGATAGAAACAGAGAGGGCTGGCGGCCTGCTGGCATGGGCTCTCAGGAGAGATTCACTTGGTGGGCAACAGTGACCCTAGAGAGGTTTGGGGAAAGGGAATGGGAATCCTAAGAAAGTGGTGGCTGTCTCCCACTCGTCCCTGATGTCCCTTGGGGAGCGGGTTTGGACGTGAGGACTGATCTGTCCGTAGTTTGCTGCTGAAAGGCCTCGGGACATTTCCTGGGCATTTTCTCGTTTCCCTGGAAGAACAAAGGAAATGCTCCCCAGAGGAGGACACCATGGCCCAGGCTGGTCACTTCCCCAGTCATCCACCTGGGGGTTGGCAGGGGAAGAGCGAACCCAGATGCTCCCAGCCCAGAGGTGGTGAGCCAACTCCGTGAGTTTCCCTGCCAGGCTATGACTGCTTTTATCAGGAGCAGGAGTAGAGACAGGAACCAAGACAAAGCTATAGCTTCTCTCAAGGGGGCGGGGACTGGTTAGTGGCCTTTTTCTTGAGGAGTCTGTTTCTATTCACCCCAAATAGAGAGCATAGCAGCAGACAGAAGAAAGGATTTCATCCAAGTCTAGCCTGGTGAGCTAGCGAGTTTTTGGGGTTACTCACAGGAGGAGAGTTGAGCAGTTACTTGTCAAACCATAAACTTTAATCAAACGCAGTACTTTTTTGGAAAAGTCCAATACTTTTGAGGGAAATCTTCTCATTGATTCCTCTTTACGTTTCTAAAGCCAAGAGGCCACTGATCACCCCAAAGATGAGGTGTTTGGGAAATGGAGTCTGTTATTTCCTTTACTCTCCACTATATCTGATAAAAGAAAATAATAATTGCCTGACCTAGCAAATAATCAGCTCTTCAGTGCTATACTCATAGCAGACATCACTAAACTAACACTGCACCCTTACCCTGACCTGAGTTCCCTCCGTAGAATGCTCACAGCAGACATGACTAATCTAACACTGCACCCTTCCCCCAACCTGAACTACCTCTGTAGAATACTTCTCAGAATAGGCAAGCAGGCATTACCAATCAATCAGTCGTTTCACAAGAAAAATCAAAAACTCACTTTCTTCTTCACAGAAAAGAGATTTATTCAGCAGCTTCCAGCACTAAAAACAAGAATATACAGCCTACTAGTTCAACTAACTCAAAATATCAATTTCCAGGGCTGGAGAGATGGCTTAGTGGCTAAGAGCACTGGCTGCTCTTCAACAGGTCGTGAGTTCAATTCCCAGCAACCACATGGTGGCTCACAACCATTTGTAATGAGATCCAGCCCCCTCTTCTGGCATGTGGGCATACATGAAGGCAGAATGTTGTATGCACAATAAATAAATAAAATCTTAAAAAAAAATCAATTTCCAAACTAAACATTGTAAGTGATTTGCAAAAGAGTGAAAAAAATCACGGTTATGTTTTTCGATTAATTAGACAATACAGATACTTATATCAAGTGTGTAGTAGTTTGTTAGTTTGACTTTAGAATTCAACGGTTTGAATTTTTTTCCCAGAAATATTTCAAGGTTCTTCTGGCTATTTACAATGCCATTCCCACTACTTCTCTGACCTGGCAGCCGCCAGGCTACCCCACACCTCTATGCATGTCCCTCTGTTGAACCCTCATCCGAACTGGAGCGTGCGCTTGGCAGCCATTGGTGTCTGATGTCTTTTATATGGAATGATGATTTCAACGCTGCCCAAGTTACCGTGTGTATCAGTGCTTCGTTTCTTTATAACGCTGGCTAATAGTACATGTATGGACACATATGTATGGACATGCATGTAATATTGCCACCGTTCGTCCTCCTCTTAGGAGAGGACGTTTCTACTCTGGGGCTCCTGGGAACAATGGAACTATTCATATTTATCTGACTTAAGTTTGTTGGGCCCTTGTCCGCATGGAGTCACATTTTCATCATATCTGGGGCTTTTCTGGCCATTGTTACCCTGACTATTTCTGCCCCTTTATCTCTCTCTCTGCATTACATGTGTGTTGGTGTGCTCTTGGCATCCCCATTCATTTGTCTTTGTTTCTCAGGCCTGTTAATCTTGATTGATTTAGGTTAACAATCATTCCCTCTCTTCTAGCCGGCTCCTGAAATGTTTTATGGAATCTTTTGGGAAGATGGCGATTATGCTTTTCAGCTCCCAATTCCTATCTGGGTCCTTTTTTATATTCTAGCTCTTTAGCTATTAATATCACCTGTCTGTTCTCTCACTGTTCCCATCATTTCTTTTTCTATATCTAGTTCTTTGACTATTCTGGAAATAGATAGTTGGTCTGGGGAGTGTGGCTCAGTGGCTGAGCTTGGGTTCATCCCTAGCGCCGCATGTAGGTCTCCTGTGTGCAGATCGTCCTTTCTTAATTCCCATAATTCTTTGACAGTAGGGGCAGCACTTGGATCAGTTAAGACACCACAGAGCTAACTTTCCTGTGGACTGACTGTTTTTTTTTTTCTAGGCATTCTTCTTGTTCCTTTAAGACCTTGGTTTCCAGAGTTCTGAAAAACTTAATTCTAATGATTTTTACTAGATTTTTCCATTGGTTTTGATGAAAGGACAGACTTTAAAATTTTTTCAAATGCATTCTATGTGCGGACAGACTTACACTGAAGTTCCTTACACTGCAATTTTTACGAGTTCGCCTTATTCATTCATTCATTTATATGGTGATAAATACACATAGACGCTCCCTCATCACCTAAACCTTTTCAACGGCAATGCAGTAGTGTTAATATATTAGTGTTGGGCAACCATCAACACAGTTCTTCTCCGAGCATTCTTTCTCTGAAGCAGGATATATGTATGTACCCTATGTCCCAGAGAGCTGGCCTGGAGCTTTACATAGACTAGACTGGCCTCAGACTTGTGGTGATCCTCCCGCCCCTGTCCCTGATATGCCAAAATTACAAGTGTGCACCACCACACCTGGTTCCAGAGATCTTTCCTCTTTTTAAATGGAATTTCACCTCTCAAACTGTAACTTCCGTCCCCTTTGTCCACAGGCACCATTCTGTTTTCTGTTTTTAAGAGCTCTGATTGCTCCTGCAGAAGACCTGGGTTCAAGTCTCAGCACCCACATCGTGGCTTACTATCTGTAGCTCCAGTTCTAGGGGACCTGACACCCTCACACAGACATACATGCAGGTAAAAACCAATGCACATAAAATAAAAATAAATTTAAAGTACTGAATAAAAATTTTTTTAAAATCTGGTTACTCGTGACCCCGCACGTAAGTAGATCCACCCAGTGTTTGTCCCTTTGTGTCTGACATTTCATTTAACACACTGTCTTTACTGTCCATTTGTGTTGTGACATGTATCAGAATTCCATTCTTTATGTATTTGGTGGGGTGGGGCAGCTGAGGTTGAGATCAGGAGTCTCCCTCAGTCATTCTCTGGTATTTATGAGGCAGAGTCTCTCAGTCAAATCCAGAGTCTACCAATGAGGCTAGTATCCAGTCAGCTTGCTCCAGGGATCTCCAGTCTCGGCCTACTGAGCCTTGGGATTCTATGTGGGTCACCATAGCCACCAGGCATTATGTGGGGTTTGGACCTCAAGTTTGCACTTTATCCACTGAGCCATCAGCCTAGAGGCTTCACCCCTTTCCAGACATCACCTTGTATCCGCTCATCCTTGGGTGATGGATAGGGCATGTCCATCCTTTGACGCTGGTGGGTAACTCTCCAAATTCTGGATTTTAATTTTGTTAGACATGTACCCAGTTACATCTTATTTGTCAACTTGCTTTTGGGGCAGAGCTCATAATCCCAGGATGACCTGAAGGTTGCTATGTGGCGGTGGATGACCTTGAACTCCCGATCCTACTGCTTCTACCTCCCAAGTGCTGCTCCTTACCATATTTATGATGGGGGTTGAACCCAGGAGTTGGTGTTCACTAGTCAGGAATCCTATCAACAGAGCTACACCCCCCAGCCCTCTGGCACATTCACACACACACACACACACACACACACGCATGCATAAATAAACTATATTTTTTTTAAGATTCAAAAGCTGATAAGCCAATTCAGTAAAGTTGCAAGACTATAAACCCAACACACAAAACTTATGGCTGCAGATATGACTTGGTAGGTAAAGTGCTTGCCATGCAAGCACGGGTGCCTGAGTGTGGATACTGAACAACCTCATAAGACCTGAGTGCACTGGTGCACGCCTGTCATCCCAGCATTGGGGAGACAGAGACAAGAACATCCCCTGGGCTTGCTCAGTCAGTCTAGCCAGATCAGTAAACTCTGGGTTTAATGAGAGACCCTGTCCCAAAATTTAAGGTGAGGATCATTAGAGGAAGATACCTGCCTCCAACCTCTGGCCTCCACATGTGCACACACACACATGTGCACATGTATCTACACACATTGATGCACATGAATACACACACAGAGAGAATTGGCAACATTTCTATATAGTAACAACAAACAATTGAACAAGGAAATCAAGAAAACAGTCCCAGAACTGTAGCACAGAAATACTCAGGGATAAGTTTAATCAAGAGGGTAAACATTTGTCAACTAAAAGCCATAAAGCACTAATGAAAGAAGACACAAATGACTGGAGAAATGTTCTTTATTTTGGGGCTGAAAGAATTAATGTTGTGGGACTGGAGAAATGGCTCAGAGGTTATGAGCACTGGTTGCTCTTCCAGAGGTCCTGAGTTTAGTTCCCAGCCACCATATGGTGGCTCACAACCATCTGTAATGAGATCTGGTGCCCTCTTCTGGCAGGCAGAGATGCATGCAGACAGAACAAACAATCAACTCTAAAAAAAGGCAGGGCGGTGTTGGCGCACGCCTTTAATCCCAGCACTCGGGAGGCAGAGGCTGGCGGATCTCTGAGTTGGAGGCCAGCCTGGTCTACAAGAGCTAGTTCCAGGACAGGCTCTAGAAACTACAGGGAAACCCTGTCTCGAAAAAAAAAAAAAAACCAAAAAAATTCTTTAAAAAAAGAATTAATGTTGCTAAAATGTTCATAACTATCAAAAACTTAATGGCTGCAGATGTGGCAACACACGCCTTTTGTGAGGCAGAGGCAGATGAACCTCTGTGTTGGAGGTTGGTCTTGTTTTTAGAATGAGACCCTGTCTCAGAAAAAAACAAATCAGTATCATTATTCTTCATAGAAACAAAAAATTCCTAACATTCAAATGGAACTACAGAAATCCTATATAAGGCAAAATTTCTTTGCTCCCAAATAACAAAGCTAGAGGTTCCCTCACTATTTGATTTCTAAGTGTGCCACAGAGCTCCGATAATCAAAGCAGTGTGGTGCTGGAATTGGACTGGGTATTCAGGCCAGTAGAATAGAACACAGTCCACCTGTACTTGTGGACAGTTGATCTCAGCAGAGCTGCCAAGGGGAACACAATGATGAAACAGTCCCTTCAGGACACTGTAGGGGAAGCTGGATGTCCACTTGCAGAAGAAAGAAATCAGACCTTTTTCTCACACTCTATTCAAAAGGAACTCAAAATAGATTAAAGGCCTGAAACTGTAGACCGTCATTCGTAGAGGAAAACACAGGGGAAAGTTGACATTTTAGGACTTTTGTGACACGGCTCCAAAACAAAACAACAAAAATCAAACTAGATCAACGGGCCATGAGTTTTGTACAGTACCGGCCTATGCAGAAAGCAAGCAAGCTAGAAACACTTGCAAAGGAAAAAACAGAACAAAGAATGGCCTCCAGCATGGGAGCATGTATTCGCAGGTGTGTATCGGGCAAGGAGCTAACATCCAGGACACCTAAGGAAGTCAACTCAATAGCCAAAAAAAAAAAAAAAAAAAAATCATATGATTCAAAACAAATGGACTGAGAGTTGGGGTCACAATGTGTGCCCGTAATGCCACCAAGCACTCAGGAGGCAGACGCAGGACTGCAAGCTTGACCTCAGCCTGGGCTATATCGAAAGACCCTGTCTTAAAAGGGATAATGCAATTTTAAAATTTTTGAAATGTTCAAAAGAAATGGGTAGATATTTTTCAAAAGAAGACACTCAAGTGGTTGGCAGGTATATAGAAATCACACTTAGCGTTACCGAACATCTGTTAGGACAGCTGGTTTCAAAAAGACAGAAGTGTTGGTGAGAACAAAGACAAACATTGAAGAGACAGAAACCCATGTGCAGAGATGGAAGGGTTTAAAATAATGGTGCCATTTTGGAAAATAGTATGTAGGTCCCTCAAGAAAGACTTAAAAATAGAACTGTGCCAAAAAGAATGAAATCTGACTATCAAAGAGATAAATGCATCCCCCTCTTCCTGCAGTGTTATCTAGAGTAGCTCCAAAGTGGAATCAACCTGGACCCATTTCCAGATGGGTAATAGGAACACAGTATTTATGCACCCTGGAATACTACTCAACCTTAAAGAAGGAAATCCTGCCCCTTATGAATGTACATGAATCTGTAGGACACCATCTCAGAGGAATAAACCACACACAGAAAGACAGTTATTTCATAACATTTTTGTATGGGATCTGAAAAACCAAAGAAGCGAGGAACAGAATGTTGGATGCCAGGGGCTGGGGAGAAAGGATGGGGTATATGGGCACCAAAGCTTCAGCTGGGCAGTTCGAGTGAGTTCTGAGACCCATAGTACAACATGGTGGCTGTCATCAACAATGATGAGTCCTGCACTTGAATGTTGCTATAAGAACAGATCCGCAGTCTTCTAGCAGGTAAAAATAAAGGATAACGATGTAGAGTTATGGACATGGTAACTAACTTGTCACCATCCTTTTACATCAGATACGTATAATAAAATATCCTGTTGAGCTGGCAGACGTGAGGACCTAAGTTCGGAGCATAGCACCCATATAAAAGCTGGACAAAAGAGTATGTGTCTGTAAACCCAGTACCGAAGAGTGGAGACTGGGGAGTCTAGAGGCTCACTGGCCACTAATCTAGGCTAAGCAGTGATCTCAGGTTCCGTGACAGATGCTGTCTCAAATAGTAAGGTTCAGAGCAACAGCAGAAGACGCCCAGTGTTGATCTCTGATCTCCACAGATGCACGCACAGGTGAGCACACCTGCACACACACAGACACTGCACACACTGTGGTGGTTTGAATGAGAATGCCCCCCCCCCCAGAAGCTCATCTGTTTTGGTGCTCGGTCCCCAGTTAGTGGAACTGTTTGGGAAGGATTAGGAGGTGTGGCCTTGTTGGAGGAGGTGAGTTTTGAGGTTTCAAAAACTCACACCAGGCCCACTTTCATATTCTTTCTCTCCCTCTCCCTCTCCCTCTCCCTCTCCCTCTCTCTCTCTCTCTCTCTCTCTCTCTCTCTCTCTCTCTCTCTCTCTCTCCCCCCCTGCAATTTGTGGATCAGGTGTGAGCTCTCAGCTACTGCTCCAGCACTGTGTCTGCCTGCCTATTGCCATGTTTCGTGCCATGATGATAATGGATTAACCCTCCGAAACTATAAGCAAACCCCCAATTAAATGCTGTATTCTATAAGTTACATTGGTCATGAAATCTCTTCACAGCAACAGAAGAGTAACTAAGACACACACTAAAAAAGAAACATCTCGTCCACTATATATATATATATACTTAGTGTGTGTGTGTGTGTGTGTTTGTGTGTGTACATATACAATTTTGTAAACTTCAAGCTGAGTGAAAAACAAAACAGAACAAGAAAAGGGGATGACTCTAAGTTAAAGAAAGGAAGAAGAGAAGGAAGGAAGGAAAGGAGAGAGGGGAGGGAGGAAGGGAGAAAGAGAAAGAGGAAAGAAAGGAAGGAGGTAGGGAGGGAGAGAGAGAGAAGAAAGAGTTCACAGATGAAGATGAAGTTCCTAATATGGCCCCATCCAGAAGTCCTTCCCTTTCTTATTGCTCTGAAGTCATCAGTAATAGAATGCTGGCGATTCTGCCACCAGTCATCCCCTTTTCCTGTGTTAACAACCAAAGGCCTGAAGGAAATGGAAAACCTGCCTAACCATGCTCTGCGAGGACTGTGGGCTTACGCTGTAAGACTCCAACCTAGCTGCACCTCTTCTTCCCCAGGTCTCTGGGACTGGCCATCATCCAGTTCCACTTGGGACCTCATTGTTTCCAGAGGAGGTTCAGAGTTCCCTTAAGTGAGAGGCACATGGTACCTGGCTACCAACCTTACAAAGGACAAAATCTGCCACCGGTTCCCCTCCCCATAAGGATTCCTTTGCAAATTAAATGGATGGTTTCCTGGCTAAGCCTTTCATATTCAAAGTAGCAGGGCTGAAGACCACAATCCCTGTAGGAGCCTTGCTGCATAGGAAATCTGCCCATAGAAGAGGGTGCAGTTCAACGCCTGTACCTCCAAAAAGGCCATCCATTGTGGAGACAAGCAGGAAGACAAGAAACAGGAAGTAGAACTGATTTTTTTTTTCCCCTCTAAACACACTATGAAAAGATCATCACTTCAGAGAATGTCTGACGGGCTATACATAGCCACACCTCACCTCCCATGGCAGGGAGTTAGGGATGTGGGGGTGGTGGGAAGGAGAAAGGGCTCTTTTATTTTTGGCTTTATTCAGTTTTGTACTTTTCCTTTAATAAGATTGTGTGGCTTTTTTAGAGCAAGAGACATTTACAGGACACACGCTGTCATCCTGCCAGCCTCTCTGTGGTGTCCAACGCAGCCCAGATCATTTTAAGAACATTCTAGTATAATTAGTAACAAAGATTAGTTTAAGTTTCAGAAAATAGTGCTATACCTGGGGATGTACTGCAGTTCCAGTCACTCCAGAGCTGGGGCTGGAGAGATGGCTCAGTGGCTAAGAGTACTTGTTGCTCTTGCAGAGGATCAGAGTTTCATCGCCAGCACCTACATGGTGGCTCACAACCACCTGTAGCTCCAGTTCCAGGGATCACATAGCCTCTTGGGTGGGCTCTGTACACATAGGATACATGTAAACTCAAGCAGACACATGAATGTACATAAAACACCGTTTGGGGGCTGCAGAGATGGCTCAGTCATTAGGGGCACCTGTTGCTCTGGCGGAGGACCCAGGTCTGGTTTCCAGTACTCACAGCAGACAGCTAACACCTGTCTGCAATTCCTACTCCAGAGGATCCAGTCCTCTCTTCTGGCATCTGTGGGAACTGCATATCTGTGGTACATAGACAAGCAGCCAAAACACGCATATACATAACAAACCCTTTTAGTAATAATGAAAAGCATTTTTAAAAGTTAAAAAATGGGGAGTTCTGGAGAGAAGGCACCATGGTTAAGAGTGCTTGCTGCTTTTCAAGAGAAAGCAGTTTGGTTCCATACATTTGCATAAATAAAAGATAAATAGGAGGCTGATGATACAGCTCAATGATAGCATACCTACCTGGTAAGTACAAGGCCTTAGGTTCAGTCCTCAGTGCAGCAAAAACAAGACCCCACACACATACAGGTACACAGTTGCATCCATGAAAAGTGCTAGGAAGAAAAAGCCCAACCAGGAACGGACTACACTCATGCTGTTTCAGATCGTGGTGGCAGGGGTGAGCAGCTGTGTGAACAGTCCCAAACTGATTACTTAACCTCTGGAGCAATACAGATGATGGCAGAAGTTTGGACTGCAGAGGTCAACGTGGGATTTATCAAAGGGGGATTTATGGAGATGTAATTGGCTTTGAAATATCTTTAAAAAGAAAGAAGAGAAAGGACCCAAGGATACCAAAGACAGAGCTATCCTGGTCCTGGTTTCTTTTGTCTCACCTTGTGACACCAAACCTGGCCTGCTGGTAGGTACCTGAGGTTGACCTTGAACTTGGATCCTTCTGCCTCTACTTCCCAAGTGTTGAGATTACAGATTGTGAAGTGCTGGAGGACAAACCCAGGGTTTCGTACATATTGGATCATGGCTCTAAGTACTTCTTAGATAACTAGATAATGATTTTAGCTTCATCCTGGATCCTGGACTGGATCTTCACCACAACACAGTCATGCTAGGTGTGTGCACACGCATGTGTGTGTGTGTGTGCGTGTGTGCGTGTGTGCATGTGTGCGTGTGTGTTTCACTTAAGGTCTTGGATGATATCATTGAAACTATTTTTAACTTTTTAGGCTAGCATACACAGTAATAGTTACAGCATGGCTTATTCGTGTGTGTCATATTTTGTTCTCATTTATTCTCCCCTCCTTGTTCCCCCAACTCCCCCACTTCTGTTCTTTTCCCAGCCAGTCCCTGTTTCTGCTCTCCTATGGCATATTTTCCATTACCTTCTTTGTTTCCCACCTTCCTAAAGACTTCTTCCTCCCCATTCATTTCTAGTTTTGTAACTGACAGACAGACAGACAGACAGACACACACACACACACACACACACACACACAAACTAGTGAACCATGTGGTGTCTTTCTTTCTGATTCTGACATGTTTTGTTAGAAGGTGCCACGAGCTTCCAAAGGAAGGAGGCAACCAATAGTCATATTCAAATGTGTCGTCTATGAACCATATAACAACCAGCACAGCACGATAACCCTAAGGGTGCAGCAGTGGCACGCATCCCTTGGCTGTAACCAACCAGCTCTCGAACTGGATTTAAGAACTGCTCAGCAAGAGGAAAACCATGCCCTGGTACAGAAAGCCTAGGTAACTATTCAGTGCTAGTTGAGATGATTATTGGAGAATCTACAACCACTAGTTTACTAAACCATCACAATCCCTAACAACAAACCTATTTGTCCTTATAGCCACAGATAAGTGTAGTCTTCACCCCTCATCAAGATTATTTCTCTTTGCAAGTAATGGAGACCACTACAGAAAACCACAGCCAGCCAACATATAGAGTTGTGGAGCCCAGTCCCAACAGATACATATACAAAACACTCCTGTACCCAAGGCTCAGGGGCTATTGTGAAAGAAGGAGCAGAAAGACTATAAGAGTCTGAGGATGGGGGGATTTGGTCTGAGATTGTGTCTTCTAGTAATGTCGGAAGCTACACCCATAAAGTGTCACCAACATGACTGCCCAAACCTGAGCTAACAAGGACACCAATGAACATGTTAAACTGGATGGGGAAAACCCAAGATGGAGAGGCCTCAACTCTACACAAACTGTAGGCAACTGAGAAAATATGGAAGCAGGAGAAGTGGTCTCCTCTAAGAAGAATACACCAATTGGTTGTCCAGCACCAAATGGTCAACCCTGAAAACACACATACAAGTAACATTATATGAGTGAACAGATTATATTTAGGAATATGTGTATATATGTACAAATATGCATGCAACAACAATTAGTGGAAAAAATTGGCCATGAATGTGTAGGAGAGTGGGGAGGGGTATATGGGAAGGTTTGGAGAGGAAAGGGAAGGCAGAAGTGGTGCAATTAAATTATAATCTCAAAAAAATAAAAAGAAGAAAAAGCTGTGACAGGAAAAAGAATCACCAGCTTACCTATGAAGGTAACTTTCTTTGAGTGACTTTTGGGGAATATTATTTTAAGGTGTGTTGCTTTTGTTTATGCGCCATTTTTTTTTTTAAACTCTGCGAGGCTGTGGTTCTTTGCCCATCTAAAACACTTGATGGTCTAATAAGAGCTGAATGGCCAATAGCAAGGCAGGGGAAAGGAGGGATGGGGCTGATAGGCATATCCTGGGAAGATCTTCCCATGAATAGAAGGAGAAATGAGGAAGAAGAGGAGCAGTGGGAGAACAAGGAGAGGAGGATGCCAGGGGCCAGCCATGGAGTAAGACTGAAAGATACGCAGAAAAAAAGGAAAAAGTCCAGAGGCAAAAAAATAGATGGAATAATTTAATAAAAGCTGCCTAGAAACAAGCCAAGCTAAGGTCTGGCATTTATAATAAACAATAAGACTTTGTGTGAGTGATTTATTTGGGAACTGGATGGTGGGCCTCCCAAAGAACAAAAGACAAAAGAGTAAAAGCATTGCACTATATTTTGACATACCATTGTTGGGCTTGAATATCCATCTAGAGCCTGAGAAAGCTGGAAAAAAAAAAAAAGAATATGGCTCCTTTAAGAGTTTGTGTCTGCTGGTGAGCCCTTGAGCGGCCAGTTCGTTAAGTAGGAACAAAAAATGAAGTAAAAATGCCTGCCACAATGCAAGCACCAGCGTTCTAGAGCTCCTGGAAGGTTGGATGCAGTTCCTGGTCAGGAACCTCCCGGCTGCAAGCTTTGGGTCTGGCTTTCACAACCCGACCTGAGAGTGGGTGGAGCCAGCTGCTGGAGTACACTGAGGATCCAGGTATAGTTTAACAATCTAAAATTAGCTGGTGAGGTCAAAAAAGGTTAAAAGATATGCAGTAAAAGAGGTCCAGATTTGGAAAAACAAAACAAAACAAAACAAAACAAAAAGCCAAACTCTAAGCAGATTCCAGTGTGTTTAACAATGTTTGTAGACTTAAGAAAGAAAGAAAATGGGTATAGGCAGAAATAGAAATAAATAGATTAAAAATAATGAAGTCTTTTAAAAGACAGCAAAAGTAACGTAAAAGAAAAGAGCCATGGGAAGCACACAGGGAGTCTGGATCCTGTATAGTATTGTGCTAATTTTGAGTTTTTTGATTGCTGAAAAGCAAAGGACAGCTGCTAAGAGACCTGGAATTGAAAGAGGAACTGTGGAAATAAACCAGCCTAGATATTTTAAGAATGTTTTAACTTTTAAAAAAAAGTGAAAAAATGTATCTGGCAAATGGAAATCAAAAATACTTTGGAGAAGAAGTTTTGCTTTTGTTTCCACAGGAAACAAGAAGCTGTGGATTCGTTCCAGGTTAATTTGGATCTGGTTTGATGAGGGAAGACCTCCTAACTTGACAGGTGATATCTATCAACAAAGGTTATAACTGATCTTTTCAGAACTTGGCCATTATCCTGACCTTAAAAATACTTCTCCCACATTCAGCAGGAAGCAGTCTAGAGAACACTGCGCCTACATTCCCAAGAGAAAAGGGAGTGTGGGTGGTTTTTTATTGGTTATTTTGTGGGTCATGGAAGTTTGTTATATTTAAGGGAATATAGGATAAAAAGACAACTAATAACCTCAGATATTTTACATTGGCATGGATTTTGTTATATGGGTACAAATTCAAAGTCGATTTTGTTACACTGTATATATGTTTTTGCTCTTGTTGAAAGGACATTTGTATATTGATACAAATTTAAGGTAATTTTGTTACAGCACACAGTATATATGTTTATGCTCTTGTTTAAAGGACTTTGTTTTTGATACCAATTTAAGGTTATTTTTGTTCCTGCATATTGCATATATGTTTTTGTTCTTGTTAAGGTATTGTATCATGCAGTTAATTTAAGGTATTGTATCTATGCAGTTAATTTTAAAATGTAAGGTAAAATTCTAGTTTTTGGAAACTATTATGAACTATTTAGAAAAACCAAGAAAAATAATCAAGTCAGTAGTTATTCATCTATAACAATCAAATATGCAGCTATACTAGGTATGTTTTATGGATCATATAGAGATATATTTTTAGATAGATAGATAGATGGGATTCAAATACTTCAAAGACTCATAGAATATGGCATTTAAAATGTTAATTTAAAAATTTCTGTTTCTTTTTCTTTTTTTTTTTTTCTGAGGCAGGGATTCTCTGTAGCTTTAGAGCCTATCCTGAAACTGGCTCTTATAGACCAGGCTGACCTCAAACTCACAGAGATCCACCTACCTCTCCCTACCAAGTGCTAGAATTAAAGGTGTGTGCCATCACTGCCCAGCTAAAATTTCTTATGACAATGAGACACATACTCTACTGGAAGCACCAATTTACTTCAGAGAAGATATGGGCATTGAAGAAACTTCTTATGGAGTTTGCTTTCATTGTGGCAAAGCTAGCCACTGAGCAAAGAAACTACTCTTGCCTTTGGCTGCTGACTATGTGCTGTACAGACTGGATATGCAGGGCCCACAGGAAAGTGACTGCTGCAAACTTTGCCAAAACAAGGCAGGATGGTCCTTCAGGGTTCCTGCTTCACAGAAGAAACTGCCAGACATTCTTCAGGACACAGAGGAAAGTGACTGACAAACTGCCAATATAGGCAGGACAGTCTTTCAAATTTCCTGCTTCATGGAAAAGTCTGCCAGATACTATGGGCCTGTAGGCTGAAGATGGATGCCCCAACATTGCAAAGGAACTTTGGGTGATTGTCCAGGCAGTCAGATGTCTCTGTCATTTCTAGAGTTTTTGGAAGTCATTTGCATTGTACTTTTTGTTTATTTAAATAATATTATATCCTTTTGGTGCCTTTGATGGAGTTGAAGACTAGATAGTTATAGTTGCAGTTTTTCTTAGGTATGACAGAAAGCAAGTAAAAAATTTTAGATTTACTAAGATAAGATAGATTATGGAATATTTAAATTTATAGATGCAAATGAATTGGAATTCAGTACATTGTAAATGTAATCTTTATTTGATAATTGTTCTTATTGTATACAGTCTTACTATGTTAAAGTTTTCATTTTTGTTTAGAAAGAAAAAGGGGAAATGTTGTAGACTGTTATCTTAAGGTGTGTTGCTTTTGTTTATGCAACATTTGTTTAACTCTGTGAAGTCGTGATTCTTTGCCTGTCTTAAACACCTGATGGTTTAGTAAAGAGCTGAATAGCCAATAGCAAGGCAGGAGCATCGGCAGGGCTGGCAGGCAGAGAGTATAAATAGGACGAGAAATGAGGAAGAAGAAGAGCAATGTGAGAACCAGGGGAGGAGGCTATCAGGGACCAGCCACCCAGCCAGCCATGGAGTAAGCATAAAAATAGGATATACAGAAGAAAGAAAAGGAAAAGGTCCAGAGGCAAAAGGCAGATGGAATAATGTAAGTTAAGAAATAAACCAAGCCAATGCTGGGTATTTATAAGAAAGAATAAAACTCTGTGTGTTCTTATTTGGGAGCTGGGTGGTGGCCCCCCAAAAACCAAAAAGACAAAAGAGTAAAACAATGCACTGTAGGTGACTATCCAGACAGGTGTTTCTGTTATTTCTAGAATTTTGGAAGTTGCTTATAATGTACTTCCTGTTTACTTAGATAATATTATATCCTTCTGGGGTCTTTGATGGAGTTGAAGACTAGATAGTTAAAATTAAGTTTTCCTTAGTTATGATAAAAAATAAATTAGATATGAAATTTTAGACTCACAAAGATAAGATAGATGATAGCAAATTTTCTTTAATTTTCCAAAATACGAAGAGACTAAATACTGTAGCTGTCATTCTTTTTTATTACAAAGCTATTTTATTAAGGATATATTATCCTAAGTTTCTTGTTTTTATTGTGTTAATACATTGTCTTCCCACTCCCCTTCCTTCCCCCCTTTCCCTTCCACTCATAACTGTAATTCTTACTTCATAACTGTTTTGTTATAGGTAATTTTACAATGTTAAAGTTAAAGCCTTCCTTTTTAATTAGACAGAAAAGGGGAGATGATGCGGGATGCTCATCTGTATGCTGTGAATATGTTTTATTACCATTGGTTAATAAAGAAGTTGTTTTGGCTTATGATGGGGCAGAACATAGCTAGGCAGAAAATTCAAACAGAGATACAGAGGAAACAGTAATCCAGAGACAGAGAGGCACCAGCAGCTGCCAGAGAAGGAAGATGTAAGGTAACAAGCCACGAGACTCTTGGTAAAATATAGAGTAATAGAAATGGGCTAATTTAAGTTGCAAGAACTAGTTAATAGTTTATTAACTAGCTTATTAGTTAACAGGCTTATTTCTAATACGCCTGAGATAATAGGCCAAACAGTTTGTAATTGTTATTAAGCCTCAGGATGGTTATTTGGGAACTGGCGGGCAGGAGCTAAAACCTCCAGTTACCTCAGCCTAGGCGATGTTGTGAGACATTGTCCCAAAATTAAAACTAGAAACCTTTTCCCAGAGGAAAAATAAAATAAGATATTACTATATTAGAGGAGGTGAGGGGGTGCAGTCACTGCTGTAGTAAAGGAGGTGAGGGGTGCAGTCACTGCTATAGTAAAGGAGGTGAGGGGGTGCAGTCATTGCTTATAGTAAAGGAGGTTTGGGGTTCAGTCACTGCTATAATAAAGGAGGTTTGGGGTTCAGTGTGTCTTCACCTCCCCGCTTTTGTCTCTGATGGTTATCTGCTGAGGGAAAGGCATTGGGGGAGGGGATCCCAGATAAGGCCCTGGGTCATTTTCTTTCTGGGACCCCTTTTTGAGGAGGCCAGTGAAGGGGGTGTGCTGAGCAGATATCCCCCTCCTTCCTGAAGTGAGGGCAGGGTGCAGAGAAATTTTTTTCCCTTCCTTCTTTCCTTCCTTCCTATTTTTATTTCTCTCTCTCTCTCTCTCTTTTATCTTGTGTGGTTTTGGAAACTGTATACAATTTAGAGGGACCCAATACACAACCCAGGGCAGTTCCAGAAAATAAGTTTTAAAGATGATTGTCAAAACAGGAGTCCATTAGACATGGTCCCCGGGGCCCTATTTGGGCAGGAAAGATAATTAAGCCTCTGTTGTAAAAGGTCACTTTTAGCAGGGTGTGGTGGCACACGCCTTTGGTCCCAGCACTCAGAAGGCAGACAGGCAAATCCCTGAGGTCAAGGCTAGCCTGGTCAGCAGAGAGTTCTGGGACAGCCAGGGCTGGTACAAGGAGAAATCCTGTCTCAGAAAAAAAAAACAAAAAAAACAAAAACAAAAACAACAAAAGGTCACTTTTAACAGTCCATGAAGCAAATGGCTGCAGTCCCATCAGCCTCATCCTGTGTCTATGGCAACAGACATCTGAGCTGTGATTAAGCATGAATCAGGGACCACTACACTAGTCCCAGCAGCAGCTACAAGTGTATATGAGAACCAAGTAGCAAACCACATGTCCTTTCAGGACCCCTGACCCTTTACAGGGAACACAACGCCGTCAAGGTTCATGTCCAACCTGTCTGCTTAAGGGCGCGGTCCCCACCTGCTCTGGGGACTGTCACAGGAGGACGGCTCTCCATCTGGACCACTTTCCATTCGTGGGCTGTCTGTAAATCACAGCAAGACCTAAAAGGAAAGGATGGAATTGGCTTTCAGATGCTATTTTTAATGTATTACTTTATTTTTGTGCGTGTGTGCATGCATGTGTGTGTGTGTGTGTGTGTGTACACATGTGTGGCCATGCGTGTTGCATGCATGAGGATGTCAGAGGACACCCTGCAGTTCTCCCTGACCATGTGGGTCCCAGGGATGGAATCCAGGGCCTCATGTTTGGCGGCAGGTGCCTTAGCAGCTAATCCTCTCTCAGGCCCCACATTTGGCACTTTACTTGGGCTCTGGGGACCAAACTATGGTCATCAGGCACTTGCAGCATTTTTATTCACTGAGCCATCTTCCCAACCCATAATTTAAAAACAATATTCATTTTTTTTTCAATTTTCTAGAATTCAGGGCAAGGAGAGGAGTGATTCAGCTGGGGTAAAGTACTTGCTTTACAAGATGAGGGTTTTTAGCTGCATCTTCATAACCCAAATGAAAACGCTGGGCATGGTGCCATGGGCTTGTGGTCCTAACTAGGGAGATGGGACACAAGGATCCCCGAGGCTCACTGGCTCTTCTGTCTAGCCTAATTGGTGAGCTCCAGCCCTATCCTGAGAAACCCTGTCTCAGGAAGTGAATTGTGTTTCAGAGGATGAGACCTGAGGCTGTTCTCTGGCCTCCATGTGTGCACACACGCCTGCATGCATGCTCAAATACAGGCAGGCAACCACATGAAACCACATATGCAAAAAAAAAGAAAATTTCTGAAATTCAGACAAATATCAAGGAGTATCTGAAGTCCTAACTGGGTTCTTTGCTGTTCATATATTCATACCATATAAATAACATATTATGTATAAATATATATTTTAGAACATTCAATTTAAGCATATATGTTGGTGAATATTATTTTAAAGTGTATGATTTTTGTTTATGCTGTCTTTATTCAACCCTGTGAAGCTGTAACTCTTTGTCTAAAACACCTGATGAGTATTAAAGACGTAAATGGCCAGTAATGAGTCAGGAGCAAGGATAGGCAGGCCAGCAGGCAGAGAGTATAAATAGGAGAAGACGAGGGGAAGGAGGAGCAAGAGAACAAGGAGAGGAGGACATCAGGGGGCAGCCACCCAGCTACACTGCCAGCCACAGAGAAAGAAGTAAAGAAAGGTATACAGAAAAAGAAGATAAAAGCCCAGAGGCAAAAGGTATTTGGAATAATTTAAATTAAGAAAAACTGACAAGAAACAAGCCAAGCTAAGGCCCAGCATTCATAACTAAGAATAAGCCTCTGTGTGTGATTTTCTTGTGATTTTCTTTGAGGCCCCTCAAAAAGCCAAAAAAGTAAACATCACACAACACATATAGTTTTGTATTTTTCTGAATCATCTGCTCTGAACTTTATTCCGTCATTATTCTTCAATGAGAATCCGATGTGTTCTTTTTACCCTTTAATTGCATGGAATGCCAGCCCGGGGTTTTGTGCCTGCTAAGCACACGCTCAACCTCTGAGCTACATCCCGGTCCCCGCTTCAATCACTTTGTTTTCTCTGCTGCGTGGCTTTTTCTGGAGACAGGTGAACAAATGTCTCTTCACCCCAGATAAGGCCAAAGACCAAAGAGACCAAAGACATTGCCACAGGAGTCTAGCTTGATGAGCCAAGAAGTTTACTGAGCCTGCTTCCATCTCCACAGGTGCTGGTTACTTACAGGAGCATGACTTACCCACAGGAAACCAGAAGGCTCCCCCTCCCCCGTCTCTGTAACTAATCCCTCCCAAACCACATGACAGCTGAGACAGAATTACATACAGTTAGGGAACAGGAATAGACTGTGGGGGAGAGGAACAGGGGAGTGGCTGGAATCTCAAAAGTCTAATGACCCTTTCCACCACTTCCTATGAGGGTGTGCCAACAGGTCCTATCTTGTGAGGGTCACGGGAGGGTCACTGCCACTCTAAGATGGTAACAGCTGAACTACACTTAGAAAGCATTTCATGACATCCGCTTATCACGCCTCACACAAGAGGTCATTTATTTTTAGCCCCCAACTTTAGGAGGCGGGGCTCTTGGCATCTGCAGCATCAGGTGGACGCATTTAGAGATTCAGCTGAAGCAGAAAAGTCAGCCTTATCTGACTGTGTGTGTGTGTGTGTGTGAAGATTAACGCACTGCAGGGAGTAACTAAGAGAGGGCCATGGTGGTGCAGCAGCAGTGGGTGGCTTTCAGCCACTGATTTCACTCTTTGGACCAAGTAGAGGAAAGGAATAAGGCTATTAAATTAGAACAGGCCAGGGGGGCGGGTGTGGTGGCACAAGGCTTTATCCCACACTTCGTGGGGTGACGAGTGGCTTTCTGAGAGTTTGAGGCCAGGCTGGTCTGCATATCCAGTCCCAGGATAGCTACATAGTGAGTCAACCTTATTTCAAAAACAAATAAGAGAATGAGGAAAGAAAAAAAAAGAAAGAAGAAAGAGCGAGGAGAGAGAGAGAGAGAGAGAGAGAGAGAGAGAGAGAGAGAGAGAGAGAGAGAGGATAAGGAGATTATAATGATTGCATAGTCTATGTCCTTAACTGTCTTCTGGGAAGGATAAACTTATTTTCAAGTATGAACAGAAAAGTTCTAAGTGTCTATCAGTGGACCAATAGGTATGCCCACAATGGACCGTCATTCTTTTTTTTTTTAAAGAAAGAAATCTGACCACATACTACAACAAGGATTGATCTGGAAGTCACTCTATAAAATAAGACAGTCCTAGCTGGGTGTGGTGGCTCACACCCGCGTAGTAAGTGCTTAGGAAGCAGGGGCATAATGAATGAAGTTCAAGGCCAGCCTGATCTGAAGAATGAGATCTTTTCTCAGAAAACACTGGGGAAAAAAAAATAAGTCAAACAAATCATTTAAATCAGGCAAAAGGGGAAGCTAGAGAGATGCCCCAGATTTCCAGCATCCATGTGGCAGCTCACAATCTTCTGTAATTCCAGTTCCAAGGAATCTATCTTCCTCTTCTGCTCTCCAAGGGCACCAGGCATTGTACGTGTGCATAGTCATACTCACTAGTGTAATGATCTGTCCTGTCCCTTTAAGAGACAAGCCCTGCCCACTCCCTCCCCTGTCTGCTGAGGCAGGCAGATCTTCCTGCTTGCAGCCAAATCTCTTTATTTTCTGTCTCTCCCCCAAAGACACAGCTTCTGCCTCTCTCCATTCCGCATGGCATGCCTATCCATATCTCTGTCTCTCACCTGTCTCACCCTGCCTGGCACCAGCCACCTTTGGAGACCTGCGATGTGGTCTCATGGCGTGCCCATCTGTCTGTCGCTCCTCGTGGCCTGCTGCAGTCACTCGGGGAACTGCGTGGTCCCTGCCTAGGACTGGCTGATCTTGTGACCGCTGTTCTCTGCCTGCCACCACATGGCCCGCTGCCTGCTGCCACTCGGGGACCTGCAGTGTTTCTGCCGCTGCGGCCACCAGAGATCCACAGCATTTTACTGTTACCATTACAACTGGCAAAACCTCACTCATACACACAAAATAATCTAAATAAAACACACACACACAAAATAATCTAAATAAAACACTCTCACACACAAAATAATCTAAATAAAACACACACACACAAAATAATCTAAATAAAACACTCACACACACAAAATAATCTAAATAAAACACTCACACACACAAAATAATCTAAATAAAACACTCACACACACAAAATAATATAAATAAAACACTCACACACACAAAATAATCTAAATAAAACACTCACACACAAAATAATCTAAATAAAACACTCACACACACATACAAAATAATCTAAATAAAACACTCACACACACAAAATAATCTAAATAAAACACTCACACACACAAAATAATCTAAATAAAACACTCACACACACAAAATAATCTAAATAAAACACACACACACAAAATAATCTAAATAAAATAAGGCAATTCTTGGAGGACAAAGCCTGCATGCTTCCACTAACATGAGGTATCTAAAATAGACTCCTAGAAACAGAACAATGATTTCAAAAGGCTAGATGGAGGAGGAAATGGGAATTGACAATCAATAGACAGACAAGAGACTCAAATTCATTGCCAGCCAGTCCAGCCAAATCAATGAGTTTCAGGCTCAATGAGAGACCCTATCTCAAAAACCAAGTCAGAGGAAAACTGAGGAAGACATTTGATGTCAGGCTCCAGTCTCCACATACATGTGTGCAAATGTGCACTCAACACTCCACACATGCGCATGACCATGTGGCATGGTTCTTATACATATAGCACACATGTGGGGTGGAGAGAGAGAGAGAAGGGGGAGGAGAGAGAGAGAGAGAGAGAGAGAGAGAGAGAGAGAGAGAGAGAGAGAGAGAGAGAGAGAGAGAGAGAGAGAGAGAGAATGTTTATCAATCAGTAGTTACTTCCCAAGTTTTCCTCAATCCCATGACCTCTGGAAACTCCTGCTAGCACACCTCCACCCCACTCTGGATTTGGCTATTCCAGAGACTCCACATAAATGGAGAGCAGTGTGAAGACTTCGCAATGGGCACACAATGATGGAAATTTTTTATACTGTCTTCATTAGGTTTTATGTTGCTATAAACAGACAACATGACCTTGGGAACATTTACAAAGGTAAACATTAAACTGGGACTGACCTCTGAGTCAGTGGTTTAGTTCATTATCAGCTTGGTGGGAAGCATGGAGGCACGCAGGCAGATATGGTGCTGGAGAGTAGCTGAGAGCTCCACCTCTGGATCCTCAGGCTGCAGGAAAAGAGACACAGGGCTTGGCTTGAGCTTTTGAAACCTCGAAGCCCTCCCCTAGGGACGCACTTCTTCCAGTAAGGCTACACCTACTCCAACAAGGTCACACCTCCTAATCCTTTCAAATAAGGCTACTCCCTGAAAGCCTGGGGTGGGGGGAGGGGTATTTTCATTCAAACTACCATAGTGCTGATGGGTGCACAGCATCGCGAATACATTGAGCACAACTGAACTGTACACTTTAAAGTAGCTGAAATCGTCAATTTTATGTTGGAGGTATTTTACCATTATAAAATTGAACACCCAAATCTGGTACTGGAGAGAGAGAGAGCTAAGTGATCAAAAGCAATGGCTGCTCTTCCAGGGCACCCAGGTTCAGTCCCCAGCACCCACAGGGTGGCTCACGGCAAATGATAACTACAGTTCTAGGTAAACTAATTTAACTAAAACGAGATTGGGCTTTTTTTTTTTTCAAAACCAAGATGCAGTTTAACAAAACCTATGGAGTAAGAAACTATTTGGCTCTAACTATGAATGTCTGTTAGGTTTTAACATGTACCTGAGTGTCTTGGTGAGGCGTGAGAAGTTAAGTCATGAGGCTAGCCCATGTCCCTCTTTTTACAAACTAGGAAAGGGGAAGAATACCCAGCTTTGCCAAGTCCCTAAAGTGTTTCATTTCCAGGGCACTAGGTTACATAGCCTAGCGAAGAAGGAATTGCTTCTGGGGCATCTGAATCTCTCCTCCAATCTTCTTCCGATGGGCAGGTTAGAGCACTATATATCTTCCAGGGCCTGGCAGAAGCTGTGGGCGGTGGCACCCAGGAAATAACAGCAGATCCTAGAGTCAGTTGGCTGTGTCGGTCGTAGTTGTTCTAAACATCAAGGCATTCCCAGGTGAGTGAGCATAGGAAATGAAAGACCCAAGAATACAGCACCCACTTAAGCACAATAGCACAGGCCTTTAATCCCAGCCCTGGGGAGGCAGAGACAGGTGCATTTCAGTGAGTTTGAGACTAGCCAGAGCTACATAGTGAAACTCTGTCTCAAAACAAATGACAAAATAGTAACAACAAACCCGAGATGGAACCCCAAGCTTAATGGCCCTGCTTTGTGATCTGCGCATTACAGTCATCAGGGGAGTCAAATGTTGGGTGTGAAGCTGGGCATCTGGCTTCCATGTTCTGCAGGTGTCTCCAGAGTTCCGAGTACCTCTTAGGCTGGAAATATTGCCCATCTGCAAAACAGGAAAGATAACGCAAGCGAAGAGTCCTGCTCACCCCAAATCCTACTCAAGTCTTTACGAAAGCGCTAGGCAAGCAACGAAGACGGAAGAAACACTGTTGGGGGCAGAGGAACTTCAATCACCTGCTCACCCTCAGAGTCCTTGGTCCTGCCCTGCTCAGTCTTCACCGGGTCTGGGGTCTCTGCTTCAGAGACCGGGCTGGAGCTTGCCGCAATGATCATTTTGGACGGTAGGAGGCGATGTTGCCCACAGCATGCCACACTAAAGCTTTTTTTTCCAAGGGACAGCCTGGCTTCTACTTTGACAATTCATAGCGGAGAAACTGCTATTTGCAGCTAGAGAGAGAAAACGTGCCCCCAAACAAATGTGCACTAGCTCCTGGTCCCTGATTTTCAGAGGAACCATGGAAAAGATACGGGAGGGAGCCTTTTTTTTTTTTTCTCCACTTGCTGACGTCTCAGTGTTTTGGGTTTTTTGTTTTGTTTTGTCCTGGTGTCGAGTGGTTTTTCCATTTGCCTCCTCTCCGCTAAGGCTGTGTGTGGAAATGAACTCTCAAAGCTGTGGAAATGAACTCTCAACGCTGACTGACTTAGGGAGAAAAAGGGTCAGCTGTGCCTGTGACCATTCCTGGATGGCGGAGCCCAGAAAGTGATTTAGCCGGGGTGGTGGTGGCGCTTGCAGCCGCACGTGGCTTCTCTCGCTGGCTCTTGTAGCCCCTGCGTATTAAGTAGACCCTTTTCCAGCCCCGGAGTCGGCTTTGGAATTGGGTTCAAAAGTAAGAAAGAGTTCACTTAGTGGGACTTCTCTGTTGGCATATAAACAAACCCTCTACAAATTAGACAGCCCGGTGGCACAGAAAGGCAGCAGAAGATTATGCCAAGTCTCTAGAGAAATAAATCAAGCTGGCAAAGAGAAAACCCATGGCAGACATGGCCTCACTCTGGTTAATTTGGTTCTCCGAATTTAATGTTTGTAAGCGAGTATTCTCAATGAAGTTCCAGGACTTTCCAGTTTCAGAGTTGAAAACCGTAAGGCTTTTGGAAAGACGGCTGACACACAACCCTTTCCACAGGTGAGAGCTTATTGCTAGCTTTTTCCTCCTGGAAAGTGAAAATAAGTTGGCATCACTCAGGCTAGCAAGCCAGGACATGTGGAGCAGGAGGAAACCAGAGGAGATATCAGGAGGGGGTGAGGCTGTCACGTGGGCACAGTGAACACTCGTCTACTTAATTTTTCCCCTGTGGAGACTTTAACCTCCACCTGGCTGGCAAGCGGACACAAGCAGACAGCCCTGTGACGGCTAGGGGGTGCTTTGTTGTGTTTCCTTACCTTTCTCAAAAAGACTCCGTTCTAGGAGCATTGGGGAGCTGGAAGGGACGGAGCTCAGATGGGCTAGCTCAGCTTCTAGATCAGCTGGAGGCAAAGATCTGGGTTTTAATTAGGAGTTTTGGCCACTGCATACCACGTGACATCTGCAGACATGCTGGGCACTTGTGAGCCTGCATTCGCACGCGCGCACACACACACACACACACACACACTATTGTTTTGAAAGCTAAACCACAAGCTGATGTGGTGTACAAGGATATCTAGCCCAGCTACTCCAGAGGCTGAGATGAGAGGGTTCTGAGTACTGCGTGACGACGTGAGAAACACCATTCGTTTTTCTTTTTAAAAAGAAAGATCATGCAGTTTTGTCCTAATTTGTGATTTATTAAAATACTGTTTTGATTTTAGTTTTCCTGTGCAATATATTTTAACCATTATATAGAAATATTTATCCAACTTTTATCTTTAAAGTTCCTTGCTTTCCTTGTATAGCTCAGAAAAAAAAAAAATCTGCTCTTCAAGATTTAAAAAAAGCACCTTTTAAATGGCTGCGGGTATAGCCTCCGGAGAAAGTGAACCAGTTGGAGGTATAAGGCTCTGAGTTCAATCCCCCCACCAAAATAGAACAATAACAAGCATCTTTCTACTACATTTTTCAAATGCTTTAATGGTTTCATTATAGTTATGCTGGTAAACTGTTTCACCTGAGACGATCAAAGGAAGTCACTGCAGGGTATAATCGGGCAGGAAGGAACGGGTCCAGAGGACCGAACCTCCAACAGCACTGTAATACATATTTATTGATTGTTACACGAAGGTTATTTTTGGAGTAAATTCCTCATACCAAAACCCATATCCCATCTCCGTGGGGAGAAATTAAAAGTCAGGTGTGGTGGCATTTCATAGAAGCCCCGGCACACAGCGACCAGGCAGGAAGATCCGCAACTTCAAGGCCATCTTAAGATGACAGACTGAGTCCCTACCTAAAAAATAAAATAAATAAAATTGCAATTTGACTTAATAATTTCCCCATATTTATTAAAATTGGGGGCTAGAGAGATGTCTCAGTGGTTAAGAGTGCTTTCTGGTCTTGCAGAGGATCCAAGTTAGACTCCCAGCACCCACGTCTGGTGGTGTAGTCACAGCACCCACATCTGGTGGTGTAGTCACAGCCCCACATCTGATGGTGTAGTCACAGCCCCACGTCTGATGGTGTAGTCACAGCCCCACATCTGATGGTGTAGTCACAGCCCCACGTCTGATGGTGTAGTCACAGCCCCCACGTCTGATGGTGTAGTCACAGCCCCCACGTCTGATGGTGTAGTCACAGCCCCCACGTCTGATGGTGTAGTCACAGCCCCCACGTCTGATGGTGTAGTCACAGCCCCCACGTCTGATGGTGTAGTCACAGCCCCCACGTCTGATGGTGTAGTCACAGCCCCATGTAACTACAGCTTCAGGGAGTTCTGATGACTTGGGCTTCTGTACTCATGTGCATGCACATATGCGTGCACACACGCGTGTACACACACGCACGATCATACATGCGCATATCCCCCATACACATGCACATAATTAAAAATGAAAATGTTTTTAAATATACCTTTTAAAATGAAACATTTAATTTTTTTATTAACTATTTCCCAGGCATAGTGGTACACACTTTTAATCCCAGCACTTGGGAGACAGAGGCAGGGAGATTTTTGTGAGTTCTAGGCCAGCCAGGGCTACAAAGAGAGAACCCATCTCAAACCAAACAAAAAAAAAGCTAACTTTCTTTTCTCCACTGATCTGAAATGCCCATTTTAATCTAAAGACCAATTCTTGTGTGTATTTGGGAAAAAGAAAAATCACCCCCGGGGTTCTCTGTATTCCATACCCAAGATTCACACGTTCAACCAAGGGCCAGGGTTTGTCTGTTTAGATTCTTTCCAGCTTATTCTTCTTGTGTGCCCACCTTGGTGTCATTATAAAATTAGAAGCTCTCTGAGGGAGGGGATGCTTTTTTATTAACGTTTAGTTCTGCAAGCTTTTCCTTTTGGGGGGTTAGCGTTTGGTCAGTATTGGTTACTTGATTAAACTTAGAATTGAAGGCTGGGTTTGTAGAGTCACGGCAGAGTTAAGCCCCTCCTTTTTAGCCCCCCCTCCACCCTAAGCAACTTGAAACTCCTCTTTTAGGGCTCTCTGTATCATCCCTTTGAAGCCCAGGCTCCCATAGCCTGTTCCCATTGCTTACTGGTTTCGCTCCCATCCAACCTTCCAAGCAGGGATGTCTGTTTCTCTAGGTCAGACTTACCTGCCATGTCCCTACAATGCCTGTGGCCATCTCTCAAATGGTGACACACGGGAGACACTCCACGCACTGCTGGGGAGAACAGCCTGAGGTGTGGGAGGAATTCACACAATGCTTTTTAATTTTTGAAGCTGTATTAAAACTCAACCTGTTTGGCCATCTGAGCTTGTTTTTTTTAATTTGTAAATTTTATTTAAATTTATGTTTAATTGTAATAAACATGTATGCCTGGTGGTGATGGGTGCACAGCACGTGTGGTTTCATTATATTTACAATCGGCAGCGTCCACAGACTCAGGGTTTTGAGCAGTTGGCCCTTATATAGCATGAAATTATCATCTGGGTCATTTTATATGTATGATTCAGTGTCATTAAGAATGTATCAGTACCAGGGGCTGGAGAGATGGCTCAGCGGTTAAGAGCACTGACTGTTCTTCTAGAGGACCCGAGTTCAGTTCCCAGCAACCACATAGTGGCTCACAACCATCTATCATGGGATCTGATGCCCTCTTCTGGCAAAAAGGTACAAATGCATTTAGAGCACTCACATAAAATAAATAAATCTTTTAAAAAAATGTATCAATACCTTTTAGCTGTGACCAAACTATTTAACAGGAACACCTTAAGGGAGTAAGGTTCATTTTGGCTCACGGCTTCAGGTGTGTTTCCACTTATGGAGGAAGGGAAGACAAGTGGAGGAACATCTGTGGAGGCCAGAGCTGCAAGTGGAAGTGAGCCTGGAAGCAAAGACTGGCTAGAAAGAGGCAGGACTCTTGATTTTCAAAGGCCTGCCCCTCATGACCTATTTTCTAGGTTAGGTTTCCCCCCTTAGAGGCTCCACAGCTTTCAAAATAGTCTCAAGACTAAGGACCAAGCCCTGAAAACACAGGTCTGAGGGAGCATTCCAGACTGAAAGCAAGATAATTAGCCCTCACACGCTCACAGGCTGTGTGACGGTTCACACCTTCCACCATCAGAACCCTTTGCTTCTTACAAAACTAAAGGCACCTGGGCATAGTGTCTCACACATATAGCATTTTGGAGGTGGAACAGGAAGATTAGGAGTTCAAAATGATTTAATTAGTTCAAAATGATTTAAGTGAGGCCAGCCTGGGCTATATGCCACAAAGAAAACCCTAAAGGCATACCAATAAAAATAAAATAAAATGCTCCCTATTCTTTATCTCCCCCAGTCCCTTACAACCAATATTTTCTTTTTATTTTATTTATTTTAATTGTTGAAGACAGAGTTTGTTAAGTTGTCCACGTTAGACTTGTGTTCTTGCTGCTTCAGCCTCCCCCATGCCTGTCTCTACTATTTATATTCTTGTGGCTGCTGAACCTACTGCCCTCCAGAGAGCTGAGCCCCTTTCTAATCTCACCGTCAGTCCACAGGGGTTCAATTTCTCCCTGGCCTCTCCTGTCTTTTATGTTACAGTTTATCAAGTGTAATAAATTTCCTACCTGTAGGGGGAAGTATTTTAACAAATTAAAAGGTTTTTTTTTTTTTAGAAGTCGTCTTGCAAAACTGTAAAACGTTTTGTTATTTAAAAATGTCGAGTACAGGCAAGGACAAGGAGTGTCATAAGGGACCCCACTGTCCCCGGTGGCTAAGCAGGTTTTTTCGTTAGCTTGCTTCCTCTTCCATTCATCTAGGTTATTTTGAAGCAAATCTCAAGCTACTATGTGCCTAAAAAAAAATTCCTGTGGCATCCATGGGACTCTGAAAAATAAAAGGACAGATAAGAAACAAACAGAAAGCAATTGCCCTGCTCCAAAGATGAAAAGCCCCAAACTCTATCTCTGTCTTTGATGACACTTCTCACGCAGTTGGAGGTTTATCTAGACAGAGTGTATGCAGATAACAGAAAGTGTGCTACTTTAATTTCTGTAAGTGTTTTCTAAGTTAGAGAAGTGGCAGAAGGAAAAATGACTGTAGAGAGGACACAGTGGGGGTTAGAAGAATACGAGCAAGTCAGACGTTTCTGCAGAGCAAGCGACTGGATATAGAAAGGGAATAGGAACAAGCCAGGGGGATGGAAAATTACTGACTTGTTAGAACAAAGCCGTGACAGCTGCTGACTCTAAAATTAGGAACAGAGGCAAATTTTCAGAGCATCCCCCAATAACTCACAAAGGTTCAATTCACCCAGCACCTTCCAGAGCGATGCTAACTCTCAAAAAGTGTGCACTGAGCTTCCAATGGGTCTGCCATTCTGCAATACCTCACTGGTCCGACGCTCATGGCCTGCTGCCTGCAGGACTTCTACTTCTCTAAAGGGGCTGCCCTTGAGTGATAGCTCACGGAAAGTCCAGAACAAGACGATCTCATCTCTAAACATGTCTGCGGTCTCTGTGCTTTCCCGAGGCTTTTGTTTTCAGAGACAATCCGAAAAAGCCATAGGTATTACTTGTCGCTATTCCAAAGTGAGGAGTTGCTGTGACGACCTCAGCACCCTACCTGTACCATGAGGACCATGAACTTTCAGGGAACTGGGAGATAATATTCTTTTTAATTGTCTGATGCAGAAATTTAAGATAAAAGAAGAAAGAGAGCAGACAAGAGAAAACAAGAAAGAAAAATGTAAAAGGAACCCTACACTACGTTCTGTGCCCAGGGCACATTTGCCTTTGGGAAGACTGGACGGTAACTGGAGGAGCCCACCGGTATCTGGGTACACAGCAACCCACTGGGAAGTCAGCGACATCATGAAGTACCTAACTCAAACTCGGGGATTCATTTTGTCACTGACTAGCTCATAGGTTTGGGAGTTGTTCTTCATTCCTTTAAAGTTAGAGATTTTAAATAGTGTCTAAAAGTGCTGCTTTACCCCCTCATCTAGAAAGCCAGAGTGATGCCATTGTAGATGTCCCGACCTTATAATGGGGTTGTGTCCTGTAAACCTATCTTGAATTGAAGATGCCTCCCCTACTGGACACCACATCTTGGTAGTGTGTGACAGCATGTCAGTTGTCTGGGGGCTGTCATTCACTGTCAACCCTTAGCATTGCAAGAGAATGCTGCTGGTTCAAGAAAATCCCAAAATTCAAAATACAGTTTCCACTAAATGTATAACACTCATAATTGTAAAGTCAAAAACTGGTAAGTCATCTGTGGGTGGTCACTATAAATACTTAGAAAACGGAAGCAGGGAAGACACGGACTCAAGTTCAGACACATGCAAGCTCAGGGCCAGCCTGGGCTTCAGAATGAGACCCTGTCTCAGAAGCCCCTAAACCCCCCCAAAACCACAAGTCTGGAACCAGGGATTTGGAATGTTTGTAGAACATTAACTTTCAAGTGGACAGAATTATCCTGACACTGTAGTCCCCAGTAACTGCTACATGGTAGCCCTGATAGGGAGATAGTTGCAGAAAGAAAAATAGATATAGTTTTGGACTTCATCCACTTTCAAAACCACCCAAAAGCCAGGAAGCTGAAGGTACTCTCTTCTAACTGAGAGGAGCCATGATTGGAAGCTAGAAGATTTTGTGATCTGTGCTTTGGCCTGTAAAATGACAAAGTGGAAGAAGGTTCTAGAAGCACCCTGGAAGGGCAGGTTTGGGACTCACCAAGCAGGAAGGGATGGTTTGGAAATGACTTTGGTGGTGGTGAATGAAGGTGGTTAGAACCCTCAATCTCTCTTCAAGGGGACAAGATGCTTGTCAATTTCAATGTGTTACTCAAGGCTCATTCCTCGATTGGAAAATCATGGTTCGTGAAGACCAGGGAAAGGTTATGCGTGTGCAAATGAGGACTTTCCAGCTCTGATGCTGTGGATGCCTGGGTCCAAGTAATTCTTCGTTGTGTTCTTCCTAGTGGAAAGAAAGTTTCACAGCCCCCCCCCCCCCCCCCCGCCGGCCCCGTGCCTTCTAGATGCTAGGGGCACCAGCTTTCTAGATGTGACAACCAGAAATGTCTCTACCTATTTACACAAGACTCCTATTCGGGCCCCTTCACTTGGAGGGGAAACAGTGGTGTGCGTGTTCAGCCATCGGAGCAGGGCTGATCCCACGCACAACCGCTGGTTACATGAAGCAGAACTTGGGGGCACCACCTGACACAGATGTTGCAAAAAATCAATGACTAGGCATCTACCATGGCTTATTTGGGGAATTCCTAATCATTCTTCAGTGTCCTAAAGAATGCGATGGCAACAGAGCCAGGCTTTGTAGACTGTAAGCAATGCCGGTGGAGTAAAGGCTTTCCTTAACCATATGGCGGTATAAATGACAGCTGTCAAATAACATCTCACAGGACTCCACTTCAAAAGTCAAATTACCATAGACAGAAAGCGCGATGGTGGAGCCAGGAATCAAAGACAGAAAGCAAAGTTGTTATTTAGTGTAGGGATTCTGTTGTGTAATATGGGGAGGGTGTGGTGGTTGCTCACACAACACTATAATGGGCTGAACACTGCCGAACTGTACAATTAAGATGACTAAAGACACCAAGTTTCATGGTACATGTTATTTTATCACATTTTCTAAAAACAGCACGCTGAGTTCATCCTATTGGTAGCGGGAGGAGTGAACAGTCTCCAAGACATTTAACCTCAGAGAAGGGCTCTGATTGGCCTGGCTTTGGATCCTTCTGTACCTGGAGTAGTCAGAGGTGAACAGGATGGGGGGGGGGCGTGGATTTCAGAGGTCGTGAGAGAGCGGGAAAGGACAGATTCACACATCTGATTCTCGTCCAGAGTATGGAGCCTGCAATGGCAGCTTCCATTCAAATACATGGCAGGTGTGGACAGAGAAGCATGATCCAGAAAAAATGGATTACAGAGACGGGCACAGGAGTCAGGCAAACGAAACAATGGTAGCAGCCCAACAATCTGTCGCCATCAGTACGATGTGGCTCTCTGTCTTCATTGTCCCCTGTTATCACTGTCACCAAGTTGGAAGGGAATTGGCTTAGCAAGCCACAGGCACAGTCATCATGAAGTTTGCTGACCAACTCAGGCTTCTGCCAAGGCAAGCCTGTGGTTTAGAAAAGCAAACCCTATTCTGAGTAAGCCTGCACTTCATGAGCGGGGAAAGGGCTGGGCTGGCACAACTGGCTTTGGTCGTCACCCTATTGACAATGGCATTAGACATTAGAATGCCGTGGGCAGAATCACACCTCCATGAACTTCGCAACTAATGAGCCAGACGGTTCATAGCACAGCTCTGCCATTTTGCAGGGTCGTCCCACCTCTGGGTGTCTCCAATGCCTTGTGAAAATGAATGTGGGTGGCAAGATCAGACTCTCTGTGTCTGACCGAGGATCAAAGATGCGGGCAACTTATCTCTCTCTCCCCACCATCCCTCTCTCCTTTCCCTCTCTCACTTTTTGAGACAGAGTCTCACTATGTAGTCTAAGCTGGCCTCAAACTCATGATTCTCCTGCCTCAGCCTCCTCAATACTAGGTTTTTAGGAGTGCGCCTAAGAAATAGCAGCCTTTTGAGTGCATGTGCGCTTGTGTTCATGTGTGTGTGTGTATGTGTGTGTGTGTGCATCCACTCATATGGTAGTCACGGGTCACCCCTAAGTATCATTCTTCAGTAGCATCTTCCTTGGGTTTTTTTTTTTTTTTTTTTAATACTTGGTCTCTCTCTTGGCCTGGAACTTGCCGATTCAGCTGCCTGACTGGCCAGGGTGGGAGGGAGGCGGGGAATCCGTGAGTCTCCACCTCCCTGGCACTGGAATTACAAGCACTACACTTGGCTTTTTGCATGAGTGGAAGAGACACCCCTGCCAATGGGGATGCTCATGAGGAAAATGGGGAACAGGAGGTTGAGGTGAGACAGGTGAGGAGGGGTTGGGGAGGAGGCTGAGATTGAGGCAGCCAGAGGCCAGCAGGCAGCTGAAGATGGGGAAGAGGATGAAGCACGAAGCTGGAGATGAGGATAGTAGGCAGGGCCACCAGGGGTGATGTATCAACTAGAAAGGGAAAGAGGCAACCTTTACCTCCACAGAAAGAGAAGGAACAAAAACTGGCTCAACAGGCATGGAAAAGGTGAGAGACGGACACAGGGAGAATGTTCCCCCATAAGGAAGACGAAATATCAAGAAAAACAGGCCGACAAATAGCATCAAAGGCTGCAGAGGAGCCAGCCCTGGTTCTATCTGCGAAAGCTGGCAAGATCATAGGTAATGCGGGTGGACATGGAGGAACTGGGGCCAGCGAGCACACTGCAGCCGGCAGACCTGTCAGTGAAGCAGGAGGCAAGCGTGGCTGGGGAAGCCTCCACTTCTGGGTATTTCACTCAAGGTGAAAGGTCAGGGGAAGCAATGGCAAAGGCTAATTCTGCACTTGTCGCTAAACAGAGAGATGGAAAAGAAAATCAAAGCTCAGAGCATCCTTTTCAGTTTTATGCCATTGACACCTGTCAAGTTAATGGAGCTTCCACGAATAAGTCAGACCCCGTTAGAGCGTATGTCATTTGACTCTTAGGTACTGGGCCATGACTCAGAAATGCTGACAAAGAGCCACTTGGAGCCATGCATTGTCACTAAGCAGCACCTCAGCCGGCCTCAACCTGATCTGTTCCTGTTTCTCCATGCCTGTGTCCAGTGCCAGCTGCATCTGTCCTTGGTCTCAAGTAGAGCAAATATTCAAGAGAGGAACCTGTCTGGTGGTCCAGTTCAATGGCCCAAATCCCTTGAGTCAGGTTCTGCTTTGGATCCATCTAATCATCTGGATCCAGGGCTGAAGTGGAAGTGGGGTCCCTTGCTTCAGAAGAATGGGAGACACAAAGAGGCACTCAAATGCCTGGGACCCCCACTGTGAGAGGTGTGATCTGAGCCACCTCCAAGTGCACCTATACGATGGAGAGGCAGGGAGAAAAAGACACACAGGAGTAAGGCCTGAGTGACCAATTGTCCCGTTAGGCTCCACTGGGTTTGTTATTATTCGTTTTGTTTAGTTTTAGATTTAAAAATTTTTAAGTTGATTTTTATGGTGCTGAAGTTTGAACCCAAATTTTGCACTGTGTGTGCAGTGCAAGCATGGTACTACTGGGCTTAACACCAGTCCTAGGAGTTTTTAAATCTTTACACGGGCAAAATTTTCCATTATTGCCATTTTTATGCAGACAGTTCTGTGACTTTGTATAACCGTCATCACTCTTGACCTCCAGGACTGTCTCGTCTTTCCATATTGAAGGGTGACACCCACCAAACAGCGGCGCTCCCTCCCTTCTCACCCCAACCCCAAAACTACCTTTCTCTTTTCTGTCTCCATGAACCAGACTGCTTTGAATACCTCAAGTAAGTGGGGATCTTAAGCTATTTTGACTTGTTTGTTTGAAATGTGGTCTCATTCTGTCCTTGAGCTCTCTAGGTAGTCCAAGTTGGTCTCAATTGATATGGGATTTGCCTCTACCTGCTGCGAATATCATTGGTTAATAAAGAAGCTGTTTAGAACCTGTGATAGGGTAGAATAGAGGTAGGTGGGGAAAACTAAACTGAGTGCTGGGAGAAAGAAGGCAGAGTCAGGGAGAAGCCATATAGCCTTATCGGAGATAGATGATGGAACTTTACCTGGTAAGTCACTGCCTTGTGGCCATACACAGATTAATAGAGATGGGTTAAATTAAGATGTAAGAGTTAGCCAATAAGAAGCTTAAGCTATTTGCAAACAGTATTGCAAAAAATATGGTTTCTGTGTGCTTATTAGGGACTGGGCGGGACGGAAACCTCACACAACAGTCAAACATGAACACATTCTCCTGCCTCGACCTCCCTAGTGCTCCCTGCAGGTCTCTGTTGGTTTCAACAGCATATTTCACCCAGTGCAGGGCCCTCAAGGTCAGCCATGTAGCATGTGCCAGAATGATCTTCTGGAAAGTTCAGGAACATTCCACATTTTGTTTATTCATTTGTTTGTCTGTGAAAACTTGGGTGATTTCTACATTTTGGCTATTATGGACAGAACTGGGTCATATTTTAAACACTAAAATTCTGTGCCACAAGAAACTCCTAAAAGCCTGGGCAAACTGGGACAGTTGGCTACCCTAGTGTGGCTCCAGCTATCAGACCAGAAAGAAGCTAGGCCATCAGTGCAACAGGGCAAAGATGCCCAGCAGGCAAAGCCACCTACCTGCACAGAACATGATTGTGTTGTTCCAGGAGAGGTGACTCTTTCTGCAGAATCCCCGGGGACAGAGCAGGTTGGGGAGAGGTGGCTGTCAGGGGTCCCCAGTGGACCATCCAACTCCCACTGACAGAATGATAACATCGATTGTCCAAATGGAGTACCAAAGATAAGCCTGCCTGGCATCTCAACACACACGAGGGGGGGGCAGGAATGGAGAGAAGGGAGGGGAGGGAGAAGAAGAGGAGAGGACTGAGGATGAGGAAAAGAAGAGAAGAGGGAAGGATGGGACTGGGGAGAGGAGAGGAGAGGAGAGGAGAGGAGAGGGGAGGGGAGGGGAGGGGAGGGGAGGGGATGGGCGAAAGGAGGAGAGGAGAGGAGAGAGAGAGAAAGAAGAGAAAAGGGGAAGGGAGGGGAGGAGAGAGGAGAGGAGAGGAGAGGAGGAGAGGAGAGGGGAGGGGAGGGGAGGGGAGGGGAGAGGAGAGGAGAGGAGAGGATGAGGAGAGGCGAGGAGAGGGGAGGGGAGGGGAGGGATTCGCGGGAGGGGAGGGGGAAAGGAGGGAGAGGAGAGGAGAGGAGAGGAGAGGAGAGGGGAGGGGAAGGGAGGGGAAGGGAGGGGAAGGGAGGGGAGAGAAGAGAAGAGAAGAGGGGAAGGGAGGGGAGGGGAGAGGAGAAGAGAGGAGCGGAGATGGGAGAGGGGAGGGGAGGGGAGGGGAGGGGAGGAGAGGAGAGGAGAGGAGAGGGAGGGGAGGGGAGGGGAGGGGAAGGGAAGGGAGGGGAGGGGAGGGGAGAGAAGAGAAGAAGAAGAGGGGAGGGGAGGGGTATGAGAGGAGAGGAGAGGAGAGGAGAGGGGAGGTGGAGGGGAGGGGAGGGGAGGGGAGGGGAGGAGGAGAGGAGAGGAGAGGAGAGACTCCCCCCATAACTTCATTTTGCTCAAACCTAGCCTTACTCATAATGCCACGGTATGTCAGAGAGATCAACCTCTATAAACAGAAGGGCTTTCTAGCCACAGGCAGCTTTATTAAAAAAAAGTCCTGCATGTTTTCCTGCATGTTCAGTCAATACGAGAGCTGTTTCTTCCCCACACCTTGTGCATTGTTCTGACCACACTTGCTGCCCAAGGGTCTGCGTTTTTAATGCAGTTTGTGTTGTTGTTTTGTTTTTGTCTTTTGTTGTTTACACTGGATCGTTTGGAAGTGAACAGAGCTCTCAGATTCTGGCCTTCGGTGCAGGATTTTGGTATCACTGGAGTCTGCCAGGCCGGGCTCTGTTTCCCAGTCTGTTGTCGGATGGCAAGATCTGGGGACCAGTAGTAGGTTTCGGGGAGGTGTAATGTTCTATTTACATTGGTTTCCCAACTGTTAGTGCTGACACAGATTGGAACATTTTTCGGATTGCTGGTGGCCTCAGGAACGTGTGGAGGAAAGGAAAATATTTTTTAAAGCACTTAATATGTTTATTATGGGATTATAGCACTTTTTTAAGCCTCAGATTTGAAAATTCTTCTAAAAATTTTGTTATTAGATTTGTTTGTATTATTTTGTGTATGAGTGTTTTGCCTGTGTGTATGTGCACCACGTGTGTATTCGGTGACCACAAAGGTCATAAGAGGGCGTCAGATCCCACAGAACCAGATTGCAGATGGTTGTGAACCACCATGTGGGTGCTGGGAATTGAACCTGGGTCCTCCAAACAAACAAGTGCCCCTAATCACTGAGCCACTGTCTCCAGTCCCACATTTTAAATACTAACTTTGACACAATGTCTTTGGTTTGCTAGCAGTGTAATTTTCAAATATTTTTTAAATTATTTTTAATTTTAATATTTATATTTAGTAAATATAAAATTATTAAATTTAAATTTAATTATTTATATTTTATTTAATTATTTATACTTTAATTTTTTTAATTTTTCAATTCTTTTAGTTAATTAGTTTGTTTCTCTTAGAGTAAAAAATCTTTCATCTTCTACAGAGGTTTCACCAAGAACTATCGGCTTAGTGGGGAAGCATAGAAAACCAGAACATGGCGATGATGACTCAGCACTGACTGCCGTAAACACCAGGGATGCCCACTTTTCCAAATACCCAGCAGCTCTGGTAGCCCTGCTTCAAGACTTGGGTGAAGCAAGCAGCTGTTTCTGGGGTCCTTCCGGAAGCGTGGGGCTGCTTTCCCTCCAGGGTAGTACTGACCTCAGCTCTGTGTGTTTAATAACGCTACGGCTGAGGAGCGACTTAAAGGCTCAAGTTATACATGACGACATTTTAGAAGATAAAGGCTTACTTTATCAGGTGGCCTACACTACCTGCGTAGCTCGAAGAGGAGTCCTATTTATCTGCGGCTGAGGGTGAGCAGAGCACCCCATCAGTACATAGAGTCTGGTGAGGCTAAGATACACAGGGAATTTATCAACCAAGAGACTCAGGTAGCCCCGTTTTTCTTCTTCTGAGGGGGTCTTGCTGTGTAGCTCAGGCTGTCCTTTAATTCATGATCCTCCTGCCTCAGTCTAGGGTTACAGAAGCACACCACCATGCCCAGTACTCAGGTGACCATTTGAAGTCATGCACAAGAGTGGCACCTGCTCAGGATCCTTTCCCTTCCTTGCAGGCAAAGGCCTGATTTCTCTGAATGAAAAGAACACACTCTTTTCAGTACATGAATAAACTCGTGGTTTGCGTGTTCCCATTTTAGCTGTTACAGCCACCGCCCCCCAAAACACCCCTTCGAATTTCACATTTCCTTTATTTTTACATTTCTTAGGGTTTTAAATGTCTAAGAAAAAAGTGGAGGCACAAATTAAAAATTCAAACTTGCAAAAATGTATATGGTTATAATTAAGTCATCTTCCTCTGCCCCCTTGCCCATTCTCTGTAGAAGAAACTGTGGCTTCCATTTTTGCTGATATCTTTCCAGAAGTATAATGTGCAAATACAGGCATATTTGCAGATAGACAATTGCTATTTTTTTTGTTTTGTACCTTTACTGTTTAATTAATATGTTTTTAAAAAACATTTTTGTTTACATGCAATCACAAGAAATAGCACAGATTTTGTTTTACTCCTGAAACATATCCCTTTTAAATTTTATTTTGAGACAGGTCTCACTAAGTTGCTCAGGCGGACTTTAAGGAGGTTGCAAACCTCCTGCCTCAGCCTCCTAAATTGTTAGGATTACAGGCTTGCATCACCAAGCACGTTGTAAGCGCTTATAGCTTCATACAACATCACAAGCAGAATGTCAACACTGATACAATTCATCCGTCTTGTGAGAAATGGTCACGTCTTGTCCTGCTCGTGGATACCTGGGTAACTGTCTATTTGAAGCCATTTTCAATAGCGTTTACGGGTACCGTTGGCTGAGGATGTAGATGGACCACTCGGGGAAAGTGAACTTCTGAGTCCTGGGGTGGGTGTGCTGGCTTTGGGAGACACTGCCAACAGTTTTCCACGGCGGTTGACCTCATCAGTCCTATGGAGGAGTTTCACTTGCTTCCTAACAGTGCCAGCTTTTCTGGCCTCCCCACCTTAATCCTTCAATTATCCTATGGGTGGAACTGCCCCCCTTTTCCTCTTTTCCAGTGTGTGGCACTCAAACCCAGTCCCCACACAGACAAGGCAAGTGCTGTATCCCTGATGACGTCCCCAGCCTAGAACTCTGACTTCTATTGCATGTCCTTGGTGACTAATGATGTTGAAGACGTTTTTATAAGTTTATTTTTCCATTTTCCCTGATTTTTTTTTATCCTACGCTTTTTACTGTGAACAATTTCACATACCAAATGTTGAAAGGATTATACAGTGAGCCTCCATCTGCCCAGAACTGGATTCCAATAACTGACAGCCTTCTTTTGCAGGGTTCCCTCCTCTCTTCCCTCTCCCTCGCTCTTGATCGTTCTGTTGGCCACTGTTAATTAAGTAAGCTTTAGTCATGATGACACTTACCTCATAATTATCCAGGGAAGTTCTCCTGAAGAGAGGCACTAGGAAGAGGCACTATTCTCCATAACCACAAAATCATGAGTACATCTAGCACAATTAACAATAAATTCATTAAAATGTTGATAGTCTATGTTCGACTCTCCCAAAGTCTAAAAACTATTAATAAGCAAAGAGGGCTGGTTCGTGTACTTGTATATACATATATATGTGTGTATGTATATATATGTATATATGTGTGTATATATATATAGAGACATATATATATATATATATATATATATATATATATGCTGCACCACTAAGACTAGTTTAGGGGTTTTTTTTGTTTGTTTGTTTTTCAAGACAGGGTTTCTCTGTAGCTTTGGAGCTTGTCCTGGAACCAGTCTTGTAGACCAGGCTGGCCTTGAACTCACAGAGATCCGCCTTCTTCTGCAGCAACCCTCATGAGTGCCACAGGTAGAGACCCAGCGTGCAGCACATGGGACTTTTCAGGTCACTTATCCAAACTACAGCAAGGAGTCATGAAAGAAACATCAATTTATAAAAGATTTATTTATGCTTTATGTGTATGAATGTTTTGCTTGCATGTTTTGTAATGTGTGCCGCATGTATGCCTGGACCTGAGGTCAGAAGAAGGTGTCAGAACCCCGGAACTAGAGTGGCATATGGGTACTGGAAATAAAATCTGGGTCCTCAATAAGGGCATCAAATGCTCTTAACTGCTGAGCCATCGCTCCAAACAAGAAGATGTGAATTTTGCACAGGAGTGAAAGACAGATCATTTGTGGTCACACGGAAGTTTAACAAAGCTGCCCATCATTTGCACTGGGGCGAGCTTTGTGCCCCCTTTGAACATGGAGTGTGATGGAGGTGATGTGGATTCTGAGGCAGAGGCTATTAAAAGAGCTAATGTGTCTCCTGTCATGGCCCCGACAGGCTCTTCCCTATAGTTGTGAGCTATCATCTAAGAGGCTACATGCTAGAGAAGCCGCAGAGACATATCCCATTGAGCAGATTCAGCTGATCCCACGCTCCTTGCCGTCACAGGTGTCAGGTATCAGACACGAGTGAAGCTGTTTCGCACCCTCAATACCTGTGCCTCTGACAACTAATTCTCACCAGTGCCATGGGAAAAGGAGAACGGCTTGCCTGGACCCTGCCAGAATTTGTGGTCCATGACTTATGAAATAAAATATCACCATTTTAAGCCACCAAAGTTCTAGAACATATATGTTTTTAAAATTCCTAAACCAGCCTGGGGTGGGGGGTGGTGCTCGCTTTTAATCCCATGTGCTGCACGCTGGGTCTCTACCTGTGGCACTCATGAGGGTTGCTGCAGCCTGTGAGAGGCAGGGCCCACCTGACATCCCCAAGGCTTCTTAGAGTAGTGTGGTATATTCAGCAAAGATAATAATTTCTGCCAGCCTGGTCTACAAGAGCTAGTTCCAGGACAGGCTCTAAAAAAACTACAGAGAAACCCTGTCTCGAAAACCAAAAAAAAAAAAAAAAAAAAGATAATAATTTCTTAATGATGGCTTAAAGAGCTAGTGAGACCCCAGCCCCGCTCCTCCCTCCTGTCCATGTCCTGACCACAAAGTCAGCAGCTTCTTTCATGTCAGTTGCTGTCGTGAACAAGGAACAAGGCCAACCTGCTATGGACTGAAATCCCTAAACTGTAATACAAAATAATCTCTCTTTGGAAGTTGATTATCTCTAACATTTAAAAATGGTAACGGCAAACTGACTTGTTCACATGTCCTTTAAAATCTCATTCCTTGGTAATATCAAGCTCGGGTTTGGGGACAGTCCTTTCTTCACAGGGTGCCCTGTGAAACTGATGTGTGAGCACAACCTTAGGAGTCTCAGGAGCACTGCGGCTGATCTGAAAGAACTATCAGATAAACCCTTAGCGCTCTCCCTCACCCTCACTCCCACATCCTGGGAATGGAACCCAATGCTTGTGTGCGCTAGATGTAACTCTATCCCCAAGTTATATCCTTCACCCTTGACATGAGGAACGATACTACTGTGTAGCCCAAGCTGGCCTTGAACTTGTCACCCACCTGCCTCTACCTCCAAGTGCTGGAATTACAGACAGGCACCACCATTCATAGGTCCTCCAGGGTCTTGGAGAAGATTTTGTAAACGTGACCCAGCTATAGAGGTAGGTACTGACCGACTTCAGAAGTCTTGATTGGCATATTGGGATGGGAGTGCTGGAAGCGCATAGAACTGACTTAATTGGCAGCTAACCTGTGCCCTTAAAGGGAATGAGTCAAAGATGGGAAGGGACCGTGTATAAACCAAAGCAAAGACAGATTCTCAGCAATATCTTTGAGCCAACCACAATGTCCTCAGCTCAACTCTAATGCAGCTTGGAAGTCCTCAAGTTGTCTAAGCAAGTTTGAATTGGATTTTCCTGTTATTTAAGGACATAAGGAAACTAAAGAAACAGCTCAGTCAGTATAGTGCTACCTAAGTAAGCATGACCAGGGCCTTGTAAAAAGCCAGATGTAGTGGTGCAGGCTTATATATCAGCCCCGGGGGTGGGAAGATGGAGACAGGAGGCTTCTGGGAGCTTCCAGGTCGACCTAGATGAACCAATGAGAGATTTGATCCCAAAATATAAGCATGAAGGCATCTAAGGGCAAGACCCACCATTGACCTTTGACCTCTATATACACATGTACCTGCACACACCTGAACATACAGATACACACCTAAAATGCCTTGGTAATCATGAGCATGATGGTACTATTGGTCAGGATAATGCAAAGCAGTGGGAACAGGTGGCCTGGGATGAGGCGTGCTCTCTCCTGAACCTTCCCAACTCCAGTCTTTCCTCTAGCTTCATCCTTGGCTCCAGAATGACCCTTCCTTATACTTGAGGGCCTGCTGCAAAAATCCTACTTTTACTATAAAGCCTTCTTCTAGTGATCTTTCTCTAAAACATTTTAGACATTGTTCATTTATTTCGTGTGTGTGTGTGTGTGTTGTGGGATATTTGCACACTGTGTGAAGATTGCTGTAATAAAATGTTGAACAGTCAATTGCTAGGTAGGTGTGATTTCTGGGGAGAGAAAGGAAGAGGAGGAGGAATCTAGACACAAAGGGAGAAGCCTGGAGACATGGAGAGGAAACAAGAGGTGCAAGATGGAAGAGAGGTAACACCATGTGATAGAATGTAGATTAATATAAATGGGTTAATTTAAGTTATAAGAGCTAGCTAGGAACAAGCCTATAAGAAGTCTTCATAATTAATAAGAAGTCTTCGTGTCATTATTTGAGAGTTGGATAGTGGGACAGAAAAAGAGTCATTCCATGTGTGCATGGATACACACACATACACACACACACACACATACACACACACACACCACAGCGCACATATGCAGAGGAGAACTTGCGAGAGTTTGTTCTCTCCTTCTGCTAAGTCATGAGCTGTGGTAACAAGTGCCTTTACCTACTGAGCCATCCCACCATAGGTTCTTCCCTACAGCCTTCATAAACACTTTCCCATCTAGGTTATAATCCAAGTTGCCTTCCGAGCCTCCACATCATTTTGGACAAGACTCTCATTGCCCTGCCCTCCTTGTGTACTGACAGAGTCCTTAACAGCCCAGGACTGTCAAACCCATCCTTGTGCCCACGTTCGCAGCCTCAGGACATGTAACAAGCAACTGAACATCTTGATGAGCCAAGACAGTCTCCCCCATTTTTTCTCAAATAAATCTGTTTACCACTCCTTCCCCTTTAAAAACAAAAAAGTCTGACTATCCCAGAGTTTAAACTATAAAACAGATTAGCGCAATAAGATGGAGCTACGGGAACGGTAAGAAAGGTAATTTTGGGGAAACTGCGAACACAGAATAAAGGAAAGTCGGACTAGCAAGTGCCTTTGTTATAGCGATGGCAAGAGCGGCTTCTTTGCCAAGTGAAGCGGATGACACACAAGATCTCTCTGAATAAATAAGATAGGTTTACAATTTCATTAGTACTGCTGAAGACTGTGGGAAGAATCTAAAATCAGCGCTACCCACATGGAAGGTCGAATCATGCCCGTCAATTTATTTTGATCTTGTGGAAGGCGTTTTGGAGCAGGGCTTAAGAAATAGCTCAACCAAAAGAACAGTCACATTATGTAAAAATGAGCCCCACTGATTTTCATCCATTAACCTTACATAATAAGATTTTAAACATAGCACTGTAATTTCATGATACAAAAGAAAATACCTTAATACAGCAATTTGTTCTAAGAGGTGGTAAACTCTACCGGATAATTTGCCGGGATGGGGCGGAGGGAGTTGAACAGTAACTTCTCGCCTTTAAATACATTGAGAAACTTGAGTTGTAGAGGAAAGAAGAGTGGCCAAGTCTAGATTAATGACAGTCACGAATGATGGTGGCTATTTAACAAGCGTTCCGTGAGCGCTTGCTCTGTGCAAGATGTCGTTCGTGGCACTGAGGATGCAGGAGTGAACGGACGCAGTTAACGATCAGTTTGGGGGCACTTTCTGTGGGCCCAGGAGCAGAGCTCTGTGCAAACTGGCTCATTTGCTCTGTCCTCACCCCAGTTCTCTGAGCTACTTCATTAACCCTTGTTATAGACGGGGACACTCCAACGAAGCGGTTTCCTGGCAATCACAAAGGTGTCTCAAGCAGTGGTCGTTAGCTACCAGCTGGCACTGATGAGTTCAGAAGCCGCACAGCAATTCAGCGGAAGCAGAATGTCTCACCAGAGAGGAAGAGCCACTTTCACAAACAGTCACTGTCGGCTGAAATACTCCGGTCTCACAGTTACTGTAAGGCCAACATTCAGTATGGCTTTATCTAAGCTTCAGCTATATAGAAATTAATGAATCTCAGTCAGGAGACTGCTTCATGGCTTCAGCTCACAAGCTGTGGGTCTAGAGGAACTCGGGACTTAAACTGTATCTTAGCAAAATACTTTTTTTAACCCCTGATTTCAGCATTTTCAGGTAAGAGCCATTAATATTAAATTTCTAAAATACATTTGGCAGTAGGGTTACAGGAATGGAGCGGGACTAAAAAGTCTTTCCACCCCACCCCTACAGAGCTAACACTCTGAGAAGGGTAACTGATTGGGAGTAATGTAAATACAGAAAATAAACAGTATATTGGGAGTGATGGGTCTGGGAGCGGGGAGAGGGGTGTCAATCCAGTTTGCTGTGCTGTAGCGGAACACCACAGACTGGGTAATTTGTAAGGAACAAACATGCATTCTTTCCCAGCTCTGGAGCCTGTGGGGCAAGGTTCAAGGTCCCAGGGTCTGATGAGAACCTTATGGTATGAGCTCATGCAGATGAATGCAGAGAAGAAGCCATGCCCACAATCCTTTTTATTCAGTCATGAACCCAGCTGTGGGGACAAGGCCCCTGTGACCTACACACCTCCTAACACCATTGCATTTTGGCCTAAGTTTCAACATAAGCATTTTAAGGACACATTTACACTGCAGCAGATAATGACAATATCACGTACGAAGGGAAAATACTTACAAATGTAGGTAGAGGCAGCTTAATTGAGGCAGTGACTTTGGAAGAAAACCCGAGAAGATATCCATGCTGTGGAAACTCAAGAGAAAAGCAATTCAGACAGTTAAACAGACACTTGCAAAGCCCTGAGGAGTGAGTGTGTCTTCGGTCTCCAAAGAACACAGTGAGGTTATGGACAGAAGCAAGGCGAGGCAGACAGCTAATGCAAAAATCCAAGTGGGAACTACCGGTGGCTTGGACTAGGCTTGCAAGTATATTCAACCTGCAGCCTGAAACCCACGTACAACCACGATGACAGCTACAAATGTGGCTCAACACAACTCCATCAGCTTTCTTAAAACTTTATGAAGTTTTTGCCCCTATTTCTGTGACTCAGACTGTGAGGTTCTTGGGTGTAAATGTTGTAGCTAATAATAGCTTTTTGCAGTGTCAAAGGCTGGACGCACCTGCCGGAGCGATGAGAAATAATCACCTACTAGAGCTTCTGTGAAGGCAAAGGCAACGGCAACATTTTGTTGATAAGCTAATGACTGGGAATAAGAACTGGGGAGGGATCCAGGAAACCCTGCCAAACGCTAAGGACAGAGCCCCGTGCATTTCTCTTTCCTTCCTGCCCCACAGATCCTCCATACCCACTTGGGTTTGGATTTCTGTCACCGGTGGTACAACTTCCCCACTCAGTGAGAGAAATTTAGAGAGCTCTGGCATTCAAAGGAGCTGACTTAGCTGAGTGCAGTAATGAGATCTCTAATCCTAGCACTCTAGAGGCTGAGGCAGGAGGATTGTGAGTTCGCTAGTTTTGGACACATAAAAAGAAACCTGTCGCAGGAAAAGAAATAAACAAAAAGAAAACACAGACAAAAGCAAATTTAGAGCAAGAATGTGGCTCAGTGATAGAATGCTTGCCTAGCATGCATGAGTTCCAGAGTTCAGTCCCCAGCACGGGACACACACACACACACGAACACACATACACACAGATACACAAACTCATTACAATAGACTACTTGAAAACTGCTTGTGGTTTTGCATATCTAAAGGCTCCTGTCACGTTCACTGTGATCTAAAGCACTGCTGCCCCAAGATTCTGCAGTTCTGAAATGACTGGCCAATTGTCAGGGATCCAGCAGACACTTGTCAGAGGGCAGCACTGCAGTCCAGTGTGTGCGAATCCAGTGTGAATATAATGCTGATCTTACACGTAGATTGGAAGTCTACTCAGTGCCGTTCTGGTCTATTTATTAGCTGGCTTAATAGCATTCTTGGCTTTTAAGGCATGAACCACAGACAGATTCATACTCAATAAACCACGTGCCACTCCGTCAAAGGGTTGACTGTTTTCAGCACCACAAATTCAAATTCTCACTCATTTCGCTTGTTCTAGGTAATCCACTTGTTTACTGGCTTAAGGAGAACGGAGATTAAATGGAGTAACAGTACACATGCAGTGGACAGTTTCATCAGAAGCTAAGACAGTAAATGAAAAAAACAAGACCATCTGATTTCATCTTAATCCCTTGGGCATTAACACGGTGTTTGCATTTAGAGTCAATATTCTGGTCTTTGCACCGAAGTGGTACTCTTGTGATGCGGTGAACTCATTGAGTCTTCTTCTTATTTCTTTGGAAAAGTAGCTTACAGTCCTCAGTAATGAATAACCTACATTGATTTCAATTAGATGAGCTCATATTTCTATCCCAACACATATCTGCTACCATATCTCCATCTCAGCAGAAAAGTTTGCATTATCACTATGGATTATGCTTACTTATTTTTTAAAATTATATTCACTTGTTGTTTGTGTGCAGCATGTATGTGTGCAAGTGTGCATGTCTGTGTGGATATGTGTCCCATGCTGAGGGGGTCCCTGAAGGTGTCAGACAGGGAAGCAAACTGCAAGAAGAGTCAAGATGAAAACTCAGTGCAGATTAACTTCGTCGACCTGGATCAGACTTAAGGGAGTCCGAACAGGCGGTTCATCGTCGTTTTAAACACATTACAATTTGGAAAAGGTTTTTAGGCAACAATCAGTCCAATCAGTCCAATTCCAGGCACACAATAAAGCTCAACGTGTGACTATATAGATGTTCTTTTACACAGTACACGTATCATGAGGGTGGGCTCTATAACTAAAAGGCCTAGAATCTAGTGTGGTCTTTGACTGATCGCATAGAGGTCAGCAGGCCACAAAGTACTTGTGACAAGTCCCCTAAGGCTGGGTAGCAGTCTAGGGAGGGAGGAGTCTGGGATGATCATTCTGGATATTTGCATGAGGTCTGCCTATGTAGCAAAAGGTGGCTAAGGTCTGCCTCCACCGACAGCAAAAGAGTCACCAGGTCATTATCAAAATGCACTCTCAGCTTTCTGGATGGAAGGCAGGTGTTTGACTTTTATCTCCTCCATTGAGAAAACACCCCTTTACAATTAACATTCCTGATTCTCCTAGTTCTTCTCTGTGAGTACAAGGACCTCTGTGCTCCCAACACCATGCTGAGGCATGTGTGCAGGAAACATAAGCTTTGTGTGGAGGTTAGATAAACTGGTTTGGGACACAGACTTGGAATGGCTGATTTATAAACTAAAGGCGTTTCACAGGTAACTTCTTTGCTATCTCTAGGAAACAGCTAACTCTGGAGAGGCAATTCGTCCCCGTGTCCCCAAGGGCCAAGATTCCAAAGCACCATTAAATACTGACAAGAGGGTAGCAGCAGAGCCGGCAACGGTTGGATTGTGTGACTGCTAATGCAGGAAACAGATGGATTTTGTTGTATAAGAGAAGCATGGAGGGAAGTTAAGGATGACAACCTCATTCATACAACGTTTATGGAGACCAGCACAGAAAAAGAGGGGAGGTGAGTGTAAATCTACCTGGTTTCCTATTGTTAGGAGTATTTCTTAAGACGAGCCTCTCCGCCGATGCAAATAATTCCAATCAGACCAAATTAGACCAAATAAAAGATGCCCATGTTTAATGCAATGCTCCCGGGTTGCCTGGGCAAAGCATGGCAAGGGAAAGAGAGAGGAGATCTTCTTGTCTCAGCTTCACCTTCATTGGGATTCTAGGCATGGGTCACCATACTTGACATTACTGGGACCTTTTAAAGTAGCTGCCTAGAATAAATTGTTTTATAGTGACTAGTGATGGTGTTAAAAGAAGAGGGGAAAAATGAAGAAAGAGATGTAAATACTTCATTCATTTAACGCAAGTATTTTGGCAAGAAAAAACAAGTAACTGTTGCTTAGCATATGTAAAGTTCTAGTCCATATTTAGAAGGCTATTACTGAAATGTAGTGAATTATGTGAATACATTAACAAATTTTTTTTCATTCAAAACCAAAAAAAAAGAGTGAAGATGAAACTCATGCACACCTCCCTTCCTGTGCGCACACTGCCCCCAAACTCCACCACCCCCGGGAATGCCCTTCTACAGTAGGGAAGTTCTGCATCATGCCTCCCAACAATTCCCCTCCACCTGTATCCGTGTGTGAGCAGTGCCACCAATCTGAGCACCCAGCAACCATGCTCGACCTTTCCTTTGCTCTCTTCAGGTACTTGACCCATGATAACACTTGGTACTGGAACTCCCGTGCGTAGGGTGGCTGTCAAAAGACTAACTGGACTAAGACTTCCTAGCCTAACTTTCTCTCTTGGGAACCTAAACTAAGAGCCACAAGAGGAATTTGTCAGTTGGCAGAAAAGCAAGCTGGAAGGTCCTGAAGAAGACTTTGCCACCCATGTGTAAATCTACCACTCCAAGTTCCCACCCAACCTGGCTCCGTGCCCCATCAAAATACCACAAAGAGTTCATAACTCAGCACACAACTAGATATTCGGGCTAGTACTCGTGTTTTAGTTTCTTCTGTTGTTTTCGAAAACAAAAATTAACCTATCAGTGAAATGGTATCAGTGAAATCCGCTGTAATGAAAGCGGATTTAATGAGGAGTGAAGCAGATAGTACAAAATGGTTTTACTTGAAGCCCCCAGAGATGTTTTTAAATTTCATACATTTATCTAAAGGGCTGCATGAATACAGTCCAGTTAGTACAAACGCAGACGGTCCTTTCAGGTCATCAAGCTTCTAAGTACTTTTCCCAGCCTAGGCTACTGGCTGCGGGAGAACTTCCAGCCGACTCAGCCAGGGCTTCCGCGCAGGGCGGTGACTCTGGTCCCGATCAGTGACTTCATCGATTGCTTCTGCCTGAGCAGCCGCAGGCCCGCAGGGATCGACTGCTCGGGTCTGGCGAGTCAGGCGCGGGAAAGCGAGTTTGAAGCCGGGCGGTTCGCCGGGGCGGCTCGGCCCTCTCATCCCCCGCCGCTGCCGCCAGCAACCATGTCGGAGGCTTATTTCCCAGTGGAGTCGGGCGCGCTGGGACCTGAGGAGAACTTCCTGTCCTTGGACGACATCCTCATGTCCCAGGAGAAGCTGCCGGTGCGCGTGGAGAAGCCCATGCCGCGCCTGGGCGCCTTCTTCCTGGAGCGGGGCGCGGACGCCGACTCGGACCAGGCGCTCCCGCAGGTGAGGCGAGCCGGGGAGGCTGCGGGGACCCGGGGGAGCTGCGCAGCGTTCAGACAGGTCTCCCGCCATCACCGAATTCATTTCTAAAACTCTCCAAGGTTATTGGCTTTCCGAACGCTGAAAGGGTCTTGCGCCGCAGGGTCTTGGTTCCGCTCCTGTTTTCCCTAAAACTTTTTTGAGGTGTGTGCGTCTGGGGGGTGCAGATCGCCTTGTGCGTTCTGCAAACCTGATGACAGCGTCAGCAGCCTGTTCCCAAGGGCCCGTGATCCAGAGTGGGCCGAGGCGGGGGGGATGGTGGGGTAGAGGTGGGTGTGACTTAACAAAGGTTGAGTCGCTCGGCCAGGGTCCCACAGAAGCCCATGGTGGCTTAACCAAGTCAGTCCTCGGTAAAAAGTTGCTCATACGCTTTTCATTGTTCAGAGTAAATGTGGCAGCTCTGTGTATTAGCCCCTTTGCCCACCTATAAACCTGGCAAAGGCTGGGTAACAAGGTCAGGGGCCTCCAGGAAGTGGTATAAACTGGGATTCGAACCTAGGGCCCTATGGCTTCAAATAATTTGGCTTTTAATTTCTGGCCCGTCACCTCATCTCATCTTGTCATATTGTTTTCCAATTCTTTTAAGACTTTGAAAAACGTAGACATTGACCCTTTCTACCGTCACTGAAGCCATGATGTGGGTTGGGAAGGGACTGCCACCTGACTTCAGATAGATTCCATTTTCTCTTCTACCAGCGTCCAAATTGGTGCATATATACCAAAGAAAATTTAAAAAATACATATTTACTTAAAAATTTTTTAAATATATATATATATACTATATATATATATATACTATATATAT